>NC_086453.1:288502031-288850781 GCF_028390025.1 Pseudophryne corroboree | reverse complement strand
ACCCCAATTTCAGGCCCATAGACACTCCTGTTTGCAGGAAATGTAGGAATCGACCCAGTTGAATTTCCTCCGTCGGCCCTTACTGGCCTCGCACCACGCAACATATTTTCGCCAATTGCGGTGATAATGTTTTTGCGGTTACATCCTTCCTGGCTTTGATCAGGATAGGGATGACTTCATCCGGAATGCCTTTTTTCCTTCAGGATCCGGCGTTCAACCGCCATGCCGTCAAACGCAGCCGCGGTAAGTCTTGGAACAGACAGGGTCCTTGCTGGAGCAGGTACCTTCTTAGAGGTAGAGGCCACGGATCCTCCGTGAGCATCTCTTGAAGTTCCGGTTACCAAGTCCTTCTTGGCCAATCCGGAACCACGAATATAGTGCTTACTCCTCTCCATCTTATCAATCTCAGTACCTTGGGTATGAGAGGCAGAGGAGGGAACACATACCCTGACTGGTACACCCACGGTGTTACCAGAGCGTCTACAGCTTATTGCCTGAGGGTCCCTGGACCTGGCGCAATACCTGTCGAGTTTTTAATCATGTGGAAGACTTCTGGGTGAAGTCCCCACTCTCCCGGGTGGAGGTCGTGCTGAGGAAGTCTGCTTCCCAGTTGTCCACTCCCGGAATGAATACTGCTGACAGTGCTATCACATGATTTTCCGCCCAGCGAAAAATCCTTGCAGCTTCTGTCATTGCCCTCCTGCTTCTTGTGCCACCCTGTCTGTTTACGTGGGTGACTGCCGTGATGTTGTCCGACTGGATCAACACCGGCTGACCTTGAAGCAGAGGTCTTGCTAAGCTTAGAGCATTGTAAATGTCCCTTAGCTTCAGGATATTTATGTGAAGTGATGTCTCCAGGCTTGACCATAAGCCCTGGATATTCCTTCCCTGTGTGACTGCTCCCCAGCCTCGCAGACTGGCATCCGTGGTCACCAGGACCCAGTCCTGAATGCCTAATCTGCGGCCCTCTAGAAGATGAGCACTCTGCAACCACCACAGGAGGGACACCCTTGTCCTTGGTGACAGGGTTATCCGCTGATGCATCTGAAGATGCGACCCGGACCATTTGTCCAGCAGGTCCCACTGGAAAGTTCTTGCGTGGAATCTGCCGAATGGGATTGCTTCGTAGGAAGCCACCATTTTACCCAGAACCCTTGTGCATTGATGCACTGAGACTTGGCTCGGTTTTAGGAGGTTCCTGACTAGCTCGGATAACTCCCTGGCTTTCTCCTCCGGGAGAAACACCTTTTTCTGGACTGTGTCCAGGATCATCCCTAGGAACAGAAGACACGTCGTCGGAACCAGGTGCGATTTTGGAATATTGAGAATCCAATCGTGCTGCCGCAACACTACCTGAGATAGTGCTACACCGACCTCCAACTGTTCCCTGGATCTTACCCTTATCAGGGAATTGTCCAAGTAAGGGATAACTAAAATTCACTTCCTTCGAAGGAATATCATCATTTCGGCCATTACCTTGGTAAAGACCCGGGGTGCCGTGGACCATCCATACGGCAGCGTCTGAACTGATAGTGACAGTTCTGTACCATAAACCTGAGGTACCCTTGGTGAGAAGGGTAAATTTTGACATGAAGGTAAGCATCCTTGATGTCCCGAGACATCATGTAGTCCCCTTCTTCCAGGTTCGCAATCACTGCTCTGAGTGACTCAATCTTGAATTTGAACCTCTGTATGTAAGTGTTCAAAGATTTTAGATTTAGAATCGGTCTCACCGAGCCGTCCGGCTTCGGTACCACAACAGTGTGGAATAATACCCCGTTCACTGTTGCAGGAGGGGTATCTTGATTATCACCTGCTGGGAATACAGCTTGTGAATGGCTTCCAAAACTGTCTCCCTGTCAGAAGGAGACATCGCTAAAGCCGACTTTAGGAAACGGCGAGGGGGAGACGTCTCGAATTCTAATTTGTACCCCTGAGATATCACCTGAAGGATCCAGGGGTCTACTTGCGAGTGAGCCCACTGCGCGCTGAAATTCATTGAGACGGGCCCCCCACCGTGCCTGATTCTGCTTGTAAAGCCCCAGCGTATACTGAGGGCTTGGCAGAGGCGGGAGAGGGTTTCTGTTCCTGGGAACTGGCTGATTTCTGCAGCCTTTTTCCTCTCCCTCTGTCACGGGGCAGAAATGAGGAACCTTTTGCCCGCTTGTCCACGAAAAGACTGCGCCTGATAATACGGCGTCTTCTCATGTTGAGAGGCGACCTGGGGTACAAACGTGGAATTCCCAGCTGTTGCCGTGGCCACCAGGTCTGAAAGAACGACCCCAAATAACTCCTCCCCTTAATAAAGCAATACTTCCAAATGCCGTTTGGAATACGCATCACCTGACCACTGACGTGTCCATAACCCTCTACTGGTAGAAATGGACAACGCGCTTAGACTTGATGCCAGTCGGCAAATATTCCGCTGTGCATCACGCATATATAGAAATGCATCTTTTAAATGCTCTATAGGCAAAAATATACTGTCCCTATCTAGGGTATCAATATTTTCAGTCAGGGAATCCGACCACGCCAACCCAGCACTGCACATCCAGGCTGAGGCGATTGCTGGTCGCAGTATAACACCAGTATGTGTGTAAATACCTTTTAGGATACCCTCCTGCTTTCTATCAGCAGGATCCTTAAGGGCGGCCATCTCAGGCGAAGGTAGAGCCCTTACAAGCGTGTGAGCGCTGTATCCACCCTAGGGGGTGTTTCCCAACGCACCCTAACCTCTGGCGGGAAAGGATATAATGCCAATAACATTTTAGAAATTATCAGTTGTTATCGGGGGAAACCCACGCATCATCACACACCTCATTTAATTTCTCAGATTCAGGAAAACTACAGGTAGTTTTTCCTCACCGAACATAATACCCCTTTTTTGGTGGTACTCGTATTATCAGAAATGTGTAAAACATTTCTCATTGCCTCAATCATGTAACGTGTGGCCCTACTGGAAGTCACATTCGTCTCTTCACCGTCGACACTGGAGTCAGTATCCGTGTCGGCGTCTATATCTGCCATCTGAGGTAACGGGCGCTTTAGAGCCTCTGACGGCCTATGAGACGTCTGGACAGGCACAAGCTGAGTAGCCGGCTGTCTCATGTCAACCACTGTCTTTTATACAGAGCTGACACTGTCACGTAATTCCTTCCAACAGTTCATCCACTCAGGTGTCGACCCCCTAGGGGGTGACATCACTATTACAGGCAATCTGCTCCGTCTCCACATCATTTTTCTCCTCATACATGTCGACACAAAAGTACCGACATACAGCACACACACAGGGTATGCTCTGATAGAGGACAGGACCCCACTAGCCCTTTGGGGAGACAGAGGGAGAGTTTGCCAGCACACACCAGAGCGCTATATATATACAGGGATAACCTTATATAAGTGTTTTTCCCCTTATAGCTGCTGTATAGTTAATACTGCGCCTAATTAGTGCCCCCCTCTCTTTTTTAACCCTTTCTGTAGTGTAGTGACTGCAGGGGAGAGCCAGGGGAGCTTCCCTCCAACGGAGCTGTGAGGGAAAATGGCGCCAGTGTGCTTAGGAGATAGGCTCCGCCCCTTTTTCGCGGACTTTTCTCCTGCTTTTTTATGGATTCTGGCAGGGGTTAAAATTCATCCATATAGCCCTGGGGGCTATATGTGATGTATTTTCGCCAGCCAAGGTGTTTTTATTGCGTCTCAGGGCGCCCCCCCCAGCGCCCTGCACCCTCAGTGACCGAAGTGTGAAGTGTGCTGAGAGCAATGGCGCACAGCTGCAGTGCTGTGCGCTACCTTGTTGAAGACAGGACGTCTTCTGCCGCCGATTTTCCGGACCTCTTCTGCCTTCTGGCTCTGTAAGGGGGCCGGCGGCGCGGCTCTGGGACCCATCCAAGCTGGGCCTGTGATCGTCCCTCTGGAGCTAATGTCCAGTAGCCTAAGAAGCCCAATCCACTCTGCACGCAGGTGAGTTCGCTTCTTCTCCCCTTAGTCCCTCGATGCAGTGAGCCTGTTGCCAGCAGGTCTCACTGAAAATAAAAAACCTAAACTAAAACTTTCACTAAGAAGCTCAGGAGAGCCCCTAGTGTGCACCCTTCTCGTTCGGGCACAGAGATCTAACTGAGGCTTGGAGGAGGGTCATAGGGGGAGGAGCCAGTGCACACCAGATAGTCCTAAAGCTTTCTTTAGATGTGCCCAGTCTCCTGCGGAGCCACTATTCCCCATGGTCCTTACGGAGTCCCCAGCATCCACTTAGGACGTTAGAGAAATGAAAGAAAAAAGAGGTGCAAGATGGAATTGTCCTTGGGCCCTCCAACCCACCCTTATGTTGTATAAACAGGACATGCACACTTTAACGAACCCATCATTTCAGCGACAGGGTCTGCCACACGACTGTGACTGAAATGACTGGTTGGTTTGGGCCCCCACCAAAAAAAGAAGCAATCAATCTCTCCTTGCACAAACTGGCTCTACAGAGGCAAGATGTCCACCTCATCATCATCCTCCGATTCCTCACCCCTTTCACTGTGTACATCCCCCTCCTCACAGATTATTAATTCGTCCCCACTGGAATCCACCATCTCAGGTCCCTGTGTACTTTCTGGAGGCAATTGCTGCTGGTGAATGTCTCCACGGAGGAATTGATTATAATTCATTTTGATGAACATCATCTTCTCCACATTTTCTGGAAGTAACCTCGTACGCCGATTGCTGACAAGGTGAGCGGCTGCACTAAACACTCTTTCGGAGTACACACTGGAGGGAGGGCAACTTAGGTAGAATAAAGCCAGTTTGTGCAAGGGCCTCCAAATTGCCTCTTTTTCCTGCCAGTATACGTACGGACTGTCTGACGTGCCTACTTGGATGCGGTCACTCATATAATCCTCCACCATTCTTTCAATGGTGACAGAATCATATGCAGTGACAGTAGACGACATGTCAGTAATCGTTGGCAGGTCCTTCAGTCCGGACCAGATGTCAGCACTCGCTCCAGACTGCCCTGCATCACCGCCAGCGGGTGGGCTCGGAATTCTTAGCCTTTTCCTCGCACCCCCAGTTGCGGGAGAATGTGAAGGAGGAGATGTTGACGGGTCACGTTCCGCTTGACTTGACAATTTTCTCACCAGCAGGTCTTTGAACCTCTGCAGACTTGTGTCTGCCGGAAAGAGAGATACAGCGTAGGTTTTAAATCTAGGATCGAGCACGGTGGCCAAAATGTAGTGCTCTGATTTCAGCAGATTGACCACCCGTGAATCCTGGTTAAGCGAATTAAGGGCTCCATTTACAAGTCCCACATGCCTAGCGGAATCGCTCTGTTTTAGCTCCTCCTTCAATGTCTCCAGCTTCTTCTGCAAAAGCCTGATGAGGGGAATGACCTGACTCAGGCTGGCAGTGTCTGAACTGACTTCACGTGTGGCAAGTTCAAAGGGTTGCAGAACCTTGCACAACGTTGAAATCATTCTCCACTGCGCTTGAGTCAGGTGCATTCCCCGTCCTTTGCCTATATCGTGGGCAGATGTATAGGCTTGAATGGCCTTTTGCTGCTCCTCCATCCTCTGAAGCATATAGAGGGTTGAATTCCACCTCGTCACCACCTCTTGCTTCAGATGATGGCAGGGCAGGTTCAGGAATGTTTGGTGGTGCTCCAGTCTTCGGCACGCGGTGGCTGAATGCCGAAAGTGGCCCGCAATTCTTCTGGCCACCGACAGCATCTCTTGCACGCCCCTGTCATTTTTTCAATAATTCTGCACCACCAAATTCAATGTATGTGCAAAACATGGGACGTGCTGGAATTTGCCCAGATGTAATGCACGCACAATATTGCTGGCGTTGTCCGATGTCACAAATCCCCAGGAGAGTCCAATTGGGGTAAGCCATTCTGCGATGATCTTCCTCAGATTCCTTAAGAGGTTGTCAGCTGTGTGCCTATTCTGGAAAGCAGTGATACAAAGCGTAGCCTGCCTAGGAATGAGTTGGCGTTTGCAAGATGCTGCTACTGGTGCCGCCGCTGCTGTTCTTGCAATACATCTACCCAGTGGGCTGTCACAGTCATATAGTCCTGACTCTGCCGTGCTCCACTTGTCCACATGTGGACACTGGTGACTCTTTTTCTGAGGTCTATGTACATTTTCGGTATCGCCTGCCTAGAGAAATGGAACCTAGATGGTATTTGGTACCGGGGACACAGTACCTCAATCAAGTCTCTAGTTGCCTCTGAATTAACGGTGGATACCGGAACCACGTTTCTCACCGCCCAGGCTGCCAAGGCCTGAGTTATCTGCTTTGCAGCAGGATGACTGCTGTGATATTTCATCTTCCTCGCAAAGGACTGTTGGACAGTCAATTGCTTACTAGAAGTAGTACAAGTGGTCTTCCGACTTCCCCTCTGGGATGACGATCGACTCCCAGCAGCAACAACAGCAGCGCCAGCAGCAGTAGGCGTTACACTCAAGGATGCATCAGAGGAATCCCAGGCAGGAGAGGACTCGTCAGACTTGCCAGTGACATGGCCTGCAGGACTATTGGCTTTCCTGGGTAAGGAGGAAATTGACACTGAGGGAGTTGGTGGTGTGGTTTGCAGGAGCTTGGTTACAAGAGTAAGGGATTTAGTGGTCAGTGGACTGCTTCCGCTGTCATCCAAAGTTTTTGAACTTGTCACTGACTTATGATGAATGCGCTGCAGGTGACGTATAATGGAGGATGTTCCGAGGTGGTTAACGTCCTTACCCCTACTTATTGCAGCTTGACAAAGGCAACACAAGGCTTGACACCTGTTGTCCGCATTTGTGTTGAAATAATTCCACACCGGAGAGCTGATTTTTTTTGTTTTTTGACCAGGCATGTCAATGGCCATATTCGTCCCACGGACAACAGGTGTCTCCCCGGGTGCCTGACTTAAACAAACCACCTCACCATCAGAATCCTCCTTGTCAATTTCCTCCCCAGCGCCAGCAACACCCATATCCTCATCCTGGTGTACTTCAACAGTGACATCTTCAATTTGACTATCAGGAACTGGACTGTGGGTGCTCCTTCCAGCACTTGCAGGGGGCGTGCAAATGGTGGAAGGCGCAAGCTCTTCCCGTCCAGTGTTGGGAAGGTCAGGCATCACAACCGACACAATTGGACTCACTCTCCTTGGGGATTTGTGATTTAGAAGAACGCACAGTTCTTTGCTGTGCTTTTGCCAGCTTAAGTCTTTTCATTTTTCTAGCGAGAGGATGAGTGCTTCCATCCTCATGTGAATCTGAACCACTAGCCATGAACATAGGCCAGGGCCTCAGCCGTTCCTTGCCACTCCGTGTCGTAAATGGCATATTGGCAAGTTTACGCTTCTCATCAGACGCTTTCAATTTTGATTTTTGGGTCATTTTACTGAACTTTTGTTTTTTGGATTTTACATGCTCTCTACTGTGACATTGGGCATCGGCCTTGGCAGACGACGTTGATGGCATTTCATCGTCTCGGCCATGACTAGTGGCAGCAGCTTCAGCACGAGGTGGAAGTGGATCTTGATCTTTCCCTATTTTAACCTACACATTTTTGTTCTCCATTTTTTAATGTGTGGAATTATATGCCAGTATCAATAGCAATGGCCTACTACTATATATACTGCGCACAACTAAAATGCACCACAGGTATAGAATGTAGATGGATAGTATACTTGACGACACAGAGGTAGGTACAGCAGTGGCCTTCCGTACCGTACTGCTAGATATACTGGTGGTCACTGTGTCAGCAAACTGCAAAACTAAAATGCACCACAGGTATAGAATGTAGATGGATAGTATACTTGACGACACAGAGGTAGGTACAGCAGTGGCCTTCCGTACCATACTGCTATATATACTGGTGGTCACTGTGTCCGCAAACTGCACAACTGAAATGCACCACAGGTATAGAATCTAGATGGATAGTATACTTGATGACACAGAGGTAGGTACAGCAGTGGCCTACCGTACCGTACTGCTATATATACTGGTGGTCACTGTCAGCAAACTGCAAAACTAAAATGCACCACAGGTATAGAATGTAGATGGATAGTATACTTGACGACACAGAGGTAGGTACAGCAGTGGCCTTCCGTACCGTACTGCTATATATACTGGTGGTCACTGTCAGCAAACTGCAAAACTAAAATGCACCACAGGTATAGAATGTAGATGGATAGTATACTTGACGACACAGAGGTAGGTACAGCAGTGGCCTTCCGTACCGTACTGCTATATATACTGGTGGTCACTGTGTCAGCAAACTGCAAAACTAAAATGCACCACAGGTATAGAATGTAGATGGATAGTATACTTGACGACACAGAGGTAGGTACAGCAGTGGCCTTCCGTACCGTACTGCTATATATGCTGGTGGTCACTGTGTCAGCAAACTGCAAAACTAAAATGCACCACAGGTATAGAATGTAGATGGATAGTATACTTGAGGACACAGAGGTAGGTACAGCAGTGTCCTTCCGTACCGTACTGATATATATACTGGTGGTCACTGTGTCAGCAAACTGCAAAACTAAAATGCACCACAGGTATAGAATGTAGATGGATAGTATACTTGACGACACAGAGGTAGGTACAGCAGTGGCCTTCCGTACCGTACTGCTATATATACTGGTGGTCACTGTGTCAGCAAATTGCACAACTGAAATGCACCACAGGTATAGAATCTAGATGGATAGTATACTTGACGACACAGAGGTAGGTACAGCAGTGGCCTTCTGTACCGTACTGCTATATATACTGGTGGTCACTGTGTCAGCAAACTGCAAAACTAAAATGCACCACAGGTATAGAATGTAGATGGATAGTATACTTGACGACACAGAGGTAGGTACAGCAGTGGCCTACTGTACCGTAATGCTATATATTATATACTGGTGGTCAGCAAACTGTGCAAAACTGAAATGCACCACAGGTATGGATGGATAGTATACTTGACGACACAGAGGTAGGTACAGCAGTGGCCTACTGTACCGTAATGCTATATATTATATACTGGTGATCAGCAAACTGTGCAAAACTGAAATGCACCACAGGTATGGATGGATAGTATACTTGACGACACAGAGGTAGGTACAGCAGTGGCCTTCTGTTCCGTACTCCTATATATTATATACTGGTGGTCAGCAAAATTATGCACTGTACTCCTACTATATACTGTCTACAATGCAGCACAGATATGGAGTGTTTTTCAGGCAGACAACGTATACTGGTGGTCACTGGTCAGTAAAACTCTGCACTGTACTCCTCCTATATAATATTATACTGGTGGTCCCCAGTCCCCACAATAAAGCAGCACACTGAGCACAGATATGGAGTGTTTTTTTAGGCAGACAACGTATACTGGTGGTCACTGTCAGCAAAACTCTGCACTGTACTCCTCCTATATAATATTATACTGGTGGTCCCCAGTCCCCACAATAAAGCAGCACACTGAGCACATATATGGAGTGTTTTTCAGGCAGACAACGTATACTGGTGGTCGCTGTCAGCAAAACTCTGCACTGTACTCCTGCTATATAATACAGCTGCTCCCCAGTCCCCACAATTAAGCAGTGTGAGCACAGATATATGCAGCACACTGAGCACAGATAAGGAACGTTTTTTTCATGCAGAGAACGGATAAAACTGGTGGTCACTGATCAGCAAAACTCTGCACTGTACTCCTCCTATATTAATATACAGCTGCTCCCCAGTCCCCACAATAAAGCAAGCACAAATATTTGCATCAACAATACACAGAGAGGACGCCAGCCACGTCCTCTCCCTAACTTTTCCAATGCACGAGTGAAAATGGCGGCGACGCGCGGCTGCTTATATAGAATCCGAACCTCGCGAGAATCCGACAGCGGGATGATGACGTACGGGCGCGCTCGGGTTAACCGAGCCATACAGGAGATTCCGAGTATGCCTCGGACCCGTGTAAAAAGGGTGAAGTTCGGGGGGGTTCGGTTTCCGAGAAACCGAACCCGCTCATCACTATTGGAAAGTGATAAAATGAAGAGTGAAAAAGTACCAGCCAATCAGCTCCTAACTGCCATTTTTCAAACACTGGGGCAGATGTATTAACATGGACAAGGCATAAGGAAGTGATAAACCAGTGATAAATGCAAGGTGATACACACACCAGCCAATCAGGTCCAATATGTAAATTAACAGTTAGGAGCTGATTGGCTGGTGCGTTTATCACCTTGCACATATCACTGGTTTATCACTTCCTTATGCCTTCTCCAGGTTAATACATCTGCCCGACTGTTTGTGACATGGCAGTTAGGAGCTGATTGGCTGGCACTTCTTCACTCTCCATTTTATCACTTTCCAAGCGATGATGCATCTGGCCCTATTTCTGTTTATGATAAAATGGCAGCTGACTAGAACACGTGCATTGTTACACTATTTCTGAGCTTTCCATGAAGCCATCTCTGCGTTACATGGTGATCTTACATAAATAAATGACTAAAAAAATGTAAAATCTTTTCTCTAACGTCCTTGAGGATGCTGGGACTCCGTAAGGACCATGGGGAATAGACGGGCTCCGCAGGAGATAGGGCACTTTAAGAAAGCTTTGGATTCTGGGTGTGCACTGGCTCCTCCCTCTATGCCCCTCCTCCAGACCTCAGTTTTACACTGTGCCCAGAGCAAGATGGGTGCACTGCAGAGAGCTCTCCAGAGTTCTCTGCCTGAAAGCATTTTTGTTTGGATTTTTCTTTCTACTTTTTACTACTTTTTCACAGGGAGCACTGCTGGCAACAGGCTCCCTGCATCGAGGGACTAAGGAGAGAGGAGCAGACCTTCTTGTCAAAGATAGGCTCTGCTTCCTCGGCTACTGGACACCATTAGCTCCAGAGGGGGTGAACGCAGGTTCTTACTGGGCGTCCACCCCCGGAGCCGCACCGCCGTTCTCCTCACAGAGCCAGAAGTACAGAAGTCAGAAGACGTCTCAGACGGCAGAAGCCTTCAGCTCTGAGGTAACGCACAGCACTGTAGCTGTGCGTCATTGCTCCCATACACCTCACACACTCCGGTCACTGTAAGGGTGCAGGGCGCAGGGGGGGGCGCCCTGGGCAGCAATATAAACCTCTACATGGCAAAAAGACTATATACATGTACAGGTGGGCTCTGCACATGTATATAAAAGAGCCCCCGCCATATTTTACTAAGTTTGAGCGGGACAGAAGCCCGCCACCGAGGGGGCGGGGCTTCTCCCTCAGCACTCACCAGCGCCATTTTCTCTCCACAGCACTGCTGAGAGGAAGCTCCCCGGACTCTCCCCTGCTTGAACCACGGTGAAGAGGGTTTTAAAGTAGAGGGGGGGGGGGCACATATTTGGCGATTATACATTACAGCAGCGCTAGTGGGTAAACATTCTGTGTTTTTTCCTGGGTTATAGAGCGCTGGGGTGTGTGCTGGCATACTCTCTCTCTATGTCTCTCCAAAGGGCCTAGGGGGGATCCTGTTTTCAGATAAGAGATTCCCTGTGTATGTGGAGTGTGTCGGTACGTGTGTGTTGACATGTCTGCGGTAAAAGGCTCTCCTAAGGAAGAGATGGAGCAAATCTGCGTGTGTGGTGTCTCCGTCGACAACACCGACACCTGATTGGATATGTGAAATAAAGTGCTAAGATGAACTTATTACAAAAGATTAGAGAACAGACAGGGAATCTACCCATGTCTGCCCCTATGTCACAGAGACCGTCAGAGTCTCGCAACGCTCACTAACCAAAATAATAGACACTGATATCGACACGGAGTCTGACTCCAGTGTCGACTACGATAATGCAAAGTACAGCCAAGACTGGCAGAAAAGTATTCAATATATGATTATTGTAATAAAAGATGTTTTGCATATCACTGATGACTCATCTGTCCCTGACACAAGGGTACACATGTTTAAGGGGAAGAAAGCTGAGGTAAATTTCCCTCCTCTCATGAAGAAAAAGAGCGGGAATCTCCAGACAAGAAGCTGCAGCTTCCCAAAAAGAATTCTCAGGGAATATCCTTTCCCTACTGGGGCCAGGATAAGATGGGAATCTTCCCCTAGGGTGTACAAGGCATTGACACGTTTACCCAAAAAGGTAGCGCTGACTTAACAGCTATCCTCAGGGATCCTGCAGATAGCATGCAGTAAAAGTACTTTGAAGTCCATTTACACACATTCTGGTACACTACTCAGACCGGCGATTGTGTCGGCATGGGTTTTATAGCGCTGTAGCAGCGTAGACAGATACCTTATCAGCGGCGATTGAAACCCTAGATAAGGATGCCATGTTATTGTCCCTAGTATATAGATATATATATATATATATTTATTTATATGTAAAAGATGTTCTCTTATATATATATATATATATATATATATCAAACCAAACAAATACTCTCCTCCTGCGCTATTTTATAGGTATTAGATAAAGTGAGATAAGCAAGTTTCTTAAGAAGGGCAGCCTGTTTCACTGAGTTCCTTGTTAGACTGAACTAGGTATAGAAATGTGAAAAAAAGAGGAAATTGGCGCCCAGGGATTAGTATAACCCGTAGAATGTACAGAACCCTATGAGTTTCACAAATATTACTGATTTTAAAACAAAAACATGAACTGTTCCTTCATAAAAGTTTATTAAAATTTACAGAAACAAAATGACATGTCCATCATGTTACATAGACATTATGATGTAATTTCTCTTATAATGATCCATCACTGAAATTGTGGAGGAATGTAGACACTTTTAAGCAATATCTTAAATCCTTCCTCATAGGATATTCAGAGATCACATCAAGTACAAAAAACCAACGCGTTTCGTCTATAAGTTCAAATCCAGCTCCCATGCTGCATTGCATGGATACTGGATCACAACTGGCTGTTCTTGGGAAAGTAAGGATCTTTCATATGTTTTAGAAAAAGGCTCCATTTAATTTATGATTTTCTATGTATATTTTCACCAATAGGCCCAAAAGGTGCTTAACTTTTGAATTAACCTATATATTGGTAAACATTATGTTCAAAAATACATATAAATATATATATAGATATTTTGGTTTGATACCCTGTTCTGATCTACAAATTGTAGTGTGTTCTCTATATGATGACAAACAACACCATTCAGGCGGATGTCTCATTACATACCTGTTATGCTGTGAGCAATGTCTAATCCCCTAGTTCTTTGATGTATTATATATACACATAGGTATGGGATCTAATTAGTCCTTTTGCACATTGGTATAGCATCATTATATCATTTATAGTCATCTATTATTATTTATATTTACTTGACCCTTTAGGTCTTTACCTGTGTGAAACTGTAAGGACAACATATCCGTATCCATATTTCACGCCTATAGTTGATCCATGAGGTATGTTATGGTACTTGATGAGCCTTGTCTGTAAAAACCCCAGTATATTTATATGATTGTGAAATCTGATGTACGTAGTTGCCCTTTACCATTGGGGTCCTTTATGATATGCCCAATAGTATTGTTTTGAATTAACATCAGGATGCCTCACTTAAAATATGTCAGTATACACTAACCAGTTAGGCGGATACATTGTGATTTATATATTAGATATACGTGTGTCCCTTTAATTGGGGACACTATTGAAAATTGTTAAAATTGTTAAGGTTAGCTCCCTCCCCCTCTCTTCTTATCTCTTAGTCCTAAGGAGATCTGGCATATACTAATTAGTACTGATTAACTTGCCAGGTCCATTTTGGCATGAATTTGCTGATTCCGCTATTCCTTTGAAGGCTAAACATAGGAATTATATGAATTCTGAATACTGAATCTACGAGGTATGTGTTTCCTTAGACATATGTACTTTATAATAGTTAGCAACTTATTAGATTGCAATTAAGAATCAATTATGTTCTAAAATTAGGCCGGCTTGAAGCCTCAGCAGTACCTATTAGTGATGCTTTGAAGTCATCCTTCGAACAATTCTGATTGACCACCTTGACTGAGTACTTTTAGATTGACGTTAATATCAAAAGGTATGTCAAGTATCTAAGATACAAATGGACTTTCATTATTACTATTATTTTTTGGAATGCTTTCTATCATGTTGATGGTCTATTGGTCATCTCTAGCTCTGTTCCAACATGTCTCGCACATTTTTGTTATTGGACTGTTCCATGTACTATATTGTTTTATTGTCCTATTTTATGTAATACTGTATAATATATTGACTAGTTGTCTTATGATTTTTAGACATACCCCTGATGAAGTCTAGTACTAGACGAAACGCGTTGGTTTTTGTACTTGATGTGATCTCTGAATATCTTATGAGGAAGGATTTAAGATATTGCTTAAAAGTGTCTACATTCCTCCACAATTTCAGTGATGGATCATTATAAGAGAAATTACATCATAATGTCTATGTAACATGATGGACATGTCATTTTGTTTCTGTAAATTTTAATAAACTTTTATGAAGGAACAGTTCATGTTTTTGTTTTAAAATCAGTAATATTTGTGAAACCCATAGGGTTCTGTACATTCTACGGGTTATACTAATCCCTGGGCGCCAATTTCCTCTTTTTTTCCACATATATATATATATATATATATATATATATAAGACATGCCCAAAGAGATGTTAGCCTACTGGGTTCTAGAGTCAACGCTATGTAGATTTCTGCTAGACTTGTCCTGTGGAACATGCAATGGACAGGTGATGCCGACTAAAAGAGGCGTATGGAGGGTTTACCTCACAAGGCTGAGGAATTGTGTGGAGAGGGCTCTTGAACCTGGTCTCCACAGCTATAGCTGGTAATTCTGATCTTTTGCCTTATATTCCCTCACAGACTAAGAAGGCACGACATTATCAAATGCAGTCCTTTCGGTCGCAGAATAACAAGAAAGTATGAGGAGCGTCCTTTCTTACCAGAGGTAAGGGCACAGGGCACAGCTAGTTCCCAGGAACAGAAGTCCTCCCCGGCCTCTACTACATCCACCGCAGGATGCGGGAGCTCCGCTAAGGGAGTCCGTCCCAGGGGGAGCACGTCTTCGACTCTTCAGCCACATCTGAGTTCACTCGCAGGTGGATCCCGGGGCAATAAAAAATTGTTCTCAGGGTTGCAAAGGAATTCGAAAGGTGCCTCCTCGCCGGTTTTCCTTATCGGACCTACCGGCTTCTCCCCCAGCAGGGGAGTTATATTAAATACAATTCACACATTGTATCTCCAACAGGTGGTGCTCAAGGTTCTCCTCTTGCAACAAGGAAGGGGCTATTACTCAACCTTGGCTGTAGTCCCGAATACGTACGGTTCGGTCAGACCTATTTAAAATTAAAACCTCTGAACCTATACTGGAAAAGGCTCAAATTTAAGGTGGAATCGCTCAGAGCGATCATGGCCAGCCTGGAAAGGGGGGATTTGATGGTGTATCTAGACATAAAGGCTGCATACTTTCATGTTCCCATTTATCCACCCCATCAGGCGTACCTGAGAATTGCGGTACAGTATTGTCATTACCAATTTCAGGGTAATGGGCAGAAATGATGGTGCTCCTACGCAAGCTAGGAGTCACAGTTATCCCATACTTGGACGATCTCCTATAAGGCGAGATCAAAAGAGCAGTTGTTGAACAGCGTGTCACTTTCGCTGAAGGTGTTACAGCAACACGGCTAGTTTCTCAATATCCCGAAGTCACAGTTGGTTCCTATGACTAGTCTGCCCTTCTTGGGTATGATTCTGGATACGGACCAGAAAGGGGTTAACCTTCAGATAGAGAAGGCCCGGGAACTTATTGAAACCAAGACAGGTGTCGGCATCGCTGCACCTGAGTCTGGGGAAAATCATTCCCTTCGGCAGGTTCCATGCGAGGTCTTTCAAATGGGACCTACTGGACAAGTGGTCCGGGTCACATCTACAGATTCATCAGTTGATCACCCTCTCCCCCAGGGCCAGGGTATCTCTCCTGTGGTGACTGCAGGGTGCTCACCTTCTATAGAGCCGCAGGTTCGGCATTCAGGACTGGATCCTGGTGACCACGGACGCGAGCCTCCGAGGTTGGGGAGCAGTCACACAGGGAAAAATAAAATGTCCAAGGTCTTTGGTCGAGTCTATAGACTTGTCTTCACTTCTTGGAACTAAGGGCCATATACAACGCCCTACGTCAGGCGGAGACCCTACTTCGCGACCAACCGGTTCTGATCCTGTCAGACAACGTCACAGCAGTAGCTCATGTAAACCGCCACGGCGGCACAAGGAGCAGAGTGGCGATGGCAGAAGCCACCAGAATTCTTCGCTGAACGCAGAATCATGTAAGCGCACTGTCAGCAGTGTTCATTCCGGGACTGGACGACTGGGAAGCAGACTTCCTCAGCGGACACGACCTACGTCCTGGAGAGTGGGGACTTCATCAGGAAGTCTTAGCACAGATTGCAATTCGGTGGAGACTGCCACTGATAGACATGATGGCGTCCCGCCTCAACACAAAGCCGCAGAGTTATTGCGCCAGGTCAGGAGACCCTCAGGCAGTAAGCTGTGGACGCCCTAGTGACACCGTGGGTGTTTCCGGTCGGTCTCTGTGTTTACTCCTCTTCCTCTCATACCCATGGTGTTGAGGATAATAAGAAAAAGAGGAGTGAGACCAATTCTCATTGTTCCAGATTGGACACGGAGGACCTGGTATCCAGTTCTGCAGGAAATGCTCACAGTGAATCCATGGCCTCTTCGTCTAAGACAGGACCTGCTGCAGCAGGGGCCCTGTCTGTTCCAAGACTTACCGTGGCTGCGTTTAGGAGTAATGGGTATTCCGGAGGAGGTCATTCCTACCCTAATTAAGGCTAGGAAGGAAGTGACGTTGAAACATTATCACTGAATATGGCGAAAATATGTTTCCTGATGTGAGGCCAGGAATGCTCCTATGGAGGAATTCCTTTTGGGCCGTCTGTTTCGCTTCCTTCAAACTGGAGCGAACTTGGGCCTGAAATTAGGATCGATTATCCATTTTCTTCTAAAAAGAATTGGCTTCTCTTCCTGAAGTACAAACGTTTGTGTAGGGAGTACTGCATATTCAGCCTCCTTTTGTACCACCAGTGGCGCCTTGGGACCTTACCGTGGTGTTACGGTTCCTTAAGTCACATTGGTTTGAACCACTTAAGTCAGTGGTGTTGAAATATTTCACCTGGAAGGTGGTCATGTTGTTAGCCTTGGCTTCGGCTAGGCGAGATCAGAATTGGAGGCTTTTCTCACTAAAAGCCCTATCTGATTGTCCATATGGATAGAGCGAAATTGCGGACCCGTCCTCAATTCCTGCCAAAGGTGGTCTCATCCTTTCATATGAACCAACCTATTGTCGTGCCTGTGGCTACGCGTGACTTGGAGGATTCCGAGTCCCTTGATGTGGTCAGGGCTTTGAAAATTTACGTGGCCAGAACGCCTAGGATCTGCAAAACAGAAGCACTGTTTGTCCTGTATACAGCCAACAAGGTTGGCGGCCCTGCTTCAAAGCAGACTATTGCTTGCTGGATCTGTAACACGATTCAGCTGGCGCATTCTACGGCAGGATTGCCGTTACCTAAATCGGTTTAGGCCCATTCCACTAGGAAGGTGGGCTCTTCTTGGGCGGCTGCCCGAGGGGTCTCGGCACTACAGCTGTGCCGAGCTGCTACTTGGTCGGGGTCAAATACCTTTGCAAAGTTCTGTTAGTTTGATACCCTGGCTGAGGAGGACCTCCTGTTTGCTCAATTCGGTGCTGCAGAGTCATCCGCACTCTCCCGCCCGTTTGGGAGCTTTGGTATAATCCCCATGGTCCTTACGGAGTCCCAGCATCCTCAAGGACGTTAGAGAAAATAATATTTTACTTACCGGTAAATCTATTTCTCGTAGTCCGTAGAGGATGCTGGGCGCCGCCGCCCGTCCCAAGTGCGGACTTCTTCTGCAAGACTTGTATATAGTTATTGCTTACATAAGGGTTAGTTTATCGGTTGAACCGAGGCTATGTTGTTGTTCATACTGTTAACTGGGTAGTTTATCACAAGTTATACGGTGTGATTGGTGTGGATGGTATGGATCTCGCCCTTAGATTTACAAAAATCCTTTCTCGTACTGTCTATCTCCTCTGGTCACAGTTTCCCTAACTGAGGTCTGGAGGAGGGGCATAGAGGGAGGAGCCAGTGCACACCCAGAATCCAAAGCTTTCTTAAAGTGCCCTATCTCCAGCGGAGCCCGTCTCTTCCCCATGGTCCTTACGGAGTCCCAGCATCCTCTACGGACTACGAGAAATAGATTTACCGGTAAGTAAAATCTTATTTTTCAATATCAACAAGTGCTGAAGCTGAGTTGACACTGAATGCTAGTACAGCTGCTATATTACCAGCAAATGCAAAGTAGCCATAATTAAAGTTTCCATATTCAAAGCTGCCTTCAGCTCTAACTAATAGACTGAAAGCCATCAAATGTATTCATTTCACTATACAAGGCATGGTGAGGATTCTGTGAAAAAGAAGCAGTTCCAAAATCTGCCAATAGGGAAAATATGGCGCCATACAAGGGAAAATGCTTGAAAAGGTACCAACAAATGAATAATTGAGCAAAATCTAAAACTAGGGGGTCTATTTACGAAGCCTTGGAGAGAGATAAAGTGGACGGAGATAAAGTACCAACCAATCAGCTCCTAACTGTCCTTTTTCAAACACAGCCTGTAACATGGTAGTTAGGAGCAGATTGGCTGATACTTTATCACCATGCAATTTATCGCTCTCCAAGGCTTGAGAAATGTGACTCTTAGCACATAAACCCCTAAATCTTATATCTTTTTCTTTGTAATAACTAAAAAATCTGATTTATACAAATTTTCTGCTCTCTGAAGTGCAGTTTGCACTTTTTTGATTTTTTAAATTGAAATTTCAGGTCCGTTCATTTTTGTTTTCCTTCAGGAAATCCTTCTCTATGTCCTTGAATAGAATACTTTGTAAATTTGGTGGCTTTCCGCCTATTACATAGATCTGCAGACATATTTGTACAGGGAATCTTTAATTATGGCCACCTTGTATATTTATTCAGATGTATTCATACAATTAATTTACATAATATAAAATCATTTTCCAAAAAAGCTAGATTTTCTTCTTCTTTTGCATGCTGTAAATATCTGTAAAGACGTGCCTTAGTGACTTTAGGATTAAAAAACAAAACAATAATTGAAACATAATAAATTCTAACATTGGATAACTACAGTAATAACATACATGTGGGTATTTAAATATTTTATTACTCATACATAAGTGCTGAAACAAAACCAAAAGTGCGTTTTGATCTGAGGCCATTCAGACTAGCAATATAAATGTTTAGTGTGTGTTTTAATAATGTTTGAGAGTCAATATTACGTATCAAGCAGCCAGATGACAGCCTTGTCTATCTCTATTAGTTCATGTCACCTCTCTAGTGCCACCTAGTGGCCTGACAACTGTATGTCACTCTTAATTTTAATTGTCAGGTACAGTTTATATTGTTCATTCTTAATACAAACCTCTAACCATGATCATCTTTGCAACATTACATAGGAAAAGAAATGGTGACCTTTCAACCTAGATGGTCAGGATCGATCTGACTCCTATATTCTAGAACTGATAAAAAGAAAAATCAATAAGTATACGTTGCATACTGAAAGGTCATATGTAAACAGTACACAGATGCAATGCTATGGGAATGCAGAGCAGGCTTCATATTTATGTGTGGAAATGAATAATCTGGTCATAAGTGTAAGATGATATGTTGAGATTCTATGCTTTTATTAAGTTCACGAGGATCTTTTTTATAGAGTGCAAGTGAAGAGAGCTGAACTCTCATATAGGAAATGTAGCCTGTGGTATTTAAGGTTAGGGATGAATGATAACATATTTAAAATGAAAAACTACGTGTTTTGTGTGGTCTATGTCATTAAAGTGAATGTTAAAGGAAAGCTGCACACGGGATTTGTTGTTCCCTCTGTCTGTCTGTCTCTCTCTCTGTCTCTCTCTCTCTCTGTCTCTCTATGGGTTGGATGTATCAACGGCAAAATGCAAGCAAAACTCAAGAGTTTTGACTGCATTCCCCATATGATTCAAGCTCCGGGAAGGGAAGTTTTTTGCAGCTTGTACCTGGTAGATAGATGGTGTTGCCTAATAAAAGCCTATGGGCTTCGTTACGCATAATTTCCCAAGAGGGATCCAATAAAATCCCCCCCCCCCCCCGAGGCTTGCTCAAAGTGTCCCCCCCCCCAGGCTTGCTCAAAGGACAACTTGTATCGGAACAGTTGTCCTCTGTGAATGTAATTGCAATTGTGCATGCATATGGCATTACTAAACGCAGCTATGCATGCGCTAATTGGCACAATGTATTGAATTCAAAATGCAGAGCATGATACATCCCGTCCTCTCTCTCTCTCTCTCACTCACTCTGGGGAACAGTGTCGGACTGGGGCATGTAGGGCCCACCGGGGGAATACAGTGGTAGGGACCCATGTTTAGGGGTGTGGCCAGTCTCTAGAGGGGGAGTGCCCAGCCACCACATTGGTTTGCCTAACCATTTTGCATGTGTCGGTCCCCTAGATAAATATATACAGTAAATACTGTAGTACATGCATGATAATGTACTAGATTAGCAACAACACAGTCTGGAATCTGATCCCTAGAGGAGGGGGTGGGACCCCAGGCAGTAGGGCCCACCGGTGGTTTCCCCTGTACCCCTGTGGGCCAGTCCAACCCTGCTGGGGAATATTTATTAATTATCAGGTTTGGGTTTTAGATCCAGTAATTATAATTTGCACTCTCCGCTAATCGCAGTAATAAGAACTTCAGACTGTCTGAGAAATTTTAAAACCACGTACAGGGAAAGGGTCTCTAATAAAAGCCTGTATCTGCTACGTGTAAAAGTAAGGTGATCACTAATGCGATCACTTTCCTTTGCGGCTCGGGGACCAGATGCACTACTGTTTGTGTGGTCATGTGCCGGGAATGGATCCTATACTATCTGAAGATGGCGTCAGCTACCAGGCCAAGCAGTTTGGCATTTAAGCAGCCCCCATAGAAACCGTTTGCATTTTAAAACCATATTTGCTGTACCCTCCTTTACATAAATCTGGATGGTACTTAATATTTGAAGGAACCCATTCCCCTACCAAACAGGTGTTTTAAGAGGATTTATTATTTAATAAATATACCCCTGTGTCTATTAATAATACCCAGGGGGAATTTTATGAAAGCTTGGAGAGAGATAAAGTGGACAGAGATCAAGGGATCTATTCATGAAGCATTGAAAAGAGTGGAGAAGTGAGCCTGTGGAGAAGTTGCCCATGGCAACCAATCGGCTGCTCTGTACTACTGTAGAGTATGCAAATTATAAATGTTACGTCCATGCTGATTGGTTGCCATGGGCAACTTCTCCACATTTTTCACTGCTTCATGAATAGACCCCAAAGTATCAGCCAATCAGCTCCTAACTGCCATGTTACAGGCTGTGTTTGAAAAATCACAGGTACTGATTGGTTAGTACTTCATCATTCTCCACTTGATCACTCTCTAGGGCTTAGTACATAGACCCCAATGTACTAACCAGTCAGCTTCCAACTGTCATGTTACAGGCTGTGTTAGAAAAATGACGGGAGCTGATTGTTTATTGCTCTCTATAATATCTCTCTCCAAGATTTAAGAAATCCCCCACACACACCTCGTCTTGCTGGAAACAGGGGAGGGCCTCTCTCATCTCTTACAGAAATTAGCATTGATGTTTTCATCAGTACACCTAATGCAACAAGATACAGCGGCAAACCCAGGATTTCTAGAAGGGGGGATTTCCAAATGTTTGGTTTTAGGGCGAGTGTGGCCAGTCCATGAAGAGGGCATAGTTGGCACTTAATCAGCTATAATATGCATCATGCAAACTGCAGCATATGTCATCATTCTGATATACACAACGCCAGCAATCACAGTAAGCCATTAGATGCAGAAGTAGGGCTATCCTGCCTGAGCTGAGTGTTCTTATTTGAGATGTGGGCACCATGTGATAGCATTGGAGCAAGTCCAGGAGTCTGAGGAAGCGGCAGAAGAACGTAGCACTACCCTGGTCATGTATGTACACACTGCACACTCCTTACACACTGGAGAGTGTATGTTATATAGTATTAATAATTAGCCTCTCCTCTGCCTTGGTCACTGCTTCCCACGCACGAGTTCAGGATTTTGCCCGTGCTGCACCCCTTCAGTGGAACGCGCTCCCCTGCTCCATTAGACTCTCCCCGACCTTGCAAAGCTTCAATCGGGCACTGAAAACCCACCTATTTATCAAAGCATATCCCTCCAATGCATAACCGAGTCCTTAGGCTGCTCCTCCATCCCCCTGCCTCATGCCTTGAACATCTCATGCCTTGAACATCTCTTGCATACACCCTCAGGCTTCCTCCTGCTTGCTTGCACCTCATGTCATAAATCTGTCGCCCCTCCCCCACTAGATTGTTAGCTCTTCAGAGCAGGGCCCTCTTTCCTCTTGTTGTCTAAGCCCTCTTCTCGACACATTTCACTCAGCTACCATCTTTAGCTGCTTTTTTTTCCTACTGGTAAAGGCTCCTCTCTATCTATGGACGGCAGCCCCAAGTAGTACAATGATTACTCCCTCGCTACTTACAGCTAAGCTGTATTATGTATGAGAATTGTGGCTCTCTTTGTTACCTGCACTCCATTTTTATTATTTATTTACTGTTATGCTAAGTTTTGTCTCCCTGTACTGTCCTTTGTACAGCGCTGCGAAACACTTGTGGCGCCCCTTAAATAAAATGTAATAATAATAATTGACAATAGCAGTACATCCAGATCTCCTAGTTGGTGCACATGTGTACTCTTTAGTGGATGATTTGTTTTAAAAGATCCACAGGTGGTGCTAATTGTTTTATTTATTTTCCAGGAGATCTGGAAAACATGCAGCGCTAGTTAAATTGTATTATATACTATTGCTATTGAGGTCATACGGCTGGGGTGGCAGTTTCCAGGCAACCCCCCCCCCCCCCGCGTTTGCCTAAGATGATACATATATAGGTGCTGATAGTAGGATGGAAGCACTTTATTCGAGCTTTGTAATGGGCCCCTAATAATCATAATAACCGAGAAACCGACACAAATTGCATAATCAAGTCCCGCCTACCTCCTTGTTTCCTACCTCACCTCTGCATCTCCCAGAAGCCCTGAGCTTTAATAAGTAAAAAGTTCATACAAATCTGTAATATTTCAGAATAAGTGATCTCTGTTTCTCTTTAAAGGGCCTATTATGCCATCTGGGGCATGATGGCCCCTGATTATTAAGTATCTGACCCACCGCACATTTAGGCTGTGGATATTTAAATATGGGAGCAATACAGGATATCTCCGGTGCGGGTAAGGCTGCTCCAATGAGCAACCGCCTCTGTGAACCCTAACACTGCTCCTGAAGTACCAGTGATAGTTATCGGTGCTGTACCGGCCTTCAGTGCATGCATGACGTGGCTGCAGGGTCACCATATGGAGGCAACGGAGGCAACAGCTTGGATCCCTCTAAACAACTCTGGACCTCCTTCCCAAAGGAAGGAGTGGGGCTCCGGGAACCAATGCCATCTGAAGATGGCATGGGTTCCCACAGGCAAACCTGGTGAATACTAGACTGCCTCATCAGGCCCATCATATTGAATGGGCCCATTACTTAACCATGCAGAAACTAGCGTTCCGCATATGTAACGGGCCCATCAGCGATGATGAATGTCCCATAAAATAAGTATTACGGATGATGTTGCACAGTATCAGCAACTGCAAGCTGTACAGGAAAAAGAGAAATAGGCATGAATTCAATTTAGAATACAACCCAGTGATTTATGTAATATATATCTGCTTCCATGTCTTTCTCTCAGACATTAAATTTGGGGAAACAAGTTATCCTCCTTTGGAAATTGTATATTGAAGACTTGTAATGGGATCTAGCCCTGTGATTTATCAAATACATCTATTTGTGCATGTGTTCATAAGAAGATATTCTTTTTTTGCTGGCAATAGAAAGAATATTTTATTACATTCTGATTTTTTTTCTACTAAAATAATAGAAAACATCTGCTTAATACTTTGGGATTTATATGTTACACTTGTTCAGAATGTTGTTCACTCTGGCGAAGCCAGCCACTAGAATGAGATTGTTAGTACACCTTGGCTGTTTCACAGAATGCTTTATCTTGCAATGTATTCTGTGGAAAGGGTGTTGATACCCCATATGCCCTCTGAACTTCACTCTTCATTGCCACTCCATCCATCCTCCCAATGATTAGCCACATGTTCCTCCCGAGTACCTGGACTCCTGCGTTACACATGCAATAGCTACAAGAGTCAGCAATATCTGGTGACACACTGAATCGTCACTGAGCTCTTCCTCCTGCTTCTCCTCTATACTAACTTTGGGGCTAAGAGATAGAAGGATCCACTAATTGCCTCTCCACTGAATGTGGTCAGTTGGTACACCATAAATAAAGTCACAATGTACATTGGGTCTAATTGAGGATGGAGTGCTGCTGCGGCTGCGTTCGCATGCTGAAGCCCTGTAAAGTGTGCGCACGTGCAGCAGCTGCACTGCACGTGCGTACACAGTGAGATGCAAAAGCATCTCACTTGTGCAAGCACCTCTGCCTGATTGACAAACAGAGTCATTTGCGGAGCGTGAGGGGGCGTTGCTGCAGCGTTAAAGGGGCGTCAACTCGGCGTTGGGGGGGGGCACGGCCCGGACAATGCAGAGTTGTCCAGAATGTTTGCAGAGTGGGCCGTGGTGGCTGCGTTACATCACACGCAGCCGATGCGACCCGAGACATGACGGGTAGCTCTCTGCCTTCACAGCTAGGCTGCATAGGCAGTGGGCTACCCTAAACATGAAAAAGCATCGCTGTCGTGCGATGCTTTCGCATGTTTGTGGGGGGGCTGGATCCGGCATGTGGGGTGGACATACCCTGTGCTGGGCGTCCACCCGCATGTCATGGCAATGGATTGTAGATGTGCGTTTTTTCGCACATCTACGATCGATGCTGAATTAGGCCCCATGTAAAACAAGACCATAAACAGGTTTTGCACCTTTTTGGAAACCAAAGTGCTTAAGCATGATCCTGGTTGAAGTCTTTGCCCTAATGAAATGCTTTATTTTTCTCTTGTCATAACTTAAATGGATTGAAGAGCTAAATTATGTCATAAGACAAAATGGATATATATCATAGCTTTGAGACAGATAAAGTGGAGAGAGATAAACTATCAACCAATCAGCTCCTAACTTTCCTATTTTTACACACAGCCTATAACATGGAAGTCAGGAACTGAATGGTTGGTACTTTATCTCTCTTCAATCTTTGCTAAACCTCCCTGATACAGAGGAGTAGAACAGAGGGGTCTATTTACTAAACCTTGAAGAGAGATAGAGAGCCAGATGCATCATCGCTTGGAAAGTGATAAAATGGAGAGTGATAAATGACCAGCCAATCAGCTCCTAACTGGCATTTTTCAAACACAGCCTGTGACATGGCAGTTAGTACCTGATTGGCTGCCACTTTTTCTTTCTCCATTATATCACTCTCCGAGCGATGATGCATCTAGCCCAGAGTGTATGGAGATAAAATACCAGCCAAACAGCTCCTAACTGCCATGTTATACAGGCTGGCTATGAAAAAGGACAGTAAGGAGCTGATTGGCAGGTACTATATCTCTCTCCAAGGCTTAGTAAATTGACCCCAAAGTATGTTAATGAAACAATTTCCAGCACTGACTTTCCTTCATTTAATAATAAAAATGGTAGTGAACACTAAAGAAAATACTAGCTACCAGATTGCCATCTGTCCTTACCTCCCTGGTTCACCTGGGCTAGGTTGGTTTTATCCCTAGATGCCAAGCAGCTGACAACATTCTCAAGGCTATCGATTCACTTGGTCAATGAGCGACCATTCTCTGCCCTGGTGGTAGCCTTAGAAGCAGAGAAGGCCTTTTATAGGGTGGTCTGGAGCTTTATGCACCTCACCCTTCAGACCGTCGGAGTTCATGGGAATTTTCTCTGCAAAGTCTCTTTATATTTCAATCCATCAGCCTCGCCTACTTGCTTTTCTCCATTCATAATGGATGCCCCCATCCCAAGTCTTATTTGTACTGGTAATAGGGCCTCTTGCTGCCAAGCTGCACATGAATTCCTCTACCTTTGGAGTTCGAGTTGGCTCTATTGATCATAAACACATTATGCCGACAATGTCCTTCTTATGGTCACCTCTTTTCTGGCTTCACTGCATGCTCTGCTATTCATGGTTAACTATATAACTTCTACCCAACATTTTATTAAAATCATTTACAATTTCTGATGGCACTCCTCCTCCATAAAATATTTAGGTATCCACTTCTCTCCTACCTATGATTTCCTATTTCTCGTAAACTTTATCATACTCTTCTTAAGAAAGCCCTTTTGAACTGGTCTGGACAGTTTATCTCATGGATTGGGTGTATTTAATGCAGTTAAAATGAACAACCTCCCCCGCTTCCTGTACCTCTGTCAGATGCTCCCTGTGTGTATCACTTCCCTTTTATCAATGCAACTCCAAGGTGCTGTTATGAAATTCAACTGGGCAAAAAGGAGGCCCCAAGTGTGCTTTCGGATCTTGTGCAAGCATTTTAGTAGTGGAGGCCTAGGCCTCCCCTGCTGTCAGAAATACTGCCTTGTTGCTCATTTTACTCAAGCGGTGCTTGCTCATGCTCATCTCAGGCTTTGGGGTGATTTAGATGTTCTGGGCCTCCATTGCCTTTTTTTCTCCTTACTCCCTCTTTTGGCTTCCAAACAAGTACCGGCCACCTTTCCAGATTCCCCCTACCCTTGGGTTTACTGTCTCCATTACAGCTCTATTGTGTTTGGTCTACTCAACAATCTTCCCCTCCTGACCCTCCTTTGGAACAACCCAGCCTTTCCTCCCTAGAAGGTATATTTCCTAAGGTGCAGGTTTTTTAGAAATGGGGATGTTGCCCATAGCAACCAATCAGATTGTAGCTAGCATCTTCTTAAAGCAACTAGATTAATGTTAAGTAGAATCTGATTGGTTGCTATGGGCAACATCTCCACTTCTAAAAACCAACACTTTAGTAAATATACCCCTTGGGCCTCAAGCCAAGGACCTTTCTCCTCTCTACATTCCCTGAATTTACCACTTTACAGGGCAACTTCTGTTTGCCCTCCAACTGCTTTTACCAATATCTTCAATTGTGTCACTTTTACTCCTCTCAATTTAATTCTTGCCACAGACCTCAGTATACCCCTCTGGAAACCTTCTTTCTACTATGCTCACCCTGTTGTTTGTTTGAAGTTTTTTGTCATTGGGCAAAATGTATCTAGAAATTAGTTTCTCTCTTGAAGTGCAACTGAGAGGTGCAAAATATGTCCTAGTACAATCTAGGCACTGATTTGTGGCAATACTGAGCAAGGAGCATCCTCACTCTGCCCAACTCCTACTGGCCAAGTGGTAACTTCTACACCTCAGACAATGCTGTCATTTTCTTCTGCAAACAATCTCTTTGGATGCAAAGTCAGAAGAGGAATTTTCATTGCATATTTCCTTGTTTGACAATTGTCTCCAGTGTATGTCATAGCACATGGGTGCACAGTGGGGCATAGGGTTCCAATATATCATCAGAGCACTATTTAGCATGTAAGAGAAACGTTTAGCCTGTTGGGCACTGTGATGGTATATGATGGGTACAGAGTCACCTTGCCAGGTTGTGACATCAATCCCAGTATTATAGGAAGTCCTCCTGTTGGACCAACACCAATAAAATACTGAAAGCAGAGCTAGACAGCTCGTGGCATTTCAGAATTGAAGACTCTTGTACTATATGCCACCAACTCCTTGTAAGGCAACCCATTAAAGGGTATTTGTGCCAACGATTTAGAACATGAAGCAGTGACTAACAGAGAACCATAGTGTGCATTTATCGGCGTACCAAGTATGAATATATTGTAAAACATGCAAAATTCTGTTGGAAAGTTTAGTTCTTATGCGGAAACTTTTATATGTACATTTAAGAACGTTACATGGCTCCTTTCCGTAAGGGATCAAACAGACGAGCAAACAGTGTGCAGGTGCTACATTTGTAATTGTTCGGTATTTGAATCTTGTCACATTTTCTTGCAAACAAATCATCTCTCACAGAATAATTTTGTAGTACAAAGATTAACTGATGTGTGTGATATCAACCGCAGAGCAAGTTCACTTGTTTTCTTTCATGGAACAATACAAGTTAATTATTCCCCTGATGACAAGATAATTCAAATTATTATTAAAACAAAGGATTTGTGTTCCAAGGAATGCGGATAACTGAGAAGTAGATTGTAGACAGATGGAAGTGTTCCAGATGCTGGGCTGCTTACACAGAATTGTCTTGTGTTATGAAACAGACAGCAGTTGTCGAGCTCTTCGGGAAATGTTATCTGTTTCTCTCTGACATTTTCATTTACAAGTTTGGACACAAATAATTTGTGTTATAAACATATGTTGAGTGGGATTCACTAAATTACCATCATTATCTCATAGCTTGTGACACCTACAGCGGCTAGAATCTAAAGTATCTGTCTGTAGACGCTCCTTCTCCAACTTCTCCAACTTTAGTGACAGCTCCAGAGCTGAGTCTCTGGTGAAACAGTTTTTTTATTTTTTAAAAGAACAGGTTTCTCAGACTATTCCAGTGATTCCGAAACTGGACGCCATGGCACCCTGGGGAGTCTCAGGGCACTTGTAAGGGCGCCTCGGGTTGGTGGTCCAGGACCAACTCAAACTATTTATTCTCAACGTAACCACTGGACTACGTAATGATGAAAAGATCTCTTGGTAAACCTGGTGGAAACAATAGGGTCTATTTACTAAGCCTTGGATGGAGATAAAGTGGATGGAGATAAAGTCCCAGTCAATCAACTACTAACTGCCATATTACAGCCTGTCTTTAAAAATGACAGTAAGGAGCTGATCGGCTGATACTTTATCTCCGTCCAAGGCTTAGTAAATAGACCCCAACGTCTTAGCACTGCCTCTTATATGCAGATTGAATCATACTATAGAGGTGGGATAAGAATCTTGACTGAGGTGGAGGAACGCTGGCAGCTGGGACAAGGGGGGAGATGTTTCAAGCCTTCTAAAGAGTGGAGTTGTTGCCCAATGAATCCAATCAGCTTCAAGCTATCATTTTATAGAATGTACTTGATAAATTCTAGTTAGAACTGATTGGTTGCTGTGGCCAACTTCTCCACTGGTCCACTTTTCTACTCTTTAGAAGACTTTATACATCTCCCTGGCAGTTCTCCTTACCACCTAGTCTTCTGATATGTTCCTGCACTGAGTACCTTTACAGCTGTTCTTCCCACATTGGGGCTCAAGCCGAGTCCCATTTGCAGAGGATATTCCCACTCGCAAAGCTATTCAACTCTGCTTACAAATAGACATTTAGTTCTGTGCGCATGGTGGGTGCACATATATGGATGACTTGTGTTCAGTCTGCATTAGCCCCATAATGTCTATGGAAATAAGAATGCGTTGACACAGAGGGCCTAATTCAGACCTGATTGCTGCTGTGCATTTTTGCACAGTGCACCGGCGCATGCCAGAGATGCAATCAGCATCTCAGCCCAGCGATCGCCTCTGCCTGATTGATAGGCAGAGGCGGTTGCTGGGTGGGAGGCGGCGGGCCGGTGGCGTTGGGCCGCTGTTTTGGGGGCGTGGTCTGGGATACACAGGCGTGGCCTAACTGTGCGGGGGGAGGGCTGCGGAGGCTGCGTGACGTCACATGCAGCCGCTGCAACCCGGAGAGCGATGGGGAGCTGCTCTTCAGGTACAAAAGCATCGCCGTCGTGCAATGCTTTTGTACCTGTGCGGCATGTGGAGGGCCCGACATGTGGGGCGGACTAGCCCTGTGCTGGGCATCCCCCCAAATGTCAGGGTGGCTGATCGTAGCCGTGCAAAATTTTACACGGCTTCGATCAGGTCTGAATTAGCCCCAGAGTAATCACTGGGTGCTTCCTCCTGCATGCAGACTGTAGGAAGGGTCATGGAGGTGAAAGAATGAGAAGTAATGGCAAGTCGTATTGCTGAATTTCCCTGTCTATAATATTGGATGTATACAGATTAGGTCCTGATTCTAAAAATCGCAGTTTTGCACACCTCATTCCTTCATTTATAACCTTGCCTTACAGCAAATTAAAGGGACCTACAGTATTATCTTCCTATTTACTGCAGGGGTGCTGGCAATAATGAAGGGAGCTGTCCCAGCACAGGCAAAGCATACATTGCACATCTAATGGATTCAGGTATGTACAGAAAAGATCTGGTAAATGCCCTTTTTGCTGCCCTGGTTTACTTATTCTTCAAGAAAGGGGAAATGATACTTGTGGCTGTGACATAACTCCACTGTTTTGAAAAGTCAACTTTTAAAGACAAATCCTTACACCTACAAGACTTTAGAGCAGGCATGTCCAAACTGTGGCCCTCCAGCTGTTGTGAAACTACATATCCCAGCATGCCCTGACACAGTTTTGCTGTCAGAGAATGCTAAAGCTGTGTCAGGGCATGCTGGGATGTGTAGTTTCTCAACAGCTGGAGGGCCGCAGTTTGGACATGCCTGCTTTAGAGCATTGGATTTGGGAAGGTCAAATTTTACTACAGAAATTATAATCCCAATGCTGAGGACAATCAGTCTAGAATGAGTTCCACGCTATGAACATTTATGCATAAGGCAGGTGCATACTTGCCAGTAGAAATAAAGTAATAAAAAAAATCATGATGGTAGCAAGCAAAGAGGTCAGAAAACCCTACTTGCACCTTAAATCTACAGGGAAATAGGCATTTCAAACATGAGGATAAGTGCCACATATTGGGGGTCATTCCGAGTTGTTCGCTCGCTAGCTGCTTTTAGCAGCCGTGCAAACGCTAAGCCGCCGCCCTCTGGGAGTGTATCTTAGCTTAGCAGTAGTGCGAACGAAAGGATCGTACAGCGTCTCCAAAAATAATTCTGCAGTTTCAGAGTAGCTCCAGACCTACTCCTAGATTACGATCACTTCAGACTGTTTAGTTCCGGATTTGACGTCACAAACACGCCCTGCATTCGCCCAGCCACGCTTGCGTTTTTCCAGGCACGCCTGCGTTTTTTCGATCACTCCCTGAAAACGGTCAGTTGACACCCAGAAATGCCCCCTTCCTGTCAATCACTCTGCGGTCAGCACTGCGACTGAAAAGCTTCACTAGACCTTGTGTGAAACTACTTCTGCCGTTGTGGAAGTACGTTGCGCGTGCGCATTGTGCCGCATGCGCAGAAGTGCCGTTTTTTTGCATCATCGCTGCACAGCAAACGAATGCAGCTAGCGATCAACTCGGAATGACCCCCATTGTCCAGCCAGTTTGCAATGCAGCAATGTATTGTGTGGGGCCTTATAATTATTGTGTGGGGCCTTATAATCCAATCACACAGTACTCTATTACATAGTGCATGGTTATATTGTTATTTTACACTATGAAAAGAATGTTCAGCCACATGAGTCCATATATGATGAATGTCTATTTACTTGGCAGTGTCAGATAAAATACATACACAATCCATAGTAGTACAACATTCCCAGCAATAGAACAACTGATCCCGGTGCCTTGTGCCTTTCCAAATAGATTCATGAAATATTCCCCAAACAGACGCTTGTGTAGGTCAACATTTCAGATGAGCTTTAATCCTCTTTCTATCCTGACGAAAAAGAATTAAATGTCCACTGAAATGTTGACCGATACAGGCGCCTGTCTACTGTCTTTACCAAAGTGTCCCTGAGTGCCGGCTGCATTTGGTTAGTGTTATAACAAAGTTATGCTTCATGCAGTCACTGAATTGCCCACTGGAGTAAGCTTTGGCATTAGAATACTATACAGGCTTAGCCATACAAAGTGTAGATATAAATAGTGATGGTCTCACACTGTTATGTTAGTATATGATGATAATAGTGAGTGAATTGATGCATAGTACAGTATATCAACACCTTTCAGTGCCAGTCCTAGGCTCACACATAAACGAGGCCCAGAAGACCTTGCCCAAAGGATGTCTGAGTTTAGAGAAACAAGAAAAGACTTACCTCAGTACAAGACATAGGCTGTGCCAAATTAGCTACAGGCAGAAGTGATCTATTAACTGTCAGTAACAAATAATGTATAAAAGGAATTGAAAATGTTGTTTTTGTTGACTATTTAGGCATCCTTCCTCTCATGCCGCTTTGTGGCAGAAACCCCGATGGGTTAAATGAATAAACCTCCACTTCAGCCACTAACAGCAACAAGCATTTTGGTTCAGTTATTACTATGTTTTAGTTATATGGTGCCGACTGCACCATACAGGGCAAATTAAAACAAAACAAATAAACAATACAATATATTAAAACAGGCAGTTCAGGGGGAACAAATCAAAAAGTTAGATTTCTATACAAGCAAGTTGGGCAGTTGGCTGAAAATTCCTGTACCTTAGGCATAAACAGTAGCATACAGTACTGTATGCAGCAATTGATGTCTGGAACAAAGGGCAATTCCAATCACATATGCTACAGGAACACCAGCCCTCTGTATGTCAGTTGCCTGAACAACAATGATGCGATTTATACACATATGCACACGCACTTATGCGCATGTGCAAGGTCCTAAACGGTGTTCTCTTCAGAATGCAGTTTAAGAGCTGGGGGGGCGGGAACGCGGCATCGACGGCGCAAATGGGAGCATCACTGCTTCGTTTTAGGGGCACGGTCCGGACATCGGAGGGCTGTCTGGACCATTGGGGGGGTGGAAAGTGGTGGCTGCGTGACATCACACACAGCTGCTGTGACCCTTAACATGGTGGGTAGCCATCTGCATCCGCAACTAGGCTGTGTAGGCAGAGAGCTACTGGAAACATGTGAAAGCATCACCGCTGTGCGATGCTCTCGCATGTCTGCAGGGGGGGGCTGGATCCTGCATGCGGGGCGGACTTGCTCTGTGCTGAGGGCCCCCCCCCCCCCCCGCATGTCAAAGAAATTGATTGTTTTCTCGCACTTCTACGATCAAGTCTGAATTAAAACCATAAAAGTCAAAACTAGTCTAAAACTAAGAATATGTTGTACACAAATTTCAACTTCAGGCTCACATTTGGCTAAAGAGGAAAGAGTATAGTACAGAAATGACAAACAAACAAGTCCAACAAAAATGGCAAAAGCAGTGGCATAAGTACTGCACCCATGACGGTGCCCTATGAACTGTTATACAATGTAACTGCTGACTTCCTGGTTCATTTTAAAAAATATTAATTATCTGGCTGTGCCAATTTTCCCAGCCATGATGTGAGCTGAAACTATCTTTAGAGGACATATATTGAAACCATTGAAACACATCTTGAAAAATGAGAGCTGGATAGTTTTGTCTCGCAGGACCTGTTTGAAGTTGTACATTAGAAATTTGATTAAAGTGTCTTAGTCATAACTGTCAGCTGCAATAACTTGTGGTATTGACGCACACATCATGCATGGCACTGTGTGAAAGTAATCATTTACATGCAGTATTGATGGAAAAGTCTACAATGCTTTCTAGTCCACAATGAAGCTCCTAGCAAAATGGCAATTCAAAAATATTAAAATGTACAAACATCTGAAATATGTAAAATATTTTCTAGGAAAATCATGTGTCTGCTCAGTAAACTGTGTGAATTCCCATGATGTATGAAGTAAGCAGATGTTATGAAATTACCCTTTTTATGCAACTTAATGAGCTACTCTGCAAATGATCTCCACATTTTAAAGGTGCAGCAAGTCTATTTTCCAAGCCAAAGAGTATTCTTGTAATGTAGGATAAAAATATGCTTAAACAAATGACATGACATTGTTTTAAGATATTTGGAATTATATTTATGAGTATATGAAGGAGTCACTGAGATCTGCAGCATTCCATCAGCGAGCGACTTACAGCAGCCAATAAATTGTGATATCACAGACTTCGTGCGTTCCATCGACTCCAAGGCTCTTTTGCCGGGAAAAGCAGCTGTTACCAGCCCTAGCCGGGAGATTCCCCTTTGGACTATTCTTCCTGGATTTCTTTTTTTTATTGTGCAATTTATTTATCAAATCACAATGTCAAATATAAACTGATGCTGTCCACACATGGGGTGGTGCACTAATTATAATTATAGGCTATTAAAAATTTTTTTTTATTGCAACTCCAGATCCCAAATATGTGGGAATGAAATGCGCTTAGATCCATTCTGTCTTCCAGTTGATCTATATTGACTCAGTTAATTATTTAATAAGAATGTTCAAGGAACAGCAATGCGCAGTAACCCCTAGCAAACAATCATACAGCTTTAATTAACCAGACTTTACAAGTTGAAAGAGACATCTGATTATTTGCTATAGGTTACAGCACAGCCATGCTGTTTTTGTACTGGATTATTAAATGAGACTGATAGAGTGCACTGTAGCCTGTGGTACTTACAGTGTTCATCACTGCCATCTAGTGTAGAGCACAAGAATGACAGTAAACAGTACATTGTATTTAATGTAAATGTTAACCTAAAGTGATACAAATTATGACCATGACTGCCAATTGGCATCAAATAAATACAAGAGTGCAAGAGGGGTATTTATCCTAAAATACGCCTGCTAAATAGGCTCTTGACTCTCCTATACCACATATTCATTACTTTCTTGAAAAATGGTCCTCTTTGTCTAAAAAAGCAGGAAGTCAGCAATAAATCTTTAGTTTAAAAGCCACCTGAAGCTTGCGGACCAGATATGTTCTCAATCAGTAGACAGGCAGTAAATACACATTTATATACAACAACTCCTCTCAACCAGATTGACCTCCGGCTATAACAGGGCACATGAAGAGGAAATTTGTTTAGTTCAATAAAAGCCGGGGCAATATATCAATAGATTATTAGAAATGGAAACAATCTTAGCTAATGGGTTATATTGATTTTAATAAGCATAAGTATAAGGGACACAAAGATAAGGGCAGTTTTCCAGCTGACATCTCTGGACAATAACCCATTAACTCTTTATATCCATAAGAGACGCCTGAGTCACACACAGTAACTTCTGCCTTGTCAGGTAGTGGGAATAGGCAACCTGTGGCGTTGCAGCTGTTGTGGTACTACAGGTCCAAGCATGCCCTGGCTTGCAGATCATTGCACAGGATGTCTAGCTCTGTTATATAGCACGGGAAATGACTGTGTGCCATGACAAGCAATCAGTCAGACATTTGCTCATATTAGTGACCTGCAAAAGATCCAGTTTGTGGCATTAAATGACGGTTATGAATTTTGTTAAAGCTGGGAACTTTCAGAATAGAAGGGCAGATGTATTACGCATGGAGAAGGGATAAAGAAGTGATAAGTGCAAGGTGATAACGCACCAGCCAATCAGCTCCTAAAGCCCAGTATCCACGGGCCGATGCATGAGAGATGTGTGCTGAGCGAACCGCTCAGCACACATCTCTCCCGCCGCTCAGCACAGCGCGATCTGTGCTGAGCGTGCGGGGGGAGACGGGGGGCCGCTCACTTCACCCAGCGGGTGAAGTGAGCGACCCGCTAGATTGGCCTGCATGCAGGCCAATCTAGCAGCAGCGATAGCGATGCGCGGGGCTGCGCATCGCTATCGCTGTAAGGGGTACTCACGGAGCGATCAGGCTGATATTCTAAGCAATCTAGTCAGATTGCTTAGAATATCGCTCCGTGAGTACCCCCCTTTACTGTCCTTTTTCAAACCCGTAATGATTGGCTGGCGCGTTATCACCTTCCATTCATCACTTCTTCATCACTTCTCCGGGCTTACTACATCTGCCCCAGAATGACTAATTATTAACAGAAATAAAAATAAACTGTAGACGTTTTATAAAACTGATCAATTTTTTTTGCTTCGGATGTTGTGCTTTGCTTTTGAGTGGTTTAAAAAACCTCTTGTTGAGTACTGTAGATATTTCTCTGTTAAGTTTTCCTTCAAGTAGGTCATTTATTTAATCTTTTGTTCTGAAAATCTACAATTTAAATCCATATATTCAATACACAACGGTGGGAGCCATTTTGTAGGATGGAACAGTGGTCAGTAAGATGGAGTCTATCAGTTTTCTTTTACACCTGTGACATCACTGAGGCACTGAGTCACATTGGTCACTATCCTGGAGGCACAGGTTACTGGCGAACTAGTCATCACAAGTTACATCGGAACAACCAGCCGTATTAACACATAGGATAACAAACCCCCTATGGCAAATTATATGGATTATATATCACAGTATTTCAAAGTGACTTCTAATATCCATTAGAGATGAGCGCCTGAAATTTTTCGGGTTTTGTGTTTTGGTTTTGGGTTCGGTTCCGCGGCCGTGTTTTGGGTTCGACCGCGTTTTGGCAAAACCTCACCGAATTTTTTTTGTCGGATTCGGGTGTGTTTTGGATTCGGGTGGTTTTTTCAAAAAACCCTAAAAAACATCTTAAAACATTGAATTTGGGGGTCATTTTGATCCCATAGTATTATTAACCTCAATAACCATAATTAACACTCATTTTCAGTCTATTCTGAACACCTTACACCTCACAATATTATTTTTAGTCCTAAAATTTGCACCGAGGTCGCTGGATGACTAAGCTCAGCGACCCTAGTGGCCGACACAAACACCGGGCCCATCTAGGAGTGGCACTGCAGTGTCACGCAGGATGTCCCTTCCAAAAAACCCTCCCCAAACAGCACATGACGCAAAGAAAAAAAGAGGCGCAATGAGGTAGCTGTGTGAGTAAGATTAGCGACCCTAGTGGCCGACACAAACACCGGGCCCATCTAGGAGTGGCACTGCAGTGTCACGCAGGATGTCCCTTCCAAAAAACCCTCCCCAAACAGCACATGACGCAAAGAAAAAAAGAGGCGCAATGAGGTAGCTGACTGTGTGAGAAAGATAAGCGACCCTAGTGGCCGACACAAACACCGGGCCCATCTAGGAGTGGCACTGCAGTGTCACGCAGGATGTCCCTTCCAAAAAACCCTCCCCAAACAGCACATGACGCAAAGAAAAAAAGAGGCGCAATGAGGTAGCTGTGTGAGTAAGATTAGCGACCCTAGTGGCCGACACAAACACCTGGCCCATCTAGGAGTGGCACTGCAGTGTCACGCAGGATGTCCCTTCCAAAAAACCCTCCCCAAACAGCACATGACGCAAAGAAAAAAAGAGGCGCAATGAGGTAGCTGACTGTGTGAGAAAGATAAGCGACCCTAGTGGCCGACACAAACACCGGGCCCATCTAGGAGTGGCACTGCAGTGTCACGCAGGATGTCCCTTCCAAAAAACCCTCCCCAAACAGCACATGACGCAAAGAAAAAAAGAGGCGCAATGAGGTAGCTGTGTGAGTAAGATTAGCGACCCTAGTGGCCGACACAAACACCGGGCCCATCTAGGAGTGGCACTGCAGTGTCACGCAGGATGTCCCTTCCAAAAAACCCTCCCCAAACAGCACATGACGCAAAGAAAAAAAGAGGCGCAATGAGGTAGCTGACTGTGTGAGAAAGATAAGCGACCCTAGTGGCCGACACAAACACCGGGCCCATCTAGGAGTGGCACTGCAGTGTCACGCAGGATGTCCCTTCCAAAAAACCCTCCCCAAACAGCACATGACGCAAAGAAAAAAAGAGGCGCAATGAGGTAGCTGTGTGAGTAAGATTAGCGACCCTAGTGGCCGACACAAACACCTGGCCCATCTAGGAGTGGCACTGCAGTGTCACGCAGGATGTCCCTTCCAAAAAACCCTCCCCAAACAGCACATGACGCAAAGAAAAAAAGAGGCGCAATGAGGTAGCTGACTGTGTGAGAAAGATAAGCGACCCTAGTGGCCGACACAAACACCGGGCCCATCTAGGAGTGGCACTGCAGTGTCACGCAGGATGTCCCTTCCAAAAAACCCTCCCCAAACAGCACATGACGCAAAGAAAAAAAGAGGCGCAATGAGGTAGCTGTGTGAGTAAGATTAGCGACCCTAGTGGCCGACACAAACACCTGGCCCATCTAGGAGTGGCACTGCAGTGTCACGCAGGATGTCCCTTCCAAAAAACCCTCCCCAAACAGCACATGACGCAAAGAAAAAAAGAGGCGCAATGAGGTAGCTGACTGTGTGAGAAAGATAAGCGACCCTAGTGGCCGACACAAACACCGGGCCCATCTAGGAGTGGCACTGCAGTGTCACGCAGGATGTCCCTTCCAAAAAACCCTCCCCAAACAGCACATGACGCAAAGAAAAAAAGAGGCGCAATGAGGTAGCTGTGTGAGTAAGATTAGCGACCCTAGTGGCCGACACAAACACCTGGCCCATCTAGGAGTGGCACTGCAGTGTCACGCAGGATGTCCCTTCCAAAAAACCCTCCCCAAACAGCACATGACGCAAAGAAAAATAAAAGAAAAAAGAGGTGCAAGATGGAATTGTCCTTGGGCCCTTCCCACCCACCCTTATGTTGTATAAACAAAACAGGACATGCACACTTTAACCAACCCATCATTTCAGTGACAGGGTCTGCCACACGACTGTGACTGAAATGACGGGTTGGTTTGGACCCCCACCAAAAAAGAAGCAATTAATCTCTCCTTGCACAAACTGGCTCTACAGAGGCAAGATGTCCACCTCATCATCATCCTCCGATATATCACCGTGTACATCCCCCTCCTCACAGATTATCAATTCGTCCCCACTGGAATCCACCATCTCAGCTCCCTGTGTACTTTGTGGAGGCAATTGCTGCTGGTCAATGTCTCCGCGGAGGAATTGATTATAATTCATTTTAATGAACATCATCTTCTCCACATTTTCTGGATGTAACCTCGTACGCCGATTGCTGACAAGGTGAGCGGCGGCACTAAACACTCTTTCGGAGTACACACTTGTGGGAGGGCAACTTAGGTAGAATAAAGCCAGTTTGTGCAAGGGCCTCCAAATTGCCTCTTTTTCCTGCCAGTATAAGTACGGACTGTGTGACGTGCCTACTTGGATGCGGTCACTCATATAATCCTCCACCATTCTATCAATGGTGAGAGAATCATATGCAGTGACAGTAGACGACATGTCCGTAATGGTTGTCAGGTCCTTCAGTCCGGACCAGATGTCAGCATCAGCAGTCGCTCCAGACTGCCCTGCATCACCGCCAGCGGGTGGGCTCGGAATTCGGATTTGGGATTTCGAAGAATGCACAGTTCTTTGCTGTGCTGCTTTTGCCAGCTTGAGTCTTTTCATTTTTCTAGCGAGAGGCTGAGTGCTTCCATCCTCATGTGAAGCTGAACCACTAGCCATGAACATAGGCCAGGGCCTCAGCCGTTCCTTGCCACTCCGTGTGGTAAATGGCATATTGGCAAGTTTACGCTTCTCCTCCGACAATTTTATTTTAGGTTTTGGAGTCCTTTTTTTTCTGATATTTGGTGTTTTGGATTTGACATGCTCTGTACTATGACATTGGGCATCGGCCTTGGCAGACGACGTTGCTGGCATTTCATCGTCTCGGCCATGACTAGTGGCAGCAGCTTCAGCACGAGGTGGAAGTGGATCTTGATCTTTCCCTAATTTTGGAACCTCAACTTTTTTGTTCTCCATATTTTATAGGCAGAACTAAAAGGCACCTCAGGTAAACAATGGAGATGGATGGATTGGATACTAGTATACAATTATGGACGGACTGCCACGGTTAGGTGGTATAAAAAAACCACGGTTAGGTGGTATATAATACAATTATGGATGGACGGACTGCCTGCCGAGTTCCGACACAGAGGTAGCCACAGCCGTGAACTACCGCACTGTACACTGGTTGATAAAGAGATAGTAGTATACTCGTAACAACTAGTATGACACTATGACGACGGTATAAAGAATGAAAAAAAAACCACGGTTAGGTGGTATATATTATAATAATAATACAATTATGGATGGACGGACTGCCTGCCGACTGCCGACACAGAGGTAGCCACAGCCGTGAACTACCGCACTGTACACTGGTTGATAAAGAGATAGTAGTATACTCGTAACAACTAGTATGACACTATGACGACGGTATAAAGAATGAAAAAAAAACCACGGTTAGGTGGTATATATTATAATAATAATACAATTATGGATGGACGGACTGCCTGCCGACTGCCGACACAGAGGTAGCCACAGCCGTGAACTACCGCACTGTACACTGGTTGATAAAGAGATAGTAGTATACTTGTAACAACTAGTATGACACTATGACGACGGTATAAAGAATGAAAAAAAAACCACGGTTAGGTGGTATATATTATAATAATAATACAATTATGGATGGACGGACTGCCTGCCGACTGCCGACACAGAGGTAGCCACAGCCGTGAACTACCGCACTGTACACTGGTTGATAAAGAGATAGTAGTATACTCGTAACAACTAGTATGACACTATGACGACGGTATAAAGAATGAAAAAAAAACCACGGTTAGGTGGTATATATTATAATAATAATACAATTATGGATGGACGGACTGCCTGCCGACTGCCGACACAGAGGTAGCCACAGCCGTGAACTACCGCACTGTACACTGGTTGATAAAGAGATAGTAGTATACTCGTAACAACTAGTATGACACTATGACGACGGTATAAAGAATGAAAAAAAAACCACGGTTAGGTGGTATATATTATAATAATAATACAATTATGGATGGACGGACTGCCTGCCGACTGCCGACACAGAGGTAGCCACAGCCGTGAACTACCGCACTGTACACTGGTTGATAAAGAGATAGTAGTATACTCGTAACAACTAGTATGACACTATGACGACGGTATAAAGAAAGAAAAAAAAATACCACAGTTAGGTGGTATATATTATAATAATAATACAATTATGGATGGACGGACTGCCTGCCGACTGCCGACACAGAGGTAGCCACAGCCGTGAACTACCGCACTGTACACTGGTTGATAAAGAGATAGTAGTATACTCGTAACAACTAGTATGACACTATGACGGTATAAAGAATGAAAAAAAAACCACGGTTAGGTGGTATATATTATAATAATAATACAATTATGGATGGACGGACTGCCTGCCGACTGCCGACACAGAGGTAGCCACAGCCGTGAACTACTGCACTGTACACTGGTTGATAAAGAGATAGTAGTATACTCGTAACAACTAGTATGACACTATGACGGTATAAAGAATGAAAAAAAAACCACGGTTAGGTGGTATATATTATAATAATAATACAATTATGGATGGACGGACTGCCTGCCGACTGCCGACACAGAGGTAGCCACAGCCGTGAACTACCGCACTGTACACTGGTTGATAAAGAGATAGTAGTATACTCGTAACAACTAGTATGACACTATGACGACGGTATAAAGAAAGAAAAAAAAATACCACGGTTAGGTGGTATATATTGTAATACAATTATGGATGGACGGACTGCCTGCCGAGTTCCGACTGCCGACACAGAGGTAGCCACAGCCGTGAACTACCGCACTGTACTGTGTCTGCTGCTAATATAGACTGGTTGATAAAGAGATAGTATACAATACATACAACAATATACTACTATACTGGTGGTCAGGCACTGGTCACCACTAGTCACACTGGCAGTGGCACTCCTGCAGCAAAAGTGTGCACTGTTTAATTTTAAATTAATATAATATTATGTACTCCTGGGGGCTCCTGCTATAACAACCTGCAGTGCTCCCCAGTCTCCCCCACAATTATTATAAGCTTTGCCTTTTATACATTGATGTGCAGCACACTGGGCTGAGCTGAGTGCACACAGACTGAGTCACACTGTGTGACTGGCTGCTGCTGTGTATCGTTTTTTTTCAGGCAGAGAACGGATATAGCAGAGAACGGATATATTATATTAAAATAAATAAAAGTTAACTAACAACAACTGCACTGGTCACTGTGGTAAACTCTGTCTGACTCTGCACAATCTCTCTCTCTCTTCTAATCTAATTTCTAATGGAGAGGACGCCAGCCACGTCCTCTCCCTATCAATCTCAATGCACGTGTGAAAATGGCGGCGACGCGCGGCTCCTTATATAGAATCCGAGTCTCGCGAGAATCCGACAGCGTCATGATGACGTTCGGGCGCGCTCGGGTTAACCGAGCAAGGCGGGAGGATCCGAGTCTGCTCGGACCCGTGAAAAAAACATGAAGTTCGTGCGGGTTCGGTTTCAGAGAAACCGAACCCGCTCATCTCTAATATCCATACTGATTGAAAGTATGTGTTACACTATTCTTTACAATATACAAATTGTACTCGTACTTGCTTACTCTGCCGGAATGTCTGGGACACTAGCGAATTTCAGGGTGTTCATCCAGAATACCTAAAGAAAGTTTGCCAATCTCCTTTGTTCTACCAACTCCCCCAGTGAAGTGAGTGCTCTGGGAGCTCACTGGCGCAATTGGTGATGAATTGTGTCAACAAGTTTAAAAAGTAGGTAAGTGTGTTTGTACAAAAATAAGTACCTTAAGAAACAAATCCACACATATAGACTAATACAAATACTCACACTGGTACACACTGACATGCAGACTCATGTTGTATATCCTCAGTCTCACAATGACAGTATCTGATGAGGGGCAATTTCAGGATTTCTGGAGGGGGCTTTCCAAATGTTTAATTTTAGAGCAATGTTGCCAGCCCATGAAGGATGCATAATGAGTATCTATCTATCTATCTATCTATCTATCTATCTATCTATCTATCTATCTATCTATCTATCTATCTATCTATTTGTCTATCTCCATCTTTCTGTCTGTCTGTCTGTCTGTCTGTCTATATCTATCTGTCTATCTATCTATCTATCTATCTATCTATCTATCTATCTATCTATCCCATATCTATCTATCCCATATCTATCTATCTATCTATCTATCTATCTATCTATCTATCTATCTATCTATCTATCTATCTATCTATCTATCAATCTATCTATCTATCTATCTATCTATCTATCTATCTATCTATCTATCTATCTATCTCTCTCATATCTAGCTATCTCATATCTATCTATCTATCTATCTATCTATCTATCTATCTATCTATCTATCTATCTATCTATCTATCTATCCCATATCTATCTATCTATCTATCTATCTATCTATCTATCTATCTATCTATCTATCTATCTATCTATCTATCATCTATCTTTTCTGCTTGCATTATGAAGTGGGTAACTAGTAACTCATCATCTAGCACAAAGAAAAGAAAAAAAATCACCTTTACCAGCTTATTACTAAGGCCGCCTGTTTTTCATTAGAATTTATTAGGTGCTAAAAGATTGCTGTACCAGGGAGAAAAACAAAGTGATCCGTGAACTGATCCTTGTTGTACATTTCTACTAAATTCAGAGGTGCAGTTGCAAAAACTTGTTAGAGCTCATTATACCCATTTTAAATCTATGTGAATTGTAACTTTGCAGACCCAAAAAAAGTCAACGTAAGCAATTAAGAACGGCCCCTGTAAGCCTCCTGCAAGAAAGTGAAGGCATTTGTGCTGGCACTGAGACGTGGAATCACTTAAACTCACATGTTCGCTGTTTTTCTTCGTATTAATTGTTTTCCACAAAAGAGTGACACCATGAATATTGCATTTATTTTATACTAAGTTCTTGCGGCGAGCCAGGTGTTCACAAAGATCATAAGACACAAACGCCTTCAGCAAACAAGACATCTACAACACTGTAGTTAAAATCAAATTAATAACAGGCTTATTACTGGTTATATGGGTTAGGAGGGCTGTAAAGTAGGCAGAGAGTCAGGGTTATAGTGGAGAGAACACAATTACCCTTGAGTATATTTTTAGTAGTAGTAGTTTAGTACTTATGTTACCTTTTGACCTCATTAACATAACAGAAATGCTCCTATGGAGTTGCCTTAGAATTACGCTGAAGACAATTTAGACAGTTTTCTAAAAGTGCTTGAAGAGTTGTTGAGATCAAAGATATTTATTATTTTTAATAGAGATGAGCGGGTTCGGTTCCTCGGAATCCGAACCCGCCCGAACTTCAGCTTTTTTTACACGGATCCGAGCGACTCGGATCTTCCCGCCTTGCTCGGTTAACCCGAGCGCGCCCGAACGTCATCATGACGCTGTCGGATTCTCACGAGGCTCGGATTCTATCGCGAGACTCGGATTCTATATAAGGAGCCGCGCGTCGCCGCCATTTTCACACGTGCATTGAGATTGATAGGGAGAGGACGTGGCTGGCGTCCTCTCCATTTAGATTATAAGAGAGAGAGATTTACTGGAGCTTAGGACTAGGAGGAGTACTGTAGAAGTGTAGAGAGTGCAGAGAGTTTACTAGTGAGTGACCACCAGACAGTGCAGTTTATTTAATATATCCGTTCTCTGCCTGAAAAAAGCGATACACACAGTGACTCAGTCACATACCATATCTGTGTGCACTGCTCAGGCTCAGCCCAGTGTGCTGCATCATCTATATATATTATATATCTGTCTGACTGCTCAGCTCACACAGCTTATAATTGTGGGGGAGACTGGGGAGCACTGCAGTGCCAGTTATAGGTTATAGCAGGAGCCAGGAGTACATAATATTATATAGTGAGTGACCACCAGACAGTGCAGTTTATTTAATATATCCGTTCTCTGCCTGAAAAAAGCGATACACACAGTGACTCAGTCACATACCATATCTGTGTGCACTGCTCAGGCTCAGCCCAGTGTGCTGCATCATCTATATATATTATATATCTGTCTGACTGCTCAGCTCACACAGCTTATAATTGTGGGGGAGACTGGGGAGCACTGCAGTGCCAGTTATAGGTTATAGCAGGAGCCAGGAGTACATAATATTATATTAAAATTAAACAGTGCACACTTTTGCTGCAGGAGTGCCACTGCCAGTGTGACTGACCAGTGACCTGACCACACTGACCACCAGTATAGTTAGTAGTATACTTATATTGTGATTGCCTGAAAAAGTTAAACACTCGTCGTGTGACTTCACTTGTGTGTTGTTTTTTTTTTTATTCTATAAAAATAAAACTCATTCTGCTGACAGACAGTGTCCAGCAGGTCCGTCATTATATAATATATAATATATACCTGTCCGGCTGCAGTAGTGATATATATATATTTTTTATATCATTTATCATCCAGTCGCAGCAGACACAGTACGGTAGTTCACGGCTGTGGCTACCTCTGTGTCTGCACTCGGCAGGCAGTCCGTCCATAATTGTATACCACCTAACCGTGGTTTTTTTTTTCTTCTTTATACATACATACTACTACGACATCTCTTTATCAACCAGTCTATATTAGCAGCAGACACAGTACAGTACGGTAGTTCACGGCTGTGGCTACCTCTGTGTCTGCACTCGGCAGGCAGTCCGTCCATAATTGTATACCACCTAACCGTGGTTTTTTTTTCTTTCTTCTTTATACATACATAGTTACATAGACATCTCTTTATCAACCAGTCTATATTAGCAGCAGACACAGTACAGTACGGTAGTTCACGGCTGTGGCTACCTCTGTGTCTGCACTCGGCAGGCAGTCCGTCCATAATTGTATACCACCTAACCGTGGTTTTTTTTTCTTTCTTCTTTATACATACATAGTTACATAGACATCTCTTTATCAACCAGTCTATATTAGCAGCAGACACAGTACAGTACGGTAGTTCACGGCTGTGGCTACCTCTGTGTCTGCACTCGGCAGGCAGTCCGTCCATAATTGTATACCACCTAACCGTTGTTTTTTTTTCTTTCTTCTTTATACATACATAGTTACATAGACATCTCTTTATCAACCAGTCTATATTAGCAGCAGACACAGTACAGTACGGTAGTTCACGGCTGTGGCTACCTCTGTGTCTGCACTCGGCAGGCAGTCCGTCCATAATTGTATACCACCTAACCGTGGTTTTTTTTTCTTTCTTCTTTATACATACATAGTTACATAGACATCTCTTTATCAACCAGTCTATATTAGCAGCAGACACAGTACAGTACGGTAGTTCACGGCTGTGGCTACCTCTGTGTCTGCACTCGGCAGGCAGTCCGTCCATAATTGTATACCACCTAACCGTGGTTTTTTTTTCTTTCTTCTTTATACATACATACTACTACGACATCTCTTTATCAACCAGTCTATATTATTAGCAGCAGACACAGTACAGTACGGTAGTTCACGGCTGTGGCTACCTCTGTGTCTGCACTCGGCAGGCAGTCCATAATTGTATACTAGTATCCATCTCCATTGTTTACCTGAGGTGCCTTTTAGTTGTGCCTATTAAAATATGGAGAACAAAAATGTTGAGGTTCCAAAATTAGGGAAAGATCAAGATCCACTTCCACCTCGTGCTGAAGCTGCTGCCACTAGTCATGGCCGAGACGATGAAATGCCAGCAACGTCGTCTGCCAAGGCCGATGCCCAATGTCATAGTACAGAGCATGTCAAATCCAAAACACCAAATATCAGAAAAAAAAGGACTCCAAAACCTAAAATAAAATTGTCGGAGGAGAAGCGTAAACTTGCCAATATGCCATTTACGACACGGAGTGGCAAGGAACGGCTGAGGCCCTGGCCTATGTTCATGGCTAGTGGTTCAGCTTCACATGAGGATGGAAGCACTCAGCCTCTCGCTAGAAAAATGAAAAGACTCAAGCTGGCAAAAGCAGCACAGCAAAGAACTGTGCATTCTTCGAAATCCCAAATCCACAAGGAGAGTCCAATTGTGTCGGTTGCGATGCCTGACCTTCCCAACACTGGACGTGAAGAGCATGCGCCTTCCACCATTTGCACGCCCCCTGCAAGTGCTGGAAGGAGCACCCGCAGTCCAGTTCCTGATAGTCAGATTGAAGATGTCAGTGTTGAAGTACACCAGGATGAGGAGGATATGGGTGTTGCTGGCGCTGGGGAGGAAATTGACCAGGAGGATTCTGATGGTGAGGTGGTTTGTTTAAGTCAGGCACCCGGGGAGACACCTGTTGTCCGTGGGAGGAATATGGCCGTTGACATGCCAGGTGAAAATACCAAAAAAATCAGCTCTTCGGTGTGGAGGTATTTCACCAGAACTGCGGACAACAGGTGTCAAGCCGTGTGTTCCCTTTGTCAAGCTGTAATAAGTAGGGGTAAGGACGTTAACCACCTCGGAACATCCTCCCTTATACGTCACCTGCAGCGCATTCATAATAAGTCAGTGACAAGTTCAAAAACTTTGGGCGACAGCGGAAGCAGTCCACTGACCAGTAAATCCCTTCCTCTTGTAACCAAGCTCACGCAAACCACCCCACCAACTCCCTCAGTGTCAATTTCCTCCTTCCCCAGGAATGCCAATAGTCCTGCAGGCCATGTCACTGGCAATTCTGACGAGTCCTCTCCTGCCTGGGATTCCTCCGATGCATCCTTGCGTGTAACGCCTACTGCTGCTGGCGCTGCTGTTGTTGCTGCTGGGAGTCGATGGTCATCCCAGAGGGGAAGTCGTAAGCCCACTTGTACTACTTCCAGTAAGCAATTGACTGTTCAACAGTCCTTTGCGAGGAAGATGAAATATCACAGCAGTCATCCTGCTGCAAAGCGGATAACTGAGGCCTTGACAACTATGTTGGTGTTAGACGTGCGTCCGGTATCCGCCGTTAGTTCACAGGGAACTAGACAATTTATTGAGGCAGTGTGCCCCCGTTACCAAATACCATCTAGGTTCCACTTCTCTAGGCAGGCGATACCGAGAATGTACACGGACGTCAGAAAAAGACTCACCAGTGTCCTAAAAAATGCAGTTGTACCCAATGTCCACTTAACCACGGACATGTGGACAAGTGGAGCAGGGCAGGGTCAGGACTATATGACTGTGACAGCCCACTGGGTAGATGTATGGACTCCCGCCGCAAGAACAGCAGTGGCGGCACCAGTAGCAGCATCTCGCAAACGCCAACTCTTTCCTAGGCAGGCTACGCTTTGTATCACCGCTTTCCAGAATACGCACACAGCTGAAAACCTCTTACGGCAACTGAGGAAGATCATCGCGGAATGGCTTACCCCAATTGGACTCTCCTGTGGATTTGTGGCATCGGACAACGCCAGCAATATTGTGTGTGCATTAAATATGGGCAAATTCCAGCACGTCCCATGTTTTGCACATACCTTGAATTTGGTGGTGCAGAATTTTTTAAAAAACGACAGGGGCGTGCAAGAGATGCTGTTGGTGGCCAGAAGAATTGCGGACACTTTCGGCGTACAGGCACCACGTACAGAAGACTGGAGCACCACCAAAAACTACTGAACCTGCCCTGCCATCATCTGAAGCAAGAAGTGGTAACGAGGTGGAATTCAACCCTCTATATGCTTCAGAGGTTGGAGGAGCAGCAAAAGGCCATTCAAGCCTATACAATTGAGCACGATATAGTAGGTGGAATGCACCTGTCTCAAGCGCAGTGGAGAATGATTTCAACGTTGTGCAAGGTTCTGATGCCCTTTGAACTTGCCACACGTGAAGTCAGTTCAGACACTGCCAGCCTGAGTCAGGTCATTCCCCTCATCAGGCTTTTGCAGAAGAAGCTGGAGACATTGAAGGAGGAGCTAACACGGAGCGATTCCGCTAGGCATGTGGGACTTGTGGATGGAGCCCTTAATTTGCTTAACAAGGATTCACGGGTGGTCAATCTGTTGAAATCAGAGCACTACATTTTGGCCACCGTGCTCGATCCTAGATTTAAAGCCTACCTTGGATCTCTCTTTCCGGCAGACACAAGTCTGCTGGGGTTGAAAGACCTGCTGGTGACAAAATTGTCAAGTCAAGCGGAACGCGACCTGTCAACATCTCCTCCTTCACATTCTCCCGCAACTGGGGGTGCGAGGAAAAGGCTCAGAATTCCGAGCCCACCCGCTGGCGGTGATGCAGGGCAGTCTGGAGCGACTGCTGATGCTGACATCTGGTCCGGACTGAAGGACCTGACAACGATTACGGACATGTCGTCTACTGGCACTGCATATGATTCTCTCAACATTGATAGAATGGTGGAGGATTATATGAGTGACCGCATCCAAGTAGGCACGTCACACAGTCCGTACTTATACTGGCAGGAAAAAGAGGCAATTTGGAGGCCCTTGCACAAACTGGCTTTATTCTACCTAAGTTGCCCTCCCACAAGTGTGTACTCCGAAAGAGTGTTTAGTGCCGCCGCTCACCTTGTCAGCAATCGGCGTACGAGGTTACATCCAGAAAATGTGGAGAAGATGATGTTCATTAAAATGAATTATAATCAATTCCTCCGCGGAGACATTGACCAGCAGCAATTGCCTCCACAAAGTACACAGGGAGCTGAGATGGTGGATTCCAGTGGGGACGAATTGATAATCTGTGAGGAGGGGGATGTACACGGTGATATATCGGAGGGTGATGATGAGGTGGACATCTTGCCTCTGTAGAGCCAGTTTGTGCAAGGAGAGATTAATTGCTTCTTTTTTGGGGGGGGTCCAAACCAACCCGTCATATCAGTCACAGTCGTGTGGCAGACCCTGTCACTGAAATGATGGGTTGGTTAAAGTGTGCATGTCCTGTTTTGTTTATACAACATAAGGGTGGGTGGGAGGGCCCAAGGACAATTCCATCTTGCACCTCTTTTTTTTTTTCTTTTTCTTTGCATCATGTGCTGATTGGGGAGGGTTTTTTGGAAGGGACATCCTGCGTGACACTGCAGTGCCACTCCTAAATGGGCCCGGTGTTTGTGTCGGCCACTAGGGTCGCTAATCTTACTCACACAGTCAGCTACCTCATTGCGCCTCTTTTTTTCTTTGCGTCATGTGCTGTTTGGGGAGGGTTTTTTGGAAGGGACATCCTGCGTGACACTGCAGTGCCACTCCTAGATGGGCCCGGTGTTTGTGTCGGCCACTAGGGTCGCTAATCTTACTCACACAGCTACCTCATTGCGCCTCTTTTTTTCTTTGCGTCATGTGCTGTTTGGGGAGGGTTTTTTGGAAGGGACATCCTGCGTGACACTGCAGTGCCACTCCTAGATGGGCCCGGTGTTTGTGTCGGCCACTAGGGTCGCTAATCTTACTCACACAGCTACCTCATTGCGCCTCTTTTTTTCTTTGCGTCATGTGCTGTTTGGGGAGGGTTTTTTGGAAGGGCCATCCTGCGTGACACTGCAGTGCCACTCCTAGATGGGCCCGGTGTTTGTGTCGGCCACTAGGGTCGCTAATCTTACTCACACAGCTACCTCATTGCGCCTCTTTTTTTCTTTGCGTCATGTGCTGTTTGGGGAGGGTTTTTTGGAAGGGACATCCTGCGTGACACTGCAGTGCCACTCCTAGATGGGCCCGGTGTTTGTGTCGGCCACTAGGGTCGCTTATCTTACTCACACAGCGACCTCGGTGCAAATTTTAGGACTAAAAATAATATTGTGAGGTGTGAGGTATTCAGAATAGACTGAAAATGAGTGTAAATTATGGTTTTTGAGGTTAATAATACTTTGGGATCAAAATGACCCCCAAATTCTATGATTTAAGCTGTTTTTTAGTGTTTTTTGAAAAAAACACCCGAATCCAAAACACACCCGAATCCGACAAAAAAAATTCGGTGAGGTTTTGCCAAAACGCGTTCGAACCCAAAACACGGCCGCGGAACCGAACCCAAAACCAAAACACAAAACCCGAAAAATTTCAGGCGCTCATCTCTAATTTTTAAGTGATTTATGGATCTATGGGTATATTTACTAAAGTGCATGTTTTTAGAAGTGGAGATAGCAAGCAACCAATATATATATTTATCCAGCACCTCCTAGAAGATAATAGCTAGAATTTGATTGGTTGCTATAGGCACCATCTCCACCTATAAAAACCTGCACTTTAGTAAATATACCCCCTGGTCTCTAAGAAACTGGCATACAGACTCACACTGGCATATGCACATTGCACTCACAATTACACACTCACTGACATATAAATTGTCAATGACATAGACTCACATTGACATACAGACTCACAAAGGTAAAGAATCACACTGACATACATACTCACAATGACATTCTGAGAGTTGAACTCACAACAACACAGGCTCACATTGACATGCAGATTAAAACTGACAGCATACCCTCCAACATGACCCGCCCCACTAGGTACAAAATGCTCTGTTTCTGGACTTCCCTCTTAATTTATTATTGCCATCACCTGTGAAGAAACAGCTTTCTTATCATTTAACTAGTTCAACACAGGTGATCATAAATTGCAGGATTGGTGTAGGCATTTTTGGAAATAGCTTAAACAGGTTGTACATTTCACACTCAAAAGATACTAGGCGAGGCAGCCATCTTGGGCAAACTGCGTAGGATTACCCTGTGGCAGAGGCTGGCTGGCACGGGGGGCAGGATAGCATCTGTTGCTTCCGGCGGCAAACAGAGGTCCCCCTGCTTCCGACTGCTCTGAGTTATAGCTTTTAACCCCTCCTGCCTGGCTTATGAACAGCAGGAGCTAGCAGAACATGGCTGCCCCTATAGCAGGCTATAAGGAAATGGCCACCGTTGACCAATGGGTAGCCAGGTGTCCTTTCCCTGGACCCTAAGGGCTGGAGAGTGTATAAAGGGGTCGTGGCTTATTGGAGAAGTCGGGCTGCTCTTTCCTCTGCTGGAGTATGTATGGGGTGGGGGGAGGGGGCAGTGCATTTAGTTACAATATAGAGTGCTATGTGAACTCCCTGCATAAAGAATGAACTTCTGGGCCAGCTACACCTCTGGAGACATTGTATTGGGAGTCAGCAGCTGTCTGCAAGTTGAAGCAGATAAAAACTAGTACACTGATATTGTACTGGGGGTCCGGTCTTTAGGTCGACACTATCTAGGTCGACCACTATTGGTCGAAAGTAACTAGATCGACAGGGTTTCTAGGTCGACATGTTCTAGGTCGACAGGTCAAAAGGTCGACATGATTTTTTCACGATTTTTTTCTTTTTTGAACCTTTTCATACTTAACGATCCACGTGGACTACAATTGGGAACGGTAACCTGTGCCGAGCACAGCAGTAAGGAAGCGAGGCACCTTGCCCGAAGCACGGCGAGCCATGCGAGGGGACACGGTGCACTAATTGGGGTTCCCGGTCACTGTACGAAGAAAACAACACCATTTTTTTTAAAACCTCGTGTCGACCTTTTGACCTGTCGACCTAGACCATGTCAACCTAGCGACCCTGTCGACATAGTTATTGTTGGTTAATGGTGGTCGACCTAGATACTGTCAACCTAGTTACTATCTACCTTCCATACCACACCCATTGTACTGTATAGCTCCACCTCTGCCCCCATCTTGTAGACACCGTGACTGTAAAGCTGTAACCCCATGTACACTGACACATACATAGTAACATAGTTTCTGAGGTTGAAAAAAGACAAGTTGTCCATCGAGTTCAACCTGTTGGTGGTCTCCTACACTGTATTATTTTATTAGCACTAATTTTCTACGTTAAAAATGATGAAAAAGATGGCTGTTATTTAATTATTTATTTTAAATATAGTGCGCGATCTACCCACCATAATCCTGTATATCCTTTTCCTTATCCATTAAGAATTTATCTAGCCCATTCTTAAAAGCAGGCTCGGACTGGCCCACAGGGGTACAGGGGAAACCACCGGTAGGCCCCACTGCCTAGGGGGGCCTCCTCCTCTAGGGATCAGGTTCCAGACTGTCCACTTGAAATATATATTATGCATATGTTAATTTATACTGCAAAGGATTATGATGTATTGTCTACAGTACATTGCTGTCATTAATCTGGCACATTATCATGCATGCACTAGCATTAATTACTATATAAATTATCAAGGAGTCCAGACCAGGTACTCTACAATGGTTAGCCAAACCTCTGTGGTGGCTGGCCACACCCTCTTTGGAAGCTGGCCGCACCTCTACTCATGGGTCCCTACCACTGCATACCCCCGGTGGGCCCTTCATGCTCCAGTCCGACACTGCTTAAAAGTGTTGACCGAGTCCGCCATTACAACTCTCTCAGGCAGGGAATTCCATATACGTATTGTCCTTACTGTGAAGAAGCCTTTTCGTCTCATTGGGGGTGATTCCGAGTTGTTCGCTCGCTAGCTGCTTTTAGCAGCATTGCACACGCTAAGCCTCCACCCTCTGGGAGTGTATCTTAGCTTAGCAGAATTGCGAACGAAAGATTAGCAGAATTGCGAGTAGAAATTTCGAAGCAGTTTCTGAGTAGCTCCAGACCTACTCACAGATTGCGATCAGCTCAGGCCGTTTCGTTCCTGGTTTGACATCACAAACACGCCCAGCGTTCGGCCAGCCACTCCCCCGTTTCTCCAGCCACTCCCGTCTTTTCCCTGACACGCCTGCGTTTTTCCGCACACTCCCAGAAAACGGCCAGTTTCCGCCCAGAAACACCCACTTCCTGTCAATCACACTCCGATCACTTCAATGATGAAAAATCTTCGTTTGGACGTGAGTAAATCTACTAAGTTTTGTGTTAAAATACTAACCGCATGCACACTGCGAACCATGTGCATGCGCATTTTTGCCTTAATTGCTCCGTTGCGAAAATCGGCAACGAGCGAACAACTCGGGATGACCCCCATTGTGCAAAATCTCCTCTCCTCTAACCTAAGCGGGTGTCCACGTGTCCTCTGTGTTGGTCTTACCAAAAACAGATCCTCCGCAAGCTCTGCATTTTGTCCCCTTGTATACTTGTAAATGTTGATCATATCCCCTCTTAATCTCCTCTTTTCCAATGTGAACACAGGGCCATAACTAGGGGGGGCGCTAAGGGGGCATGTGCCCCGGGTGCAGGATTTGAGGGGGCGCCAAGGAGTTACAGAGGAGCAGGGTTTTTTTTTTAAACCGTCAGTGCTGTGCTGCTCCATTGAGACAGCAGACAGCTCCAAGGGCAATGTATCTGACCCACCTGTCTGCCTGCAGCTGGTTCCGACGCTGTGCGAGTGACCTCCAGTACCTGGGATCTCTCCTATGTCGGCTACTGCCCTAAACTCTCTTCTTTGCCATGCAGTGCTGCGACTAGTGTGCGGTGCACCCTGCAAGCTATAGAAGCGCGCTGTGCACCCAGTTAGCAGTATCAACCTCCGCTTTGTCTCCCAGATAGGGAGATTTGGTGTAGCTTATAGGGGGGAGTAGTGCAGTGATGTAGTGTACCATATAGGGTATCTAGTGTAGTAATGTATTGCAGTATATAGGGGCATGTAGTGCACTAATGTGCTGTAGCATATATGGGAATGTAGGCCCTCATTCCGAGTTGTTCGCTCACTAGCTGCTTTAACCAGCCGTGCAAATGCTAAGCCGCCGCCCTCTGGGAGTGTGTCTTAGCTTAGCAGAAGTGCGAACGAAAGGATCGCAGTGCGACAACAACAAAAATGGTGTAGTTTCTGAGCAGCTCCAGACCTACTCCTAGCTTGCGATCACTTCAGACTATTTAGTTCCTGTTTTGACGTCACGAACATGCCCTGTGTTCGGCCAGCCACGCCTGCGTTTCCCCAGGCACGCCTGCGTTTGTATCTGACACGCCTGCGTTTTTATACACACTCCCCGAAAACGGTCAGTTATCTCCAAGAACCACCACACTCCCTGTCAATCACTCTGCGGCCAGCAGTGCGATTGAAAAGCGTCGCTAGACCTTGTGTGAAACTGCATCGGCTGTTGTGAAAATACATCGTGCGTGCGCATTGCGCCGCATACGCATGCGCAGAAGTGCCGCTTTTTTACCTAATCGCTGCGCTGCGAACGAAAACAGCTAGCGAACAACTCGGAATAACCCCCGTAGTGTAGTGATATAGTGTAGCATATAGGGTATGTAGTGCAGTGCATAGGGGCATGTACTGTAGTGATGTAGTTCAGCATGTAGGGGATGCAGTATAGTGATGTAGGGGGTAATTCCAAGTTGATCGCAGCAGGACATTTTTTAGCAGTTGGGCAAAACCATGTGCTCTGCAGGGGGGGCAGATATAACATTTGCAGAGAGAGTCAGATTTGGGTGGGTTATTTTGTTTCTGTGCAGGGTAAATACTGGCTGCTTTATTTTACACTGCAATTTAGATTGCAGATTGAACACACCACACCCAAATCTAACTCTCTCTGCACATGTTATATCACCCCCCCCCCCCTGCAGTGCACATGGTTTTGCCCAACTGCTAAAAAAAATTCCTGCTGCGATCAACTTGGAATTACCCCCGTAGTGCAGTGGATAGGGGAATGTAGTGCAGTGATAAAGTGTTATTTATGATATAGTGCAATGTACGGGGACACAGAGGACCATGCAGTTGAACACACTGGTGGCGCATGTGACGCATAGGGCATTTGAGGCACATAAGGGAATATTGTCCAGTAGTGTCCCCTTTTTTCAAATTTTTTGATAATCTGATTATTTTAGTCTGATAGGGTTTGTTTGATTTATGCTTTATGTGTTGTTGTTTTTTTTTTTTTGGGGGGGGGGGGGGGTGGGGATTACTGCCTTGCCCTGGGTGACAAAAATCCTGGTTTCGGCACTGGTGAACATGCCTAGATTAGCAAGCCTTTCCTCGTGTTCTAGCTTTTCCATCCCCTTAATCAGTTTGGTGGCCCGCCTCGGAACCTTTCTAGTAGGGATGTGCACTTGAAATTTTTCGGGTTTTGTGTTTTGGTTTTGGGTTCGGTTCCGCGGCCGTGTTTGGGTTCGAATGTGTTTTGGCAAAACCTCACCGAATTTTTTTTGTCGGATTCGGGTGTGTTTTGGATTCGGGTGTTTTTTTCAAAAAACCCTAAAAAACAGCTTAAATCATAGAATTTGGGGGTCATTTTGATCCCAAAGTATTATTAACCTCAAAAACCATAATTTCCACTCATTTTCAGTCTATTCTGAACACCTCACACCTCACAATATTATTTTTAGTCCTAAAATTTGCACCGAGGTCGCTGGATGACTAAGCTAAGCGACCCAAGTGGCCGACACAAACACCTGGCCCATCTAGGAGTGGCACTGCAGTGTCACGCAGGATGGCCCTTCCAAAAAACACTTCCCAAACAGCACATGACGCAAAGAAAAAAAGAGGCGCAATGAGGTAGCTGTGTGACTAAGCTCAACGACCCAAGTGGCCGACACAAACACCTGGCCCATCTAGGAGTGGCACTGCAGTGTCACGCAGGATGGCCCTTCCAAAAAACACTCCCCAAACAGCACATGACGCAAAGAAAAAAAGAGGCGCAATGAGGTAGCTGTGTGACTAAGCTCAGCGACCCAAGTGGCCGACACAAACACCTGGCCCATCTAGGAGTGGCACTGCAGTGTCACGCAGGATGGCCCTTCCAAAAAACACTCCCCAAACAGCACATGATGCAAAGAAAAAAAGAGGCGCAATGAGGTAGCTGTGTGACTAAGCTCAATGACCCAAGTGGCCGACACAAACACCTGGCCCATCTAGGAGTGGCACTGCAGTGTCACGCAGGATGGCCCTTCCAAAAAACACTCCCCAAACAGCACATGATGCAAAGAAAAAAAGAGGCGCAATGAGGTAGCTGTGTGACTAAGCTCAATGACCCAAGTGGCCGACACAAACACCTGGCCCATCTAGGAGTGGCACTGCAGTGTCACGCAGGATGGCCCTTCCAAAAAACATCCCCCAAACAGCACATGACGCAAAGAAAAAAAGAGGCGCAATGAGGTAGCTGTGTGAGTAAGCTAAGCGACCCTAGTGGCCGACACAAACACCTGGCCCATCTAGGAGTGGCACTGCAGTGTCACGCAGGCTGGCCCTTCAAAAAACTACTCCCCAAACAGCACATGACGCAAAGAAAAAAAGAGGCGCAATGAGGTAGCTGTGTGAGTAAGCTAAGCGACCCTAGTGGCCGACACAAACACCTGGCCCATCTAGGAGTGGCACTGCAGTGTCACGCAGGATGGCCCATCAAAAAACACTCCCCAAACAGCACATGACGCAAAGAAGAAAAAAAAGAGGCGCAATGAGGTAGCTGTGTGAGTAAGCTAAGCGACCCTAGTGGCCGACACAAACACCTGGCCCATCTAGGAGTGGCACTGCAGTGTCACGCAGGATGGCCCTTCAAAAAAATACTCCCCAAACAGCACATGACGCAAAGAAAAATTAAAGAAAAAAGAGGTGCAAGATGGAATTGTCCTTGGGCCCACCCTTATGTTGTATAAACAGGACATGCACACTTTAACCAACCCATCATTTCAGTGACAGGGTCTGCCACACGACTGTGACTGAAATGACGGGTTGGTTTGGACCCCCACCAAAAAAGAAGCAATTAATCTCTCCTTGCACAAACTGGCTCTACAGAGGCAAGATGTCCACCTCATCATCATCCTCCGATATATCACCGTGCACATCCCCCTCCTCACAGATTATCAATTCGTCCCCACTGGAATCCACCATCTCAGCTCCCTGTGTACTTTGTGGAGGCAATTGCTGCTGGTTAATGTCTCCACGGAGGAATTGATTATAATTCATTTTAATGAACATCATCTTCTCCACATTTTCAGGAAGTAACCTCGTACGCCGATTGCTGACAAGGTGAGCGGCGGCACTAAACACTCTTTCGGAGTACACACTTGTGGGAGGGCAACTTAGGTAGAATAAAGCCAGTTTGTGCAAGGGCCTCCAAATTGCCTCTTTTTCCTGCCAGTATAAGTACGGACTGTCTGACGTGCCTACTTGGATGCGGTCACTCATATAATCCTCCACCATTCTTTCAATGGGGAGAGAATCATATGCAGTGCCAGTAGACGACATGTCCGTAATCGTTGGCAGGTCCTTCAGTCCGGACCAGATGTCAGCATCAGCAGTCGCTCCAGACTGCCCTGCATCACCGCCAGCGGGTGGGCTCGGAATTCTGAGCCTTTTCCTCGCACCCCCAGTTGCGGGAGAATGTGAAGGAGGAGATGTTGACAGGTCGCGTTCCGCTTGACTTGACAATTTTCTCACCAGCAGGTCTTTGAACCCCAGCAGACTTGTGTCTGCCGGAAAGAGAGATCCAAGGTAGGTTTTAAATCTAGGATCGAGCACGGTGGCCAAAATGTAGTGCTCTGATTTCAACAGATTGACCACCCGTGAATCCTTGTTAAGCGAATTAAGGGCTCCATCCACAAGTCCCACATGCCTAGCGGAATCGCTCTGTCTTAGCTCCTCCTTCAATGTCTCCAGCTTCTTCTGCAAAAGCCTGATGAGGGGAATGACCTGACTCAGGCTGGCAGTGTCTGAACTGACTTCACGTGTGGCAAGTTCAAAGGGCAGCAGAACCTTGCACAACGTTGAAATCATTCTCCACTGCGCTTGAGACAGGTGCATTCCACCTCCTATATCGTGCTCAATTGTATAGGCTTGAATGGCCTCTTGCTGCTCCTCCAACCTCTGAAGCATATAGAGGGTTGAATTCCACCTCGTTACCACTTCTTGCTTCAGATGATGGCAGGGCAGGTTCAGGCGTTTTTGGTGGTGCTCCAGTCTTCTGTACGTGGTGCCTGTACGCCGAAAGTGTCCCGCAATTCTTCTGGCCACCGCCACCGACAGCATCTCTTGCACGCCCCTGTCGTTTTTTAAATAATTCTGCACCACCAAATTCAAGGTATGTGCAAAACATGGGACGTGCTGGAATTTGCCCAGATTTAATGCACACACAATATTGCTGGCATTGTCCGATGCCACAAATCCACAGGAGAGTCCAATTGGGGTAAGCCATTCCGCGATGATCTTCCTCATTTGCCGTAAGAGGTTTTCAGCTGTGTGCGTATTCTGGAAACCGGTGATACAAAGCGTAGCCTGCCTAGGAAAGAGTTGGCGTTTGCGAGATGCTGCTACTGCTGCCGCCGCTGCTGTTCTTGCGGCGGGAGTCCATACATCTACCCAGTGGGCTGTCACAGTCATATAGTCCTGACCCTGCCCTGCTCCACTTGTCCACATGTCCGTGGTTAAGTGGACATTGGGTACAGCTGCATTTTTTAGGATACTGGTGACTCTTTTTCTGAGGTCTGTGTACATTTTCGGTATCGCCTGCCTAGAGAAATGGAACCTAGATGGTATTTGGTACCGGGGACACAGTACCTCCAACAAGTCTCTAGTTGGCTCTGCAGTAATGATGGTGACGTTTCTCACCACCCAGGATGCCAAGGCCTCAGTTATCCGCTTTGCAGCAGGATGACTGCTGTGATATTTCATCTTCCTCGCAAAGGACTGTTGGACAGTCAATTGCTTGGTGGAAGTAGTAAAAGTGGTCTTACGACTTCCCCTCTGGGATGACCATCGACTCCCAGCAGCAACAACAGCAGCGCCAGCAGCAGTAGGCGTTACACGCAAGGATGCATCGGAGGAATCCCAGGCAGGAGAGGACTCGTCAGAATTGCCAGTGACATGGCCTGCAGGACTATTGGCATTCCTGGGGAAGGAGGAAATTGACACTGAGGGAGTTGGTGGGGTGGTTTGCGTGAGCTTGGTTACAAGAGGAAGGGATTTACTGGTCAGTGGACTGCTTCCGCTGTCGCCCAAAGTTTTTGAACTTGTCACTGACTTATTATGAATGCGCTGCAGGTGACGTATAAGGGAGGATGTTCCGAGGTGGTTAACGTCCTTACCCCTACTTATTACAGCTTGACAAAGGCAACACACGGCTTGACAAATGTTGTCCGCATTTCTGTTGAAATACTTCCACACCGAAGAGCTGATTTTTTTGGTATTTTGACCAGGCATGTCAATGGCCATATTCCTCCCACGGACAACAGGTGTCTCCCCGGGTGCCTGACTTAAACAAACCACCTCACCATCAGAATCCTCCTTGTCAATTTCCTCCCCAGCGCCAGCAACACCCATATCCTCCTCATCCTGGTGTACTTCAACACTGACATCTTCAATCTGACTATCAGGAACTGGACTGCGGGTGCTCCTTCCAGCACTTGCAGGGGGCGTGCAAATGGTGGAAGGCGCATGCTCTTCACGTCCAGTGTTGGGAAGGTCAGGCATCGCAACCGACACAATTGGACTCTCCTTGTGGATTTGGGATTTCGAAGAACGCACAGTTCTTTGCTGTGCTTTTGCCAGCTTGAGTCTTTTCATTTTTCTAGCGAGAGGCTGAGTGCTTCCATCCTCATGTGAAGCTGAACCACTAGCAATGAACATAGGCCAGGGCCTCAGCCGTTCCTTGCCACTCCGTGTGGTAAATGGCATATTGGCAAGTTTACCCTTCTCCTCCGACAATTTTATTTTAGATTTTTGAGTCCTTTTTTTACTGATATTTGGTGTTTTGGATTTTACATGCTCTGTACTATGACATTGGGCATCGGCCTTGGCAGACGACGTTGATGGAATTTCATCGTCTCGGCCATGACTAGTGGCAGCAGCTTCAGCACGAGGTGGAAGTCGATCTTGATCTTTCCCTATTTTTGGAACCTCAACATTTTTGTTCTCCATATTTTAATAGGCACAACTAAAAGGCACCTCAGGTAAACAATGGAGATGAATGGATACTAGTATACTTATGGATGACGAGCGACTGCCGACACAGAGGTAGCTACAGCCGTGGACTACCGTACTGTGTCTGCTGCTAATATAGACTGGATGATAATGAGATAAAATTAAAATATATATATATATCACACTAGTACTGCAGCCGGACAGGTATATATTATGTAATGACGGACCTGCTGGACACTGTCTGTCAGCACTGCAGACTCCTAAAGTAAGCTACTAGTATCAAGAAGATATAAAAAAAAAAAAACCACGGGTAGGTGGTATACAATTATGGATGGACGAGCGACTGCCGACACAGAGGTAGCTACAGCCGTGGACTACCGTACTGTGTCTGCTGCTAATATAGACTGGATGATAATGAGATAAAATTAAAATATATATATATATCACACTAGTACTGCAGCCGGACAGGTATATATTATGTAATGACGGACCTGCTGGACACTGTCTGTCAGCACTGCAGACTCCTAAAGTAAGCTACTAGTATCAAGAAGATAGAAAGAAAAAAAAAACCACGGGTTGGTGGTATACAATTATGGATGGACGAGCGACTGCCGACACAGAGGTAGCTACAGCCGTGGACTACCGTACTGTGTCTGCTGCTAATATAGACTGGATGATAATGAGATAAAATTAAAATATATATATATATCACACTAGTACTGCAGCTGGACAGGTATATATTATGTAATGACGGACCTGCTGGACACTGTCTGTCAGCACTGCAGACTCCTAAAGTAAGCTACTAGTATCAAGAAGATAGAAAAAAAAAAAACCACGGGTAGGTGGTATACAATTATGGATGGACGAGCGACTGCCGACACAGAGGTAGCTACAGCCGTGGACTACCGTACTGTGTCTGCTGCTAATATAGACTGGATGATAATGAGATAAAATTAAAATATATATATATCACACTAGTACTGCAGCCGGACAGGTATATATTATGTAATGACGGACCTGCTGGACACTGTCTGCAGAATGCGTTTATAAAAACACTACACGACGAGTGTTTAACTTTTTCAGGCAGACAATCACAATACACTGGTGGTCAGCAGACAATCACAATATACTGGTGGTCAGTGGTCACTGGTCAGTCACACTGGCAGTGGCACTCTGGCAGCAAAAGTGTGCACTGTACTTAAAATATGTACTCCTGCTATAACTGCTCCCCAGTCTCCCCCACAATTAAGCTGTGTGAGCAGTGAGCACTCAGCACAGTCAGATAATGATATACAGTATTACATATGATGCAGCACACTGGGCTGAGCACAGATATGGTATGTGACTGTGTCACACTGTGTATCGTTTTTTTTCAGGCAGAGAACGGATTAATTAAACTGGTGGTGGTCACTGGTCACACTATCAGCAAGTAGTACTCCGTCCTAAGCAGACAATCACAATATACTGGTGGTCAGTGTGGTCACTGGTCAGTCACACTGGCAGTGTGGCACTCTGGCAGCAAAAGTGTGCACTGTACTTAAAATATATTATTTATGTACTCCTGCTCTAACTGCTCCCCAGTCTCCCCCACAATTAAGCTGTGTGAGCAGTGAGCACTCAGCACAGTCAGATATACAGTATTACATATGATGATGCAGCACACTGAGGCTGAGCACAGATATGGTATGTGACTGTGTCACACTGTGTATCGTTTTTTTTCAGGCAGAGAACGGATTAATTAAACTGGTGGTCAATGGTCACTGGTCACACTATCAGCAAGTAGTAGTACTCCAGTCCTAATATGCTCCCCAAAATTAGTAAATAGTGTCTCTAACTCTCTACTCTCTTCTCTATAAACGGAGAGGACGCCAGCCACGTCCTCTCCCTATCAATCTCAATGCACGTGTGAAAATGGTGGCGACGCGCGGCTCCTTATATAGATTCCGAGTCTCGCGATAGAATCCGAGCCTCGCGAGAATCCGACAGCGGGATGATGACGTTCGGGCGCGCTCGGGTTAACCGAGCAAGGCGGGAGGATCCGAGCCTGCTCGGCCCTGTGTAAAAAAAGCTGAAGTTCGGCGGGTTCGGATTCCGAGAAACCGAACCCGCTCATCACTACTTTCTAGTTCCAGGATATCCTTTTTGTAGTATGGTGCCCAAAATTGTGCACATTGGGGGTAATTCTGAGTTGATAGCAGCAGGAATTTTGTTAGGAGTTGGGCAAAACCATGTCCACTGCAGGGGGGGGGGGCAGATATAACATGTGAAGAGAGTTAGATTTGGGTGGGGTGTGTTCAATCTGCAATCTAAATTGCAGTGTAAAAATAAAGCAGCCAGTATTTACCCTGCACAGAAACCAAATATCCCACCCAAATCTAACTCTCTCTGCACATGTTATATCTGCCTCCCTTGCAGTGCACATGGGGGGTAATTCCAAGTTGATCGCAGCAGGAATTTTTTTAGCAGTTGGGCAAAACCTTGTGCACTGCAGGGGAGGCAGATTTAACATGTGCAGAGAGAGTAATGGGCCCTACTCACTGGCCGAGGTGCCCGACGGCCGACGAGCGACCCGGCGGCGGGGGGGGCAGTGACGGGGGGAGTGAAGCTTCTTCACTCCCCCCGTCACCCGGCTCCATAGACGTGCAGGCAAATATGGACGAGATCGTCCATATTGGCCTGCATGCACAGCCGACAGGAGACCAGCGATGAACGAGCGCGGGGACGCGCATCGTTCATCACTTTAGTCTCCACACTGAAAGATATGAACGAGATCTCGTTCATTTATGAACGAGATCGTTCATATCTTTCAAGATATCGGCCAGTGTGTAGGGCCCTTTAGATTTGGGTGTGGTGTGTTCAATCTGCAATCTAATTTGCAGTGTAAAAATAAAGCAGCCAGTATTTACCCTGCACAGAAATAAAATAACCCACCCAAATCTAACTCTTTCTGCACATGTTATATCTGCCTCCCCTGCAGTGCACATGGTTTTGCTCAACTGCTAACAAAATTCCTGCTGCGATCAACTTGGAATTACCCCCATGGTTTTGACCAACTGCTAACAAAATTCCTGCTGCGATCAACTCAGAATTACCCCCAATATTCCAGATTTGGCCTCACTAGGGATTTATATAATGGCAGTATAACACTCTCATCCCTGGCATCAATTTCCCGTTTTATGCATGCTAATACCTTGTTTGCCTTCTTTGCTGCACTCCTACTTTGGGTACTACTGCTAAGTTTGTTATCTATGAGAACACCTAAGTGTTTTTCCAGTACAGAATCCCCTAGTTGTACCCCATTTAGTAGGTAGGTGTTATTTTTGTTCTTGCTACCACAGTGCATTACCTTACACTTGTCTGTATTGAACCTCATTCTCCATTTTGCTGCCCATACTTCCAGTTTAACTAAGTCGTTCTGCAGAGACTCAGCATCCCCCTCCGAATTTATAACCCTACACAGAGGGAGGTGATGTGAAGTGGTTATTGTACAGTATATTGGACATCATTTTTGCTACTTATTATTGGTACTTTGCTCATGCGCAGGACCCGTTGAGTGTGTGCATAAATGGGTCCTGCAATGGAGGAGTAGGATGGCAGCAGATTGTCAGTAATACACAGTCTGCTGCCATTTTGGGCGGGGAGGGGTGGCAGTGACCTCAGTTTCCCATAACGGAGGCATGTCGCCATTGTTTAGGGGGAGAGCAGAGGCCAGGGATCTCCACAAGCTTCCAGATGGGGAGTCAGTGTTCTGATGCCTACATCCCAGGATGCAGGTTTGATCACTAATGCAGCAGGAGGCATCTGCTTGTAATAGACTGGATGTAGTCATATGACCAGTGATGAGGAGACCGTCGGTCACATTATCGACAGCTAAATCCAGCACCCCTTTAAAACCACTTAACTGACGATTTTTCCCTTCAAAAGCGTTAAAAACATTGGTTTTTAAAATTTATTTTATTTAATAAAGTTGAAAAAGTATTTTTTTAAATATTTAAACATTATATTATGTACATCTGCAGAACGGATCTCCTCGTCAAAAACGAGGGGACAGGGTGAGACGACGCAGTTGCATGAAATCTGACCATGCCAGTTAAATGGTTAAATCCCAACAGTCGGCATGCTGACTAGCAGGGACTATTCCCACTCCTGGGTGTCCACGACACCCATAGAGTGGGAATAGAACCTGTGGCAAGCGCTTGTTGTGCTCGCCCCCTGCGCCGGCTTTCCGCTGTCAGGATCCCACGGTTGGTATGTTGACCACCGGTATCCCCAGCAGCGGTCATGCATACCCAACCCTAATAGAAGCCTCCTGCATTATCACCATACAGCGCTAGCACTGCTGCTTCCAAGAAAGTGACAGCCACTCTGGCCACATCTGAATTAGGCCCATTGTTACCTATGTTCTATAGCAGTCATTAAAATAGTTTCTGTAAGTCACACAGGGCTGGTAGGCGATGGATTTGATTATAGGTCTTAGACACAATTAATGATTTTTCAGATGTTTCACTACACATTTAAACTGCATCCCCATTAGATAACTCATGCCTGCAGTTTTTTCTGCCATATACATCTTGCCAGTGCCGTGTGCCGGTAGAGAAGCCAGGGCCACTTGATTGCATTTGCCCCCTAGGCTAAAAGTTGCCAGCCAGCCACTGCCCTGTGGTAATGTGTTACCTATGTTTTACTTTGAACCTATGAATGTGGGAGAGCGGGACCGCATCCACCAGGTCACCTTCCAGATCGACCCAACGTTTAACATATGGCGGGTGTGCCAGGCCAGTGTTTGGCTGAGGTGTGTAGTATCGTGATATCTATGAATGTCTGGTAAGCCCAGGCCTCTAGCGGTGGTGGGTTTAAACTAGAGATGTGCAATGGGCATTTCTCTGACGTCCTAAGTGGATGCTGGGGACTCCGTCAGGACCATGGGGATTAGCGGCTCCGCAGGAGACAGGGCACAAAAGTAAAAGCTTTAGGATCAGGTGGTGTGCACTGGCTCCTCCCCCTATGACCCTCCTCCAAGCCTCAGTTAGAATTTTTGTGCCCGGCCGAGAAGAGTGCAATCTAGGTGGCTCTCCTAAAGAGCTGCTTAGAGTAAAAGTTTTGTTAGGTTTTTTATTTTCAGTGAGTCCTGCTGGCAACAGGCTCACTGCATCGAGGGACTTAGGGGAGAGAAGTGAACTCACCTGCGTGCAGGATGGATTGGCTTCTTAGGCTACTGGAAACCATTAGCTCCAGAGGGAGTCGGAACACAGGTCTCACCCTGGGGTTCGTCCCGGAGCCGCGCCGCCGACCCCCTTGCAGATGCCGAAAAGTGAAGAGGTCCAGAAACCGGCGGCAGAAGACTTTTCAGTCTTCATAAGGTAGCGCACAGCACTGCAGCTGTGCGCCATTGTTGTCAGCACACTTCATAGCAGCGGTCACTGAGGGTGCAGGGCGCTGGGGGGGGCGCCCTGGGCAGCAATGATAGTACCTTATTCTGGCTAAAAATACATCACATATAGCCCCTGGGGGCTATATGGATGTATTTAACCCCTGCCAGGTCTTAGAAAAATGGGAGAAGAAGCCCGCCGAAAAGGGGGCGGGGCCTATTCTCCTCAGCACACAGCGCCATTTTCCCTCACAGAAATGCTGGTGGGAAGGCTCCCAGGCTCTCCCCTGCACTGCACTACAGAAACAGGGTTAAAACAGAGAGGGGGGGCACTTATTTGGCGATATGACTATATATATTAAAATGCTATAAGGGAAAAACACTTATATAAAGGTTGTCCCTGTATAATTATAGCGTTTTTGGTGTGTGCTGGAAAACTCTCCCTCTGTCTCCCCAAAGGGCTAGTGGGGTCCTGTCCTCTATCAGAGCATTCCCTGTGTGTGTGCTGTGTGTCGGTACGTGTGTGTCGACATGTATGAGGACGATGTTGGTGAGGAGGCGGAGCAATTGCCTGTAATGGTGATGTCACTCTCTAGGGAGTCGACACCGGAATGGATGGCTTATTCAAGGAATTACGTGATAATGTCAACAGAGACGGCCGGCAAAAAAATAGTACCTGTCCAGGCGTCTCAAACACCGTCAGGGGCTTTAAAACGCCCATTTACCTCAGTCGGTCGACACAGACACAGACACGGACACTGATTTCAGTGTCGACGGTGAAGAAACAAACGTATTTTCCTTTAGGGCCACACGTTACTTGTTAAGGGCAATGAAGGAGGTGTTACATATTTCTGATACTACAAGTACCACAAAAAAGGGTATTATGTGGGGTGTGAAAAAACTACCTGTAGTTTTTCCTGAATCAGATAAATTAAATGAAGTGTGTGATGATGCGTGGGTTTCCCCCGATAGAAAATTATTGGCGGTATACCCTTTCCCGCCAGAAGTTAGGGCGCGTTGGGAAACACCCCTTAGGGTGGATAAGGCGCTCACACGCTTATCAAAACAAGTGGCGGTACCGTCTCCGGATAGGGCCGTCCTCAAGGAGCCAACTGATAGGAGGCTGGAAAATATCCTAAGAAGTATATACACACATACTGGTGTTATACTGCGACCAGCGATCGCCTCAGCCTGGATTTGCAGAGCTGGGGTGGCTTGGTCGGATTCCCTGACTAAAAATATTGATACCCTTGACAGGGACAGTATTTTATTGACTATAGACATAGGCGTGCGCAGCACATTTTATTAGGGGGTGCACCGTCGGAGCGGTGTGTCTAGCACCGCCTTTTGGGCGTGTCTAGCACCATCTATTGACGGTCAACGCAATATAAAATATCCACCCTTGTACCAATCCTAATAAAGCAGATACATTGTCAGATGTTGTGGTGTGCACCAAACAAACACCCCTGATGGCACTCACTGCAATTACACTGCTCCTCCTCAGCCTACTTACAAGTCAGTCACTCACTGACACTGACAGTTGCAGACTAGTACTGCTGCTGCTGGAAAAACGAGTGACGTGTCAATGCTGAAGCCGGCCACTTGCCAGTATTGAATTTGTCTTCCTAAGAGGAACGCTGGCTGCATGCTGATCCTCACCAGCGGCTGGCGTTGGCATAGCATAGAAGGAGAGTGGTGGGCATGTGACGGGTGGGCGCGCGAGCAGCATGACGTAATCACATCATGCTGTTTTTGTACATGGAGGTGGAGCCGGTAGTTTAAAAGCCTTGATTAATCCAGGCGTCTGGTCAGTAATGCAGTCCTGACAGGGTGCAGCGCAGACAGGACAGTAATCAGCCTGCTCGGCAATCGCTGCATCAGGCATGTGATATCGGGGTGCCAGACATTAGGGGGTGCCTGTGCGCACCAGGCACCCCCCCTGCGCACACCTATGACTATAGAGCATTTAAAGGATGCATTTCTATATGTACGAGATGCACAGAGGGATATTTGCACTCTGGCATCAAGAGTAAGTGCGATGTCCATATCTGCCAGAAGATGTTTATGGACACGACAGTGGTCAGGTGATGCAGATTCCAAACGGCACAAAGAAGTATTGCCGTATAAAGGGGAGGAGTTATTTGGGGTCGGTCCATCGGACCTGGTGGCCACGGCAACTGCTGGAAAATCCACCGTTTTTACCCTAAGTCACATCTCTGCAGAAAAAGACACCGTCTTTTCAGCCTCAGTCCTTTCGTCCCCATAATAAGAGTCATATCTGCCCAGGGATAGAGGAAAGGGAAGAAGACTGCAGCAGGCAGCCCATTCCCAGGAACAGAAGCCTCCACCGCTTCTGCCAAGTTTCTCAGCATGACGCTGGGGCCGTACAGGACCCCTGGATCCTACAAGTAGGATCCCAGGGGTACAGATTGGAAAGTCGAGACGTTTCCCCCTCGCAGGTTCCTGAAGTCTGCTTTACCAACGTCTCCCTCCGACAGGGAGGCAGTATTGGAAACAATTCACAAGCTGTATTCCCAGCAGGTGATAATCAAAGTACCCCTCCTACAACAAGGAAAGGGGTATTATTCCATACTATGTTGTGGTACTGAAGCCAGAAGGCTCGGTGAGACCTATTCTAAATCTGAAATATTTGAACACTTACAAAGGTTCAAATCAAGATGGAGTCACTCAGAGCAGTGATAGCGAACCAGGAAGAAGGGGACTATAGGGTGTCCCGGGACATCAGGGATACTTACCTCCATGTCCCAATTTGCCCTTCTCACCAAGGGTACCTCAGGTTCGTGGTACAGAACTGTCACTATCAGTTTCAGACGCTGCCGTTTGGATTGTCCACGGCACCCCGGGTCTTTACCAAGGTAATGGCCGAAATGATGATTCTTCTTCAAAGAAAATGGACGACCTCCTGATAAGAGCAAGGTCCAGAGAACAGTTGGAGGTCGGAGTAGCACTATCTCAAGTAGTTCTACGACAGCACGGGTGGATTCTAAATATTCCAAAACCGCAGTTGTTTCCGACGACACATCGGCTGTTCCTAGGGATGATTCTGGACACAGTCCAGAAAAGGGTGTTTCTCCCGGAGAAGAAAGCCAGGGAGTTATCCGAGCTAGTCAGGAACCTCCTAAAACCAGGAAAAGTGTCAGTGCATCATTGCACAAGGCTCCTGGGAAAAATGGTGGCTTCTTACGAAGCGATTCCATTCGGCAGTTTTCACGCAAGAACTTTTCAGTGGGATCTGCTGGAAAAATGGTCCGGATCGCATCTTCAGATGCATCAGCGGATAACCCTGTCTCCAAGGACAAGGGTGTTTCTTCTGCGGTGGCTGCAAAGTACTCATCTACTAATGGGCCGCAGATTCGGCATTCAGGAAGGGTCCTGGTGACCAGGGATGCCAGCCTGAGAGGCTGGGGAGCAGTCACACAGGGAAAAAAAAATTCCAGGGAGTGTGATCAAGTCTGGAGAATTCTCTCCACATAAATATACTGGAGCTAAGGGCAAGTTACAATGCTCTAAGCTTAGCAAGACCTCTGCTTCAAGGTCAGCCGGTATTGATCCAGTGGGACAACATCACGGCAGTCGCCCACGTAAACAGACAGGGCGGCACAAGAAGCAGAAGGGCAATAGCAGAAACTGCAAGGATTCTTCGCTGGGCGGAAAATCAGGTGATAGCACTGTCAGCAGTGTTCATTCCGACACCCGGGAGAGTGGGGATTTCATCGGGAAGTCTTCCACATGATTGTGAACCATTGGGAAAGACCAAAGGTGGACATGATGGCGTCCCGCCTGAACAAAAAACTGGACAGGTATTGCGCCAGGTCAAGGGACCCTCAGGCAATAGCTGTGGACGCTCTGGTAACACCGTGGGTGTACCAGTCAGCGTATGTGTTCCCTCCTCTGCTTCTCATACCCAAGGTACTGAGAATTATAAGACGTAGAGGAGTAAGAACTATACTCGTGGCTCCGGATTGGCCAAGAAGGACTTGGTACCTGGAACTTCAAGAGATGCTCACAGAGGACTCATGGCCTCTGCCGCTAAGAAGGGACTTTCTTCAGCAAGTACCATGTCTGTTCCAAGACTTACCGCGGCTGCGTTTGACGGCATGGCGGTTGAACGCCGGATCCTAAGGGAAAAAGGCATTCCGGAAGAGGTCATTCCTACCCTGGTCAAAGCCAGGAAGGAGGTGACCGCACAACATTATCACCACATGTGGCGAAAATATGTTGCGTGGTGTGAGGCCAGGAAGGCCCCACGAAGAAATTTCAACTCGGTCGATTCCTGCATTTCCTGCAAACAGGAGTGTCTATGGGCCTCAAATTGGGGTCCATTAAGGTTCAAATTTCGGCCCTGTCGATTTTCTTCCAGAAAGAATTGGCTTCAGTTCCTGAAGTCCAGAAGTTTGTCAAGGGAGTACTGCATATACAACCCCCTTTTGTGCCTCCAGTGGCACTGTGGGATCTCAACGTAGTTCTGGGATTCCTCAAATCACATTGGTTTAAAGTTAAACCGCTCAAATCTGTGGATTTGAAATATCTCACATGGAAAGTGACCATGCTGTTGGCCCTGGCCTCGGCCAGGCGAGTGTCAGAATTGGCGGCTTTGTCTCACAAAAGCCCATATCTGATTGTCCATTCGGACAGGGCAGAGCTGCGGACTCGTCCCCAGTTTCTCCCTAAGGTGGTGTCAGTGTTTCACCTGAACCAGCTTATTGTGGTACCTGCGGCTACTAGGGACTTGGAGGACTCCAAGTTGCTAGATGTTGTCAGGGCCCTGAAAATATAGGTTCCAGGACGGCTGGAGTCAGGAAAACTGACTTGCTGTTATCCTGTATGCACCCAATAAACTGGGTGCTCTTGATTCTAAGCAGACGATTGCTAGTTGGATGTGTAGTACAATTCAGCTTGCACATGCTGTGGCAGGCCTGCCACAGCCAAAATATGTAAATGCCCATTCCACAAGGAAGGTGGGCTCATCTTGGGCGGCTGCCCGAGGGGTCTCGGCTTTACAACTTTGCCGAGCAGCTACTTGGTCAGGGGCACACCCTGACTGAGGAGGACCGGGAGTTCTCTCATTCGGTGCTGCAGAGTCATCCGCACTCTCCCGCCCGTTTGGGAGCTTTGGTATAATCCCCATGGTCCTGACGGAGTCCCCAGCATCCACTTAGGACGTCAGAGAAAATAAGAATTTACTTACCGATAATTCTATTTCTCGTAGTCCGTAGTGGATGCTGGGCGCCCATCCCAAGTGCGGATTGTCTGCAATACTTGTACATAGTTATTGTTACAAAAATCGGGTTATTATTGTTGTGAGCCATCTTTTCAGAGGCTCCGCTGTTATCATGCTGTTAACTGGGTTCAGATCACAGGTTGTACAGTGTGATTGGTGTGGCTGGTGTGAGTCTTACCCGGGATTCAAAATCCTTCCTTATTGTGTACGCTCGTCCGGGCACAGTATCCTAACTGAGGCTTGGAGGAGGGTCATAGGGGGAGGAGCCAGTGCACACCACCTGATCCTAAAGCTTTTACTTTTGTGCCCTGTCTCCTGCGGAGCCGCTAATCCCCATGGTCCTGACGGAGTCCCCAGCATCCACTACGGACTACGAGAAATAGAATTATCGGTAAGTAAATTCTTATTTTTTCGGGATTTGTGTTTTGGTTTTGGATTCGGTTCCGCGGTCGTGTTTTGGATTCGGACGCGTTTTGGCAAAACCTGCCTTTCGAATTTTTGTCGGATTCGGCTGCATTTTGGATTCGGGTGTTTTTGTTCAAAAAACCCTCAAAAACAGCTTAAATCATAGAATTTGGGGGTAATTTTGATCCTATAGTATTATTAACCTCAATAACCATAATTTCCACTCATTTCCAGTCTATTCTGAACACCTCACAATATTATTTTTAGTCCTAAAATTTGCACCAAGGTTGCTTGATGACTAAGCTAAGTGACCCAAGTGGGCGGCACAAACACCTACCTGGCCCATCTAGGAGTTGCACTGCAGTATCAGACAGGATGGAACTTAAAAAAATAGTCCCTAAACAGCACATGATGCAAAGATAAAAAAAATGAGGTGCAAGATGGAATTGTCCTTGGGCCCCCCTCCCACCCACCCTTATGTTGTATAAACAGGACATGCACACGTTAACAAACCCATCATTTCAGCGACAGGGTCTGCCACATGACTGTGGCTGAAATGACTGGTTGGTTTGGGCCCCCACCAAAAAAGAAGCAATCAATCTCTCCTTGCACAAACTGGCTCTACAGAGGCAAGATGTCCACCTCCTCCTCAATGTCTGATTCCTCGCCCCTTTCACTGTGTACATCCCCCTCTTCACAGAGTATTAATTCGTCCCCACTGGAATCCACCATCACAGGACCCTGTGTACTTTCTGGAGGCAATTGCTGGTGAATGTCTCCACGGAGGAATTGATTATAATTCATTTTGATGAACATCATCTTTTCCACATTTTCTGGAAGTAACCTCGTACGCCGATCGCTGACAAGGTTACCGGCTGCACTAAACACTCTTTCGGAGTACACACTGGAGGGGGGGGAGGGCAACTTAGGTAAAATAAAGCCAGTTTGTGCAAGGGCCTCCAAATTGCCTCTTTTTCCTGCCAGTATACGTACGGACTGTCTGACGTGTCTACTTGGATGCGGTCACTCATATAATCCTCCACCATTCTTTCAATGGTGACAGAATCATATGCAGTGACAGTAGACGACATGTCAGTAATCATAGCAGGTCCTTCAGTCCGGACCAGATGTCAGCACTCGCTCCTGACTGCCCTGCATCACCGCCAGCGGGTGGTTTGGGAAATTTCGCGGAATGACGCGGTTGCATCGTGACGTCATGACGCAACCGCGTCATTCCATGAAACTCCGCCCCCCGAGCAGGAGTACCCGGGAAGAGGAGGGGGAGCCAAGCTGGAAAGAGGAGGCGCCGGCGGCGCGAGGAAGGAGAGGCGGCCCGACCCAAGGAGCGGGAAGATCCTCTTGATATGTAAGTTGTATATCTCTCTCCCCCCCTCCCTCTCCCTTCCTTCCCCCTCCCACTTGACACGTGCCTGCCATACTGTATAGAATGGGGACACTTTCCTGCCGTACTGTGTAAAATGGGGACTGTTGCCTGCTGTAATGTGTAAAATGAGGACACGTTCCTGCCATACTGTGTAAAATTGGGACTGTTGCCTGCTGTAATGTGTAAAATGGGGACTCTTGCCTGCCATACTGTGTAAAATGGGGACACGTGCCTGCCGCAATGTGTAAAATGGGGACACGTGCCTGCCGCAATGTGTAAAATGGGGACATGTTCCTGCCGCAATGTGTAAAATGGGGACTTTTCCTGCCGTACTGTGTAAATTGGGGACACTTGCCTGCCGTGCTGTGTAAAATGGGGACACTTGCCTGCCGTGCTGTGTAAAATGGGGACACTTGCCTGCCGTGCTGTGTAAAATGGGGACATTTTCCTGCCGTACTGTGTAAAATGGGGACACGTGCCTGCCGCAATGTGTAAAATGGGGACACTTTCCTGCCACGCTGTGTAACATGGGGACACTTTCCTGCCGCACTGTGTAAAATGGGGACACTTGCCTGCCGTGCTGTGTAAAATGGGGACACTTGCCTGCCGTGCTGTGTAAAATGGGGACACTTGCCTGCCGTGCTGTGTAAAATGGGGACATTTTCCTGCCGTACTTTGTAAAATGGGGACACGTGCCTGCCGCAATGTGTAAAATGGGGACACTTTCCTGCCGCGCTGTGTAAAATGGGGACACTTTCCTGCCGCGCTGTGTAAAATGGGGACACTTGCTTGCCGTGTTGTGTAAAATGGGGACATGTGCCTGCCGTGCTGTGTAAATGGGGACTCTTGCCTGCCGTGCTGTGTAAAATGGGGACACATGCCTGCCGCAATGTGTAAAATGGAGACACGTGCCTGCTGTAATGTGTAAAATGGGGACACGTGCCTGCCGTACTGTGTAAAATGGGGACTCTCCCCCCGCTGTGGTGGCCGTAATGATGAGATCAGGTGAGGCCACGCCCATTTTAACGAGACCACGTCCATTTTAATGAGGCCACGGGAGCGCACGCATGCTTTTTCTGTTTTATGTGAATGAGGGAGGGGGGGGGGGGACGCATTTGGAAATCTCGCACTGGGAGCCAAATTGGCTAGAAACGGCAGTGCTTGGGGATTTGTGATTTAGAAGAACGCACAGTTCTTTGCTGTGCTTTTGCCACCTTAACTCTTTTCATTTTTCTAGCGGGAGGATGAGTGCTCCATCCTCATGTGAAGCTGAACCACTAGAAAGGAACATAGGCCAGGGCCTCAGCCGTTCCTTGCCACTCCGTGTCGTTAATGGCATATTGGCAACTTTACGCTTCTCCTCCCACGATTTTAATTTAGATTTTTGGGTCATTTTACTGAACTTTTGTTTTTTGGATTTTACATGCTCTCTACTATGACATTGGGCATCGGCCTTGGCAGACGACGTTGATGGCTTTTCATCGTCTCTGCCATGACTAGTGGCAGCAGCTTCAGCACTAGGTGGAAGTGGATCTTGATCTTTTCCTATTTTACCCTCCAAATTTTTGTTCTCCATTTTTTAATGTGTGGAATTATATGCCAGTAATATATCTGGAATTAGACGGCAGTAATGTCTGGAATTAGAAACCACTAGATAGATACCAGATACCACTGTGACTGGAATGATGATGACCTATGCACAGTGACAGGACACTACCACAGCACCCTACAGCAGCATGATGCAGCACAAGACACTGGACTTTTAGTAATGTGCTGTAGTATACTGGTCACCACAATGCAGCACAAGACAATGAGCAGTGATACTGAGCACTGATGAGGATACTAGAACTGACACTGGCCCTCATTCCGAGTCGTTCGCTCGGTAATTTTCATCGCATCGCAGTGAAATTCCGCTTAGTACGCATGCGCAATAATCGCACTGCGACTGCGCCAAGTAATTTTACAATGAAGATAGTATTTTTACTCACGGCTTTTTCTTCGCCCCGGCGATCGTAGTGTGATTGACAGGAAATGGGTGTTACTGGGCGGAAACACGGCGTTTTCGGGGCGTGTGGATAAAAACGCTACCGTTTCCGGAAAAAACGCAGGAGTGGCCGGAGAAACGGGGGAGTGTCTGGGCGAACGCTGGGTGTGTTTATGACGTCAAACCAGGAACGACAAGCACTGAACTTATCGCAGATGCCGAGTAAGTCTGAAGCTACTCTGAAACTGCTAAGTAGTTTGTAATCGCAATATTGCGAATACATCGGTCGCAATTTTAAGAAGCTAAGATACACTCCCAGTAGGCGTAGGCTTAGCCTTAGCAACTCTGCTAAATTCGCCTTGCGAGCGATCAACTCGGAATGAGGGCCACTGAGCAGCAAGATACAGCAATGGACTATTGTACTGTAGTATACTGGTCACCACAATGCAGTGCCGTAACTAGGCATTTTAGCGGTGTGTGCAAGAAACGACATTGGCGCCCCCCATGCAAGATAGGGGCAGTGCGCGCCGTAGGCGCGCGAAAAATATATAGGGGCGTGGCTTCATGGGGAAGGGGCGTGGCCACAAAATAATAGCAATTCATACTACGGTGCACAGTAGTCTCCATTATTCAAATTACGCTGCACAGTAGCACCACTACACCAGGTAGAGCCCCTTTTATACATTACAGCAGACAGCGTCCCCCTTTTTACACATTACAGCAGACAGTCCCCCTTTTTACACATTGCGGCAGCCAGTCCCCCTTTTTACACATTGCGGCAGCCAGTCCCCCTTTTTACACATTGCGGCAGCCAGGCCCCCTTTTTACACATTGCAGCAGCCAAGCCCCCTTTTTACACATTGCGGCAGCCAGTCCCCCTTTTTACACATTGCGGCAGCCAGTCCCCCTTTTTACACATTGCAGCATCCAGGCCCCCTTTTTACACATTGCGGCAGCCAGTCCCCCTTTTTACACATTGCAGCAGCCAGGCCCTCTTTTTACACATTGCGGCAGCCAGTCCCCCTTTTTACACATTGCAGCAGACAGTCCCCCTTTTTACACATTGCGGCAGCCAGTCCCCCTTTTTACACATTGCGGCAGCCAGTTCCCCTTTTTACACATTGCGGCAGCCAGGCCCCCTTTTTACACATTGCGGCAGCCAGGACCCCTTTTTACACATTGCGGCAGCCAGGACCCCTTTTTACACATTGCGGCAGCCAGGACCCCTTTTTACACATTGCGGCAGCCAGTCCCCCTTTTTACACATTGCAGCAGCCAGGCCCCCTTTTTACACATTGCGGCAGCCAGTCCCCCTTTTTACACATTGCGGCAGCCAGTCCCCCTTTTTACACATTGCGGCAGCCAGGCCCCCTTTTTACACATTGCGGCAGCCAGTCCCCCCTTTTACACATTGCAGCAGCCAGGCCCTCTTTTTACACATTGCGGCAGCCAGTCCCCCTTTTTACACATTGCGGCAGCCAGGCCCCCTTTTTACACATTGCGGCAGCCAGGACCCCTTTTTACACATTATGGCAGACGGTGTCCCCCAGAGAGAGAGAGAGAGAGAGAGAGAGAGAGAAAAAGAGAGAGAGGGATATACTTACCTTCTCCCCGCTGACAGGCTCCTCGTGCTGGCATCTCCCTCTGTGCAGTGTGCAGGCATCGGACAAGGAGGAGGAGGGAGGGGGACTGGAGCCGCAGCAGCGCTATGTCATTGGTAGTAAGCGCCGCTGCAGCATCCCCCTCTCCTTCCGTATTGGTTGCCTGGCGCTGCTGTGGATGCTGGGATGGAGGAACCGCATCCCATTCCCAGCATCCACAGCAGCGCCAGGCAGCCTATACGGAAGGAGAGGGGGATGCTGCAGCAGCGCTTACTACCAATGAAATAGCGCTGCTGCGGCTCCAGTCCCCCTCCCTCCTCCTTCTCAGCTGCCTCCGGCGCTTCTCTCTCCTCCAGCGTGGCTGCAGCGCGCGGCGCGGACTTCAGAGGCGGCATGTAATGAGTCAATTTGACTAATTACATGCCGCTGGCCGTGCGCCCTCAGGGCAACTGCGATGTGTGCCAAGCCCACTTGGCACACACGTAGTTACGGCCCTGCCACAATGCAGCACAAGACAATGAGCAGTGACACTGAGCACTGATGAGGATAGTATACTAGAACTGACACTGAGCAGGAGAGACACACTACTAGTATTACTGAGCAGCAATAAGTAAGCACTGATACTGAGCACTGATATTGAGATTTTCATTGAGAGAATGTAGCCACGTCCTCCCCGCTCTCTCTACAATGCACGAGTGAAAATGGCGGCGACGCGCGACTCTTTAAATGGAATCCGAATCTCGCGAGAATCTGACAGCGGGATGATGAAGTTTTGCCTCGTTCGGGTTTTCCGAGTCAGGCAGGAAGAACCGAGCCTGCCTCGGACCCGTGTAAACCACGTGGAGTTCAGGGGGGTTCGGTTCTCGGAGAACCAAACCCGCTCATCTCTAGTTTAAATATCAAGCACTTGCTAATACTGTATTTGGCTTTCGGTGGTTCTTGACAACCAATCTTTTTTTTTTTTTTAATGTAGATCTTTCCTCTTTCATATCCTTCAACACCTATCTAAGCACTCCATTAAATTAATTTCACAGCAGCCAAGTCAACTATTGCATTCCCATTAGAAGCACATAGATCCACCCTCCTATCTATCCTCCCTCGGTCCGTGACCCCCATTCCACCCTTAACACCCTTTTTTTTATTACTTCTATTCTCTGTTTAGTCGCTTATTTACTTGCTGTTCCTCATTCATAAAACAGGCCTTGAGTTTGTATGTATTCATTATAGCACTTGCTTAGTTTGTATACTTGAGTTTAAAAAGAATAGATAAAAAATCTCTGACACAGACTGCTAGGGGTTAAGTTACGACTTATATAGCAGCACATCAAGCAGGGAGAGAGGAGACTGCTGCTACTTTGCCCAGCAGTGTATCCAGGGAGCAGCAGTCTCCTCTCTCCCAATGCATGATATTCTGCTTCCGCTGCACTGCTATACAGCATCCAGCCACAGTGCACAGGTAAGAAGTGTCAAGGATGGGGGAAGGGGGGAGGGGGGTGTCGATCGCACTGATCGCCCCTCCCCACTGAAGCCACCAGCTATCAATCATTGACCATAAATGACCATATAATTTGACCGTTGACCATAAATAATTTAAATGGCCCTGTACCACCAATCCAAGGCACCCCTGCGAGTGTTCTGTGGCCCCCCAGGGTGCCACGGCACACAGTTTGAGAACCACTAGTATAGTGTGTAGCCAGCTTGAGAGCCATACAATGGAAAGAGCAAGATTTTCTAGAAGCAGAGAATCGTGATGTGAGGCCCCTATCAAACTGGGGGAGAATAACAAGAATTCATAAAATTAACTTGTTACAATTTCTTTCTATGTATATTTCTGATTTTCTGTTTAATCTCTAGAAGACGGCTTGCAAATTGCAAAGTTATTAAATACAAAAAACAAATATACATTTAACAATTGGTGTGATCTATGATGGTTAATTGAATTGTCCCAGTTCACTGTTTACCTTACACATTGGAAGAGACGTTAAAAGCTCTGTGTCATAAACAGATTTATATTCATTTGAGAGCACTTAATGCAGCCATGCAGGTTAAACACACAAATGGTCTGAAAATGAACGCAAATTGAACGCTATTAGTATCCAATTGCCACATATAACAGATACCGAATCCCTTATTACCCAGGTTGCTATCAACTGGAAAAAAATATCCGCGATCTGTTCTTTTATTTGTTTCTTTATGAAAACAAATAACCCTTTTATGGCGACTGGCACTTGAGAAGTGTGTGTTTGAATGTTTAAGAGCATGTTAATTAAACACGTTTAATTGGATGGCTAATTGACAATCATGTGCTTTCAGTGCTGACGGTGATGATAGTGAACTGTCTGATAAAGCCGTAATGCTCTTGCTGGGAGAGGTGTGGTGGCCGTGCAGACAGGGTCATTGCGGAGAAGCAGCACTCTCTTTCCCTTTATTGTGGGCAAATTGATGCAATAAGTCTTTACACCTGATGTGTGTAATCTAGCATGTCCTGCGAAAAAATCTTTAATAGCCTTCAGGGAGAGCTTTGACTGACAGTCTCGCTCGATCACATTGAAGTTCATTTTACAATTTACTGCCAATAAAGCAATGGAAATGTTATACTAAAATACTCATTCCTAAATCAAAGGGATGATATCATTATTTTTTTTAGTTTATTTTAGAATATACTGCATACTTGCCGACTTTTGGGCTGCTCTCTCCGGGAGAGAGCAGCCGGTCGGCTCAGCAAGGCAGGCGGGCAGTGTGGTGACGTGCAGAGGGGGGCGGGCCAGAGGCGGAACGGGGACATGGCTGCTGGATCGCGTCATGTAAGCCATGCCCCCACTGTGTAATGCCGCTATTACCGGCATTATACAGCAGGGGGCGTGGCTATGATGACGCGATCCAACAAGAATCGCGTCATCGCCTGCCCGGACCGCCCACTTTACTCACTTAGTGGGCGGCCGGGCAGGGGGTGACCCCTGAAATCGGGAGACTTGCCTGCTCTTCCGCGGTGGGGGTGGGGCCGGGAGGGTCACCCGATTTTCGGGAGCCTCCCGGCCATTCCGGGAGGGTAGGCAAGTATGATAAACTGTAGGTGGGTTGTTGTTGGAATGCCAGCAGTGGGGCAAGCACAAAGAGTCTTATTGCGGGCTTGGTAGCTCGCAGCGCTCACCACAGGTTTAATTCCCACTCTAAGTACTCTAAGTGGGAATATCCGCAGCGCCGCTCCCGGCATTTCCCGGCAGCCAGGATCCCTGAATCGATATTCTGACTGCCGGGATCCCGACCGCCGGGGTGTTGACTATATCCCCTGTAAGTACCCCACCAAGAGGTGTTGGGTTTGCATTAGTTAGGCCCCCCCCCCCACCCGAAATTGTAAATTAGCACAATTCAACAGTCAAATGAACGGGTCTGGGACTCCAGGTCGACAACAAAAAGGTCGACACACCTTAGGTCGACACCAATTGGTCAACACACCTTAGGTCGACATGGACAAAAGATCGACAGGGACAAAAGGTCGACAGGAACAAGGTCGACATGGAAAAAGGTCAACATGAGTTTTTTATGTTTTTTTTTGGTGTAGTTTTCTTCGTAGAGTGACCGGGAACCCCATTTAGTGCACCGCGTCCCCTCGCATGGCGAGCGAGCTTCGGGCATGGTGCCTTTGCTCCGCTCCGCTTCGCTCGGCACAGATTACCGTTCCAATCGTAGTCCACATGGATCGTTAAGTATGAAAAAGTTCCAAAAAAGAAAAAAATTGTGAAAAACTCATGTCGACTTTGTTCCTGTCGACCTTTTGTCCATGTCGACCTAAGGTGTGTTGACCAATTGGCGTCGACTTAAGGTGTGTCGACCTTTTTGTTGTCGACCTGGAGTCCAGATACCAAATGAACTTGGATTGCTGGTGTACATACTTGAAATGTAATTGTGTCTGCCGCTTAGTCCTATGTCGCATTGTATAACCGCTTCAGATAATCTAATCCGGGAAATCACTTGGGAATCACACTCTAACCTCAGAGATTTGTTTTATGCTTTGGCTGGACATGAATGCAGCTTGTAACATTCTTTGGGCAAAGAGTACATAAAGCACATTTATGGGCGCTGACTGTGTGATTGGCATCTAATATTACATGTATGTCCAATCAATCCATGCAACTATGGAGGAACGGGTATAGCCAGAACTTAGTGCGCTCCATAACATCACTTTGAAGGGGCCTCTGTCTCAATGCTTCTAGAGAGACACGTTTTCGCCACAGTTGTTAATTTTATGTCCCATAATAGTACCTGGTTCATTTTCTGAACCATAGTAGTGCCTTAGCTAATGTAATGCCCCATAGTAGTACCCTAGTGTATTTTATGAAACATAGTAGTGCCCTAGTTCACATTATGTCCCATCGGAGAGCTACCAGTACACATTATGCCACGCAGTACCCCCATTTCATATAATGCCACACTATAGTGCCTCCAGTTAATACTGTGCCACAGCACAGTGCCCCAGTTCAGATTATGACACATTACAGTGCCCCAGTTCTAATTAAGTAACATTAGAATGCCCTCCAGTTAACTTTATATCATATTACAATGAGCAGGTCCAGGGGCATAACTAGATATATTGTAGACCCCAAAGGCAAAAGTTTGCAAGGGCCCCTATGTACAGTAGCATCCAATGGTGAAAAATGTAGATAATACATGTAACTTTGACAGGGAAAATTGGCCCCTTTTAGCTCTGGGCCCCATAGCAACTGCACTCCATGCATTTATGGTAGCTACGCTCTTGCTTAGGGTTATGCTCTAGAGCAGGGGTTCCCAATGAGAGGTCTCAAAGCACACTAACAGTTCAGGTTTTAAGCACAGCCAAATTTGAGCACAGGTGACTTAATCAGTACCTCAGTTATTTTGATTTAACCATTTGTGTTCAAGCATGGATTTAATGAAAACCTGGACTGTCAGTTTGCCTTGAGGACAGATGTTGAAAAACACTGCTCTAGTTGGAAATTTAGGGCTAGGGGTTAGGGTTTGGGGATACTCACTGCCAGAACCGCGGCACGATGAGCTGAAAGGCATCATGACGTCACTGATGGACCCGGAAGACCCAGTTGGAGCAATTGTTCCCTGGCTACCACATTTATGGGACAACTACTGTATTTCCGACAGCGGGATCCCAGTGGTTAGAATATCAGCACATGCCGGTATTTTCTCCCTACCCCAAATCTTTTTCCTGGCCCACCCGTTCCACAGCCTTATCCTAGCCTCCCCAGCCTGCAGCCTAACTCTAACTGCCCCCGTCAACCTAATCCCAACCTTCTCCACCCCCACAGCCTAACTCTAACCGTCACCATAGTGCTTAACCCTAACCCCAACCCATGTACATACCTCCAGGATGTGTCAGAATTCTGGCCTTCTGGATCCCGCTGTCGGTCTCCTGATTGTCGGATTCCGTACCCAACTTGAAACCATGACTGTAAGTGCAGAACATTTTGTTTTCCCGGGTTCAGCATATTTTAGATTAGGATGCAGGATAATTAGGAGGATGCAGAGGTCATGTTACCAATAACAAAGTTAGAGGCAGATTTATGGCTATAAAAAATTACTGGAGAGCATTAAAGCGTGGCCCTCCACAGCTGTAGTAGTACTGGTGCAGTACGGGTCCTGCATCAGATGTAAAGCTATGGATCTCTGTCTTCCATCTGAGATTTCCTGGCCTCTTGGTAGGAGCTGCGGCACCCGGCCTTTGTGACCCGATGCTGCGTCTCAAGATGCAGTGCGGATCACTAATGCATGCAGGTGGCGTCTACTTATACTAGACGCCTCCTGCTGCATTACCATATCTGTGCATCGCTGCTGCTTCTAAGTAAGCAGCAGCGATGTGCAATCCATCCACATCTCAATCTGGCGTATTATCCCAACATTTTTACCTTAGAATAACGATTTTCCCTAACTTTTCACCCTCTTAGAGAGGGAGGGTGCGCACAGAGAAAATAAGATTTTAATTACCTACCGGTAAATCCTTTCCTCGTAGTCCGTAGAGGATACTGGGGTCCACATTAGTACTATGGGGTATAGACGGGTCCACTAGGAGCCTTGGGCACTTTAAGAAATCAATAGCGTGCACAGGCTCCTCCCTCCTCGCCCCTCCTACCATACTCAGTCTAGAAACTGTGGCCGAGAAGACGGACATATTGTGAGAGAAGGATAGGTAAGGATAGTGGTGAGATTCGGAAACAGCACACGCAACAAGAGGAAAGCCATGCTAACCAAACATGAAACAGGAACAGCAACAGCTGAACCAACATTACTTAATCAAGTAACAGTGCAGAAACGAAGCACCATGCGGATGCCCAGAATCCTCTATGGACTACGAGAAAAGGATTTACCTATATGTAATTAAAATCCTATTTTCTCTTATGTCCTAGAGGATACTGGGGTCCACATTAGTACCATGGGGATGCACCAAAGCACCCAAACTGGGTGGGAGAGTGCTGAGGGCCCTGCAGAACTGATTGACCAAACTGAAGGTCCTCAGAAGCCAAAGTATCGAACTTGTAGAACTTAGCAAACATGTTCGAACCAGACCACCCAGGAAGAAACCACCGACCTAGTAAAGTGGGCATGTACAGATCTAGGAACCGGCAAACCTGCCGTAGAGTAAGCATGCTGGATAGTAAGCTTGATCCAGTGAGCAATAGACTGCTTGGAAGCAGGACACCCAAACAGCGAGTCCGATTTTCTGTGACGAGCTGTCCGTTTGACATAGATTTTCAAAGACCGCACAACATCCAGGGACTTTGAAGTGAAAGAGGTGTCAGTAAGCACCAGAACCACAATAGGCTGGTTGATATGAAACCCAGACACCACCTTTGGAAGAAATTGCTGACGAGTTCTAAGTTCAGCTCTATCTTCATGAAAAATCAAATAGGGGCTCTTGTGAGATAACGCCCCCAATTCCGACACACGTCTTGCCGAAGCCAAGGCCAGAAATGTAACGGTCTTCCACGTAAGAAACTTTACATGAACCTCTTGTAAAGGTTCAAATCATTCAGATTGCAGAAACTGCAACACCACGTTGAGATCCCAAGGTGCCGTGGGAGGCACAAAGGGATGCTGGATGTGCAGAACCCCTTTCAAGAATGTCTGAACCTCAGGGAGGGATGTCAACTGTCTTTGGAAGAAAATGGACAAGGCCAAGATGTGGACCTTTAAGGAACCCAGGCGTAGGCCCACATCCACTCCTGACTGCAGAAAAAGCAGAAAATTACCCAGCTGAAATTCCACCGTAGGGAATTTCCTGTTTTCACACCAAGACACATACGTCCTCCAAATCCGGTGGTGGTAATGTTTAGACGTTACCCCTTTTCTGGCTTGGATCAGGGTAGGAATTACCCTGTCCGGGATGCCTTTCCGGGCTAAAATTTGATGCTCAACCATCATGCCATCAAACGTAGCCACGGTAAGTCTTGATAGACGAATGGCCCCTGTTGCAGAAGATCCTCTCGAAGAGGTAGAGGCCACAGATCCTCCAGCAGCATGTCCAGGAGATCTGCGTACCAAGCCCTTCTTGGCCAATCTGGAGCAATGAGTATTGCTTGAATCTTTTCTCTTTTTATTCTTTTGAGAATTCTTTGAATCAGTGGAAGTGGTGGAAACACATACACCATCTGGTAAACCCATGGAGTCACCAGAGCGTCCACCGCCACTGCCTGTGGGTCTCTTGGCCTGGAACAAAACCGCCTGAGAGGCCATCATGTCGATTTGTGGAATTCCCCACCGACGTGTCACGCACCCTAACACCTCCGGGTGAAGGCCCCACTCTCCTGGGTGGAGGTCGTGTCTGCTGAGGAAGTCTGCTTCCCTGTTGTCTACTCCTAGAATAAAGACTGCCGACAACGCCACAGCGTGTTTTTCTGCCCAGAGGAGAATCCATGTTACCTCTGACATTGCTGCTCTACTCTTCATCCCGCCCTGTCGGTTTATGCACGTTACTGCCGTCACATTGTCTGACTGAACCTGGATTGCCTGATCTTGAAGAAGATGGACTGCCCGCAGAAGGGCGTTGTATATGGCCCTTAGTTCCAGAATGTTGATTGGAAGAATGGTTTCCTGATTTGACCATTTTCCTTGGAAGTGTGCCCCCTGAGTGACTGCTCCCCAACCTCTGAGGCTTGCGTCTGTGGTTAGCAGAATCCAGTTTTGAATCCTGAACCTTCGGCCCTCGGTCAGGTGAGAACTCTGGAGCCACCACAGAAGAGAAATCCTGGCTTTTGGCGACAGAAGAATCCTCTGGTGCATGTGTAAATGCGATCCGGACCATTTGTCCAACAGGTCCAGCTGGAAGGGTCTTGCGTGAAACCTTCCATATTGCAGTGCCTCGTAAGCGGCTACCATCTTTCCCAAAAGGCGAATGCAGAGATGCACTGATATCTGGTTTTGTTTTAGAACATCCCGCACCATTGACTGGATCACCACTGCCTTTTCCAATGGAAGGAACACCTTCTGTACCTCCGTATCCAGTATCATCCCCAGGAAAGGAAGCTTCCGAGTTGGTTCCAGGTGAGATTTTGGTAGGTTCAGAATCCACCCGTGATTCCGGAGTAGTCGAGTTGAGAGGGCAATGTTGTCCAATAACCGCTCCCTGGACGGTGCTTTTATCAGCAGATCGTCCGGGTATGGAATAATGTTCACTCCCCGTTTGCGGAGGAGAAACATCATCTCCGCCATTACCTTAGTGAACACCCTCAGAGCCGTGGAGAGGCCAAAGGGCAGAGCCTGGAACTGGTAGTGACAGTCCTGTAAGGCAAACCTGAGATAAGCCTGATGAGGCGGCCAGATCGGGATATGAAAGTATGCATCCTTGATATCCAGAGACACCAAGAATTCCCCTTCCTCCAGACACGAAGATCACCGCTCTCAGAAACTCCATCTTGAATTTGAACACCCATAAGTACAGGTTCAACGACTTGAGGTTTAAAATGGGTCTCACCTAGCTGTCTGGTTTCGGTACCACAAACAGGTTGGAATAATAACCCCTGGACCGTAGCTGAGTTGGAACTGGAACAAAGACCTGAGTCTGTACCAGTTTTTGAATTGCATCCTGTAAATTTATACTATCCTCCTGAAAAGCTGGTAAGCCTGACTTGAAGAATCTGTGAGGTGGGAGTTCCTGAAACTCCAGTCTGTACCCCTGGGCAATGACCTCTTTGACCCAGGGATCCTGGCATGACATCGCCCATATGTGACTGAAACGTCTTAATCAGGCTCCCACCTGCTTGTCTCCCAGGCAGAGAGGTCCACCGTCATGCTCAAGGCTTTGAGGAAGCAGGACCGGAGTTCTGTTCCTGTGAATTTGCAGTTGCTTGTTTTCTGTGTTTACCTCTATTGCCTTTGAAGGCTGTAGAAGAACCCTTGGCTTTATGTTTGAATTTTGCTGTCCGAAAGGACTGCAGAGTCGGAGCAGAATAGGTCTTCCTAGCTGTTGGAGCTGCGGAAGGAAGATATGTAGACTTACCCATCGTAGCCTTGGATATCCACGTATCCAGTTCGTCACCAAACAGGGCATTGCCTGTGAAAGGTAGGCTTTCCACACCCTTTCTGGAATCCACATCTGCCTTCCACTGACGCAGCCATAGGCCCCTGCGTGCTGACACTGCCATGGCCGTGGAGCATGCATTGAGCAATCCAATTTCTTTTATGGCTTCCACCATAACATTTGCAGAGTCCTGTATATATTGCAGGAGTAAAATCATCTCACCTCTTCGTAAGGAATCTAACCCCTCAATTAGGATACCTGACCATTTTGCAATGGCCTAGTGATCCAAGCAAAGCAATAGTGGGTCTCTGGGCCACCCCCACAGCTGTGTACAGAGATTTGAGAGTGGTCTCTTTTAAGGAGGCTTCCCCCGGGACTGGTAAAACTATCTTACGTGATAATCTAGATACCGATGTGTCAACAATCGTTGGGCTTTCCCATTTTTTTTCTATCGTCCTGAGGAAAAGGGAAAGATGTTAGTAACCTTTTAGCATACCTCCCAACTTTTAATTTCTGTAAAGAGGGACAAAAAGGGCGCGGCCTAAGAAAAAGGGCGATCGCGAGCCACTCCCCCGGTTTCATCACTGAGGGGGCATGCCCAGCGCTCTGTGAGCCGCTGGCATGCCCCCTCTCTCTCTGACTCCAGTGAATAGACGCTGTGCTAAGCAGGGCAGCAAGTGGATAAGCCTCCCAACTGCCCTCTCCCCCCACCGCAGGACACTGCGGCCCACGAGTGGGACAGCGGGACAGTCCCCAAAAAATGGGACTGTCCCGCGAAAATCGGGACAGTTGGGAGGTATGCTTTTGGGTTTCTTCAAATAAGGTATTTAATTCCTTACATGCAGGGAAAGTAGCAGAGGATTTCTTTTTTACATTAAAATAAGATTTCTCATCGTCCTCTGTCGCTTTGTCAGGAATGTGCAGGACATCTCTAACAGCCTCTATCAGGACCTGTATTCCCTGTGACAAAGCTGCATCCCCCGCTCCCGAGTCCACCTCATCCTCCTCAAAATCTGATACGTCATCATCAGTATCAGTCTGCATGATTTGGGCCAGTGTACGCTTTTGTGGACAAATGGTAGGGGTCTGAGATGCTGGAGTGGCCACTGAATCTCTATTCATCAGGTCATCCACAGATTGTCTTAAGTATTGCGTCTCCTTCTCAGTTTGGGATAATTTTATGTGAAATATTTGAGATCATCCCTTTTAATGAATCCAACCATACTGGTTCGGACCCACTAGCCTGAGAATGTGTACTATCCTGAGTACACTGTAGGGATCCCCCTGAGTGAGAAAAACACTCTGCTGTGCATGAAACACACTTCTTTGACATAGTAAAATGTAAAAGAACACACACACACACATACAGGATGAATAGGTTAAAAGCACAGGGGGCTGCACTTCCCTGCCAGTCTGTCTGTGTCGAGCTGCAGAGGGAAAATGGTGCTGGTGAGCTGCTGGGTCCGCTCATAGTGAATGGCGCGCGGTCTTCCCAGTTTTTTTAATACTGGCTGAGGTATCCATGGTGCTTAACAGTGGGTTAGAACCCCTGTAAGCTAGTTTGCCAGTGTGGGTAATGTAAGTCGTGGCTCAGCGCGCCTCTCACAGCGCAACACACGCCCACAGCATGTCATCCTGAGCCCTAGAGCGCAGACTGCCTGTCAGCGCTGCACTCCACACCATTATGCCGCCATTTCAGCCGGTGACCCTCTAACCGGGACACCGGCCACCTACTCACCACTCTTCTTACTTCTGGCTCTGTTAAGGGTGCCGATGTGCTGCGGGACCGTACAGTCGCCGTGGTGGGGCTTGTGAATAGGACCCCCAGGAGCTCAGTGACCTGTCAGCGGGGAACGGGACCATTAACTCTGGAGGAGGTTGGGCCGTTCCCTCCCCCTAAGTCCCACGAAGCAGACAGGCTGTTGCCAAATAGCACCGTCTGAAAATAACAAACAGAAAAAATAAATGTAGAAAACTCTTCAGGAGCTTCCATAAGCATGACCGGCTCCTCCGGGCACATTTTCTAAACTGAGTCTGGTAGGAAGGGCATGGAGGGAGGAGCCAATGCACGCTATTGATTTCTTAAAGTGCACAAGGCTCCTAGTGGACCCGTCTATACCCCATGGTACTAATGTGGACCCCAGTATCCTCCTGGATGTAAGAGAAATGCAAATTTCATCTAGAAAAATCAATGTGAGTTTGTAATTTGATTGCAAATTTAATTTGCTGTATGAGTTCGCAATGAGAACTTGCAGGACCCAACTATCCCTATACATGCTAAGCTTCCTCAAGGTAATAAAAAAATAATAATAATTAAATATATACAAATATACATATCAATGGATACATTTATGCTCTGTATAGATTATCAGTGGTGTTTAGTTCCTTCCCCATCAGGATAAAGAAGGAGTTACTTTCCTGTTTAATTTCATTATGTTCTTATTGATACAGTACATGGTTACTATGCCCATAAATGTGTTACATTGTGTTAGCTATTGCATTAGGGCTGCACTTGAAAGTATCTGGTATCATAAAACTGAGTTTATTGAAAAGTTCCTGAATCTCTTGATGTCCATCAATTACCTGATTACATAGAGCTAAATAGTGGAAACACTGCTGTGGACAGCACTCTTTCTAAACCATTGATTGATGTCATTGATTATAGCTCTCTATCCTTAGCTGCTGGTGTGTCGGCTGCCTAGGGAAGCTCACATTGCACTCCATCTCCATCGCTAAGTAACAGCTAATGCAAAGCAGATGCTCACTGGGTTATCTCCACTGCAAACAGTCACAGGCTGATAAAATGCCAGCCCCATTCTACATAGGCTGATGTGTCTGAGGCAGAATAAACTGTGTAGCTCATTAGATCTAAGATACAAAATCATATCATGTGAATCAGTAATGCAAACCTTACATAAACGCATATAGAAAAGTTTCATTGTTTAAGAGAACTTGATATATTAGGTAATAATGTTCTGTACAAGATAACTACTGTACAAGATAACTATTATCTTGCTAATCAGCTCATTGATCTATTATCACCAGCAAACGCCATACGTTCATATTTTACTGAACTTTTTTGAAGCCTTAAGGAGGGTACACACCTTAAGATGTGTGCTGAGCGATCTAGCACAGACCCCTTAGCACACATCTCTCCCCCAGCTCAGCACTCAGCGCGATGTGTGCTGAGTGGGGGAGGGGGGGGGGTGGCGCTCAATCTAGGGGAGGAGCCTCAATCCAGCTGGGGGGCAAACACACGACAGATCCGTGTTTAGATAATCATTATGTTTGTTGTTTATAAAATGTGATATCCAAATGTATTATTGTAAACCATATATTAAAGGGGATCAGTATGAGATCCCGGCGTATGGTATCCCGGTGTACGAAATACCGACGCCGGGATCCCGGAGTTTTCAATACCGACAGGGGGAGTTAAGAGTGTTCTACCCTCTCCCCACCCCCTAACCCTAACCCCCTCCTACCCGTAGCCTATCCCTAACCTCCCTCCTTTATGCCTAACCCTAACCAGCCCCCGGAGGTGCCTAAACCTTACCCCTATCCCCGTTGCCTAAACCTAACACTTCCACCCCGTAGTCTAACCCTAACCCTCCCAGGGGGGTGCCTAACCCTAAAGCTCCCCTTCCCGTAGCCTTACCCTAACCCCCCAGGATGCAGCCTAACCCTAACTCCACGGGGACGCAGCCTAAACCCAAACTCCCCACCGCCTCCTTGTTTGGGATCCCGGTTGTCAGGATTCCGGCGCCGGGATGTTGCCCCCTTACTGAAGGCCGGTTTCGGCATTCAGACTAGTGTCAGGAACCCAGCGTTGGTATTCTGACTGCTGGGTTCCCCACAGCCGGGATCCTAACTGCTTCCCTATTAGAAGGGTTGTCCACTTTTAGTTGACTTGAGGCTTGTACATGCCCTCATGCAAATTATACTATAAAACTTGTTTTCTGGATTCCCTCTGCATCTTTTAGCTGCGTTTTTTATATCATTATATCATTTGGCTGAGTTATTAATTGTTCTTGCACTACCTACATACAACGCAATGTGTAGCTATGGACTGTGCATCGGATATCGGGGGTCATTCCGAGTTGTTCGCTCGCAAGCTGCTTTTAGCAGCTTTGCACACGCTAAGCCGCCGCCTACTGGGAGTGAATCTTAGCATATCAAAATTGCGAACGAAAGATTACCAGAATTGCGAATAGACACTTCTTTGCAGTTTCTGAGTAGCTCCAGAATTACTCGGCATCTGCGATCAGTTCAGTCAGTTTCGTTCCTGGTTTGACGTCACAAACACACCCAGCGTTCGCCCAGACACTCCTCCGTTTCTCCAGACACTCCCGCGTTTTTCCCAGAAACGGCAGCGTTTTTTCACACACTCCAATAAAACGGCCAGTTTCCGCCCAGAAACACCCACTTCCTGTCAATCACATTACGATCACCAGAACGAAGAAAAAACCTTGTAATGCCGTAAGTAAAATACCAAACTGCATAGCAAATTTACTTGGCGCAGCCGCACTGCGGACATTGCGCATGCGCATTAGCGACTATTTGCTCCGTTGCGACAAAAAAATAACGAGCGAACAACTCGGAATGACCCCCATCATTCCTTAATCATAAAAAGTGTACCTGAAGATATCATTTTAGCAATTCTCCTTATTGAGCTATACGAGTTGTTTGTGTTTCTCCTGGGGAATGTTTCAAATCGTGGAGAGAAAAAAGTATCAGCCAATCAGCTCCTGTCATTTTACAGGTTGTGCTAGAAAATTGTCAGTTAGGAGATGATTGGTTGGTACTTCATCTATCTTCACATTATCTTTCTCCAAGCTTTGATAAATCTCACCTTATATTTGAGTTAATTTGAGAACTGTAAAACAATCACAGTTCGTTGACGTATGAAAATTCATCTGATTTCTACCGTTCTAATTTATATGCAGTATTATAAATGTATATATGGACAAAACTGTATATAGGTTGTCATTCCGAATTGATCGCACCAAGCAACTTTTTGCTGCTCGTGCGATCAACTAATCTCCGCCTATGGGGGAGTGTATTTTAGCATAGCAGGGCTGCGATCTCTTGTGCAGCCCTGCTATGCTAAAAAAGTTTCCTGCAATACAAGACCAAGGTCAGACCTACTTACCCTGTGCGACGGATACAGCGACGAAGGTCCCGGGATTGATGTCAGACATCCTCCCTCCAAATGCCTGGACACGCCTGCGTTCGGATCTCCGCGCCTGGAAAACGGTGAGTAGACACCCTGGAATGCCTCCTCCCTGTCAATCTTCTTGCGATCTTGCTAGCGATCATTTTCTTCTTTGCTCGAGTCGCTGCCCAGCAAGCAACGACATGCGTGCGCATTGCGCCCGCTGCGCATGCGCAGTTCCGACCCGTTTGCACCGCAGCAAAGAACACTTGGCGCAGCACTCCGTGCACTGATGTGATTCACTGGTAATCATGCCATAAAGTCCGGAACCACTGGCTATACTGGCAGAGATGGTGGGATCTGGAAAGCTTGGTCTACCACCGTGGGAGTGAGGGAAAACTCAGGAATCTATGAGAGAGTAGTACAGTAAATATATAATATCCCTTTTACACTGAGCACTTGACCCAGGAATTTTCTGAGTAAAACCCGGGCCATGTGTTGGTGTGAAAGGGTCAGCCCAGGTTTTAGTTTCCCAGGTCCAAGCTGGATATGCTGCGGTGTATAAGGGAGACCCAGGTTAGGGGGACCCAGGTTACTCAACCCGGGTTATGTTTAAACAGTGTTCATTTTGTATTTATTTCTTTATTTATTTATTAACAGTTTCTTATATAGCGCAACAAATTCCATTGCACTTTACAATTGGAAACAACAATGATCAAACAAAACTGGAGAATAACTAATACCCCCTTCACACTGCCAATGCCGGATCCCACCTGGGAATTGGAAACGGGTCCTTCCCGGATGGGATCCGGCATTGGCCGCTGCTGCAGGCTTCCCCGACACGGCAATATGCCGGGCGGGTTGCCATAGCAGCGGGGGGAGGAGACGGCGGCGGGGATGGAGGTGGAGGCGGCACTGGAAGATGAGATCATCTCCGTGCCGCCTCTCCATGCTGTAGTTAACGGGTCCCGGGACGCATCAACCCGGGAGCCCGTTTCCGCAGCCACTGACCCGGTATTCAACCCGGGTATAACACTGCTTTATTTCCGGGTTGAATTGCCGGGTCAGGCGACCCGGGATTTCGCCTATGCCTCTTTCACATCGCACGCCGACCTGTGTCAACCCGGCAATATGCCGGGTTGATACCGGGTTATTTGTGCGGTGTGAAAGGGGTATAACAGTCATATAGTTAGGAAGGCCCTGCTCGCAAGCTTACAATCCATAGGGAAATAGACATTGATACACAAGGATAGGTACTATCTATGGCATAATTGTTCACCAGATTGCAAAGGTTCTTGGTGGGCTGTATGATATGGTCACACAGCAATGATGTCAGAAGGAAAATATGTGATGATATGTGTGGACTGTGCAGTCGGGATGTAATTGGATAGGATAGGAAAGCTTATGAAGGTTATGTGAGCGGTTCCGGTATTAGATAAGCTTGCCTGAAGAGGTGAGTTTTTGGGGAACGCTTGAAGGTTTGGAGACTAGAGGAGTCTTATTGTGCGTGGTAGGGCATTCCAGAGAGTGGGTGCAACCTGAAGAAAATCCTGCAATCGTGAATGGGAGCGAGTAATAAGTGCGGATGAGAGATGTAGATCTTGTGAAGGGCGGCGAGGTCGGGTTGGGAGTGTCACGGCCGCCGGGGGTGTAGTGCCGAGGAGCCGCGGCGTACCCGTCAGAGACTTGTGGACGAGTCCCCGCTGACGCTGCGGCAGGCGGCGGCAGTGACTGGCAGGAGCAGACATCAAGTAGCGGACGGAGGTTCGGGAGCAGGGGGTGAGGGACGCCAGTGCGGACGGCGCTGGGATCTGGGTGCTGCCATCTTGGAAAGAGGCACATGACCAGGGAAGGCCAATCAGAGGCCAGATTCACTGTATTCCTACAGCAGCCAATCCTTGTGAGAGGCAGGGTATATCTGGGAGCATTCTGGGCTATTCTGACGCCAGTGCAATGTCTTCTGCAGCTAGTCTGCATGCTAGTACTCTGTGCTCCTAATTTCCAGTGTGTATGCTCTTGCTCCTGGTTTCTGTTATTATTGCAGTTTTCGAAATCTGGTTCCTATCTACCTAACTCCCACACTCCTAGATTCAAAAGGTTCTGAGTAGTCTACTGCTGACATCATCCCGCCTCAGCCGTCTCCGTTACCGCCTCAGTCTACGCAGGAGCGACTCAACCTCTGATCACGGTGTACCGGTTCCTACGCCTACCCCTGAAAAGTCAATCCTGCTCTCCTGCATCATCATCATCTTCTTTTCCTCATCTTTAATGTCTACGTCTTCAATTATGTACTTCATGAGAAGGAACGTCATTCAGCCAGCTCACTTCCATCCCGGAGAGATTGCCGCTCAGTCCGAACTTAGGCCCTCATTCTGACCTGATCACACGCTGCACTTCTTCGCAGCGGTGCGATCGGGTCTGGAATGCGCATGCGCCGTTGACAGCGAAGAAAGCGGTCGTAGCGGCGACTGCAAGAAGATTGACAGCAGGAAGGCGTCCGTTTGAAGCCATTTTCGGGGTGTGGTAAGAAAAACGCAGGCGTGTCCAGGCGAACGAAGGGTGGATGTCTGACGTCAAAGCCGTGATCATCATCGCTGGACCCATCGCACAGGGTAAGTATGTCTAGGGCTGGTCTTGTTTTGTGTGAAACTACAGGGGGGCTAAAGTACAACAGGGCAAACTACAGGGGGGCATAACTACAGGGGCTAAACTACTGGGGGCATTACTACTGGGGGGTCTAAACTACTAGGGGCATAACTGCAGGGGCTAAACTACAGGGGGCTTTACCACTGGGGGCTAAACTACATGGGGCAAACTACATGAGGACTAAACTACAGGGGGCATTACCACTGGGAGGCTAAACTAACGTGGGGTAAACTACTGGGGTCATAACTGCAGGGGCATTACCAGTGGTGCAAGTAGAAAAAATGTCTCACAGGCACTGTGTGCGCGTGCCTCAGGCGTGCGCCCCAAAACTGGGTGTGGCCAAATGCCACATGGGGCATTTGGCCAATGAAAATGGGGGAGTGATACACATATGGGGGGAGGGGCAGATACACTTATGACCCCAATAGTGCCAGATACACGTTGCCCCACAGTGCCAGATATACATTGCCCTACAGTGCCAGATATACATTGCCCCACAGTGCCAGATACACAAATGCCCTCAGAGTGCCAGATATACATTGCCTCACAGTGCCAGATATACATTACCTCACAGTGCCAGATATACATTGCCTCACAGTGCCAGATACACAAATGCCCCCAGAGTGCCAGATATACATTGCCTCACAGTGCCAGATACACAAATGCCCCCACTGTGTCAGATATACATTGCCCCCAGTGCCAGATACAGAAATGCCCCCACAGTGCCAGATATGCCCCCAGTGCCAGATACAGAAATGCCCCCAGTGCCAGATACACATGTCCCCCCAGTGCCAGATATGCCATCAGTGTCAGATATGCCCCCAGTGCCAGGTACACATGTCCCCCCAGTGCCAGATATGCCCCCAGTGCTAGATACACATGTCCCCCCAGTGCCAGATATGCCCCCAGTGCCAGATATGCCCCCAGTGCCAGATACACATGTCCCTGCAGTGCCAGACAGGGCCGGTGCAAGATTTATTGGCACCCTAGGCAAAACTCCTACCTACTGCCCCCCAACACCATCAATTACTCACTTCCCCAGTCAATAAGGTGAAAGTGCAGAGGCGGTGTCTTATACGTTTCCCAGCCGTCTGACTGTATTGAGCACAAGGATGCATCTCTCAGAGATATCCTTAATAATTTGATGGGTACACTCTGTGGCACCCCCTTCCCAGATCTTGGGACCCTACCCAGCTGCCTATCTCTTTCTATTTCATTCTGTCTCTCATACATACATACAAACATATATACATCCATACACGGCCTCTCTCATACATACATACATACATACATACATACATACACTGCCTCTCATAATTACATACATACATATATGCACTGCCTATATACATACATATAAACATCCATACACTGCCTTCATACATACAACTGTACACTGTCTCCATCAGTGCCGTAACTAGGCATTTTAGCGCTGTGTGCAAGAAACTGCATTGGCGCCCCCCCACATACATGCAGGATAGGGGCAGTTCGCGCCGTAGGCGCGCACAAAAATATATAGGGACATGGCTTCATGGGGAAGGGGTGTGACCACAAAATAATACCAATTCATACTACGGTGCACAGTATTTCCTTTATTCAAAATACGCTGCACAGTAGCACCACTACACCAGGTAGAGCCCCTTTTACACATTACAGCAGACAGTCCCCCTTTTTACACATTACAGCAGACAGTCCCCCTTTTTACACATTACGGCAGACAGCGCCCCCCTTTGTTACACATTACGGCAGACAGCGTCCCTTTTTTTACACATTACAGCAGACAGCGTCCCCTTTTTACACATTACTGCAGACAGCGTCCCCTTTTTTACACAGTACGGCAGACAGCGTCTGCCTTTTTACACATTACGGCAGACAGCGTCCCTTTCTACACATTACAGCAGACAGCGTCCCCCTTATTACACATTACGGCAGACAGCGTCCCCCTTTTTACACTTTATGGCAGACAGCGTCTCCTTTTTACACATTGCAGCAGCCAGTCCCCCTTTTTACACATTACGGCAGACAGCATCCCCCTTTGTTACACATTACGTCAGACAGCGTCCCCTTTTTTTACACATTACGGCAGACAGCGTCCCCTTTTCACACATTACGCCAGACGGCATCCCCTTTTTATGCATTGCGGCAGCCAGTCCCCCTTTTTACACATTACAGCAGACGGTGTCCCCCTTTTTACACATTACGGCAGCCAGTCCCCTTTTTTACACATTACGGCAGACAGCGTCCTTTTTTTACACATTACGGCAGACAGCGTCCCCTTTTCACACATTACGGCAGACGGCATCCCCTTTTTATACATTGTGGCAGCCAGTCCCCCTTTTTACACATTATGGCAGACGGCGTCCCCCTTTTTACACATTGCGGCAGCCATCCCCCTTTTTACACATTACGGCAGACAGTGTCCCCCTTTTTACACATTGCGGCAGCCAGTCCCCTTTTTTACACATTATGGCAGATGGTGTCCCCCTTTTTACACATTGTGGCAGAAAGGATAGAGAGAGGCAGTCAGGCTCCTCATGCTGGCAGCTCCCTCAGTGCAGGCAGCGGAGAAGGAGGAGGAGGACTGGAGCCGCAGCAACGCTATGTAATTGGTAGTAGCGCCGCTGCAGCAGCCCCCTCTCCTTCCGTATAGGCTGCCCGGCGCTACTGTGAATGCTGGGATGAAGGAAGCGCATCCCAGCATTCACAGCAGCGCCGGGCAGCCTATATGGAAGGAGAGGGGGCTGCTGCAGCGGTGCTACTACCAATTACATAGCGCTGCTGCGGCTCCAGTCCCCCTCCCTCCTCTTCCAGCACCGCTGACCAGCGCTACTCTCTCCTCTCCAGCGCGGCGCACGGCACACAGCATGTAATGAGTCAATTTGACTCATTACATGTCGCTGGCAGTTGCGCCCTCAGGGCAACTGCGCTGTGTGCCAGGCACACCTGGCACAAACGTAGTTACGGCCCTGGTCTCCATACATACAGCCATACACTGCCTCCATACATACAGCCATACACTGCCTACATACATACATACAGCCATACACTACCTACATGCATACATACATATAAACAGCCATACACTGAATCCATCCATCCATCCATATATACACTTTATACACAACTCCAACCCACCTCCGCCCCCATCCAGGGCAGACTTTGGTCACTACCACCTCCCCGGAGTGTGACTCCAGGCAGCCACTACTCTGGGTGCCTCACCATCGCAACAAAGGGGCGGCTGCATCTTACCGCTGGAAGCCTTACCGCTGGATTACTGCTCCCCGCTGCTGTCACCATCTCCCGCCTCATGGCGCCGACTGGCTTAGCACTGCTGCTGCTGACGCTGCCGGGGAGACACTGCTCCCGTTGCTGCCTCTGGCTCCATAAGTGTGATTGACGCGGCAGCTGGCGGGCGGCTACTGCTGGTGAGGGGCGGCCGGCCACTGGCTCTAATTAATTACCGGCATTTAAGCTCAATCCTCCCCGCCCCTCCAGAACCCGCAGAAATATATTTAAAACAAAAAAAGACGTGCTGGTGGGTTGCGGGAGGACAGTGGCGGGTGCTCATCCCTCATATTAATGTTGAGCTGCTGACTTAACACCGCCCTCCAGCGGCCGGCGCTCTAGGCAGCTGCCTAAAGCTGCCTAGTGGTAGCGCCGGCCCTGGTGCCAGATATGCCCCCAGTGCCAGATACACATGTCCCCCAAGTGCCAGATATACCCTCAATGTCAAATATGCCCCCAATGCCAGATATGCCCACAGTGCCAGATACACGTCTCCCCAGTGCCAGATATGGCCCCAGTGCCAGATACACATTTCCCCCCAGTGCCAGAAATGCCCCCAATGCCAGATACACATGTCCCCCCAGTGCAAGATATGCCCCCAGTGCCAGGTATACATGCCCCCCTTCCCTTGCTGCTCACCGCTGCTGCTGTCCTGTGTGTGTGAGGGGAGGAGAGCGCAACGTGCGCCTCTCCTGCCCCTCAGTCTCCGGCGGCGGTGCGGTTGTCTTCCTTCAATTCAGCGTCGATCCGTGAGCCAATCAAAGCTCACGGTCCGGCAGCCTTGGTTGCCGGTCCGCGACCTCTGATTGGCTCACGGGCGGCACTGAATTGAAGGAAGACACTGAGGGGCAGGAGAGGCGAATGCTGCGCTCTCCTCCCCTCGCAGCAGCGGCGGTGAGCAGCAGAAGGAGGGAGCGGCAGCCTGTCAGCGGTGGGTACGGCGTACCCATGGCTAAATTCTTACGGGTACGCCGTACCCACCTGTACCCGCCCACTTGCACCGCTGGGCATTAGTACTGCGGGCATAACTACTGGAGCTAAACTACAGGGGGCTAAATGACTGGGGGCATTACTACAGGCGACATTACTACTGGGGGCAATACTACACAGGGGCATTACCATTAAGGGCATTACTAATGGGGGCACTACTAATGAGCATTGTAAAGGGGTCACTTCATAAGGGGCATCACTCCTGGGGACATTAGGGGCACTACTACTGGGGGCATTGCATAAGGGGCACCACAACTATGGGCTCTATATAAGGGGCACTACCACTGTGGGCACTACCAGTACAGTAGACATTGTATAAGGAGCACTACTACTGTGGTCAATGTAAAAGGGGCGCTACTGTTGTGGCAATTGTGTATTACGGGATGCTACTACTGTGGGCATTATGTGTATTAGGGGTGCTACTACTGTGGGCATTATTACTATTGTGTGACCACGCCCCTTTCTTTTTGAGACCACGCCCCTTCTGGAGGGCACGCGCAATACTTTTATTGCATGGGTGCCGGGAGGGAGGGGGGTGAGTTCCACCACCTCTCTAGTACCACTTTAAGCACTGCGTATTGTCCATTGTTAATGACGCTTTGCAGGGCACACAGGGGTGCAGTGTGAAAGGTGATGACCCGGGAATAACTCCCTGTGCTCATACTCGTTCTAGGGGGGTCATTCCGAGTTGATCGCAGCCAGAAACTTTTTGCTACTGCTGTGATCAACTAGTCCACGCCTATGGGGGACTGTATTTTAGCTTAGCAGGGCTGCGACCGCTTGTGCAGCTCTGCTATGCTAAAAAAAAATTAAAGTAAAAGAAGACTAGCCCTGGACATACTTACCCTGTGTGACGATCTCTGCGATGCTGGGGCCGGCTTTGACTTCAGACATCCGCCCTCCATTCTGCTGGACACGCCTGCGTTTCCTTCTCCACTCCCCGAAAACGGTCTCCAACGGTCCGGTGACGCCCAGGTACGCCTTCTTTCTGTCAATCTTCTTGCGGTCAGCTGTGCGACCGCTTTCTTCTTACTCCTGGACGTAACCCGGCGACCCCTGTCGCCGGGCAATGTCGCGCACACGCAGTACGGCTGCCGCGCATGCGCATTTCGGACCCGTTCACACCGCAGCGACAAACCGCTGCGTGCAAATGGTTCAGAATGACCCTCTATGTCTCTATGAGGGATGCGTGCACTTTGTGATACACACGGAGGCACACAAAGTACTTAAAACATTGGGCAAAAGCATGCATATAGGCCCTCATTCCGAGTCGTTCGCTCGTTCTTTTTCATCGCATCGCAGTGAATTTCCGCTTAGTGCGCATGCGCAATATTCGCACTGCGACTGCGCCAAGTAATTTAACAATGAAGATAGTATTTTTACTCACGGCTTTTTCTTCGCTCCGGCGATCGTAGTGTGATTGACAGGAAATGGGTGTTACTGGGCGGAAACAGGCCGTTTTATGGGCGTGTGGGAAAAAACGCTACCGTTTCCGGAAAAAACGCAGGAGTGGCTGGAGAAACTGGGGAGTGTCTGGGCGAACGCTGGGTGTGTTTGTGACGTCAAACCAGGATCGACAAGCACTGAACTGATCGCACAGGCAGAGTAAGTGTGGAGCTACTCTAAAACTGCTAAGTAGTTTGTGATCGCAATATTGCGAATACTTCGGTCGCAATTTTAAGATGCTAAGATACACTCCCAGTAGGCGGCGGCTTAGCGTGAGTAACTCTGCTAAAATCGCCTTGCGACCGATCAACTCGGAATGAGGGCCATAGGGCCTAATTTAAGGTTGATTGCAAAACATTTTCCTCTAATGAGCAAAACTGTATACAGTGCAGGGGGGGGGCAGATATAACATGTGAAGAAAGAGGTAGGTTTGGGTGGGTTATTTTGTTTCTCTGCAGGGTAAATATTGGCTGCTTTATTTCAGTTTGAACACACCACACCCAAATCTAACTCTCTCTGCACATGTTTACATCTGCCCCACCTGCAGTGCACATGGTTTTGCCCATTAGAGGAAAATGTTGTTTTGCAATCAACCTTGAATTAGGCCCATAGGCCATTAATATCTAATTAGTTGCTGTGAGTTACAGCATATATTTATTTTTATGTCCAACGGTAAATAAACCTTCTGATGCTCCGATGGCATAATGTCCAGAATAATGTTTTATTTGTGCTTGGATATAGTGAATTAATTGACTTGTACATCAAACAAACTTCACATCAGAAAAATAGTGACAAGTATAATAAACATGTTTTAAATTTGTACTGAACACTCTGTGGTGAAATGCTTGCATTATTCTCCCCTATGTACCAATGACTCATATATTCATGGAAATAATATGTTTAGGTTTATTACATTTAATGATCTAAAAGTACCATATGCTTTGTGGTTGCTTTACTTCTTGAGTAGTATAGCTGACTAGTTACCAGCCCGTCAAAATTACGGAACAACATAACAGTAATGTCAGTACCGGTGGCTGTGCGCGCTCCTGAACGTAGCAACACTTGAATTGCTCCATTGGTTGCCATCAAAAGGCCGCTCTCACGCAAAACATTTGAATTCCCCCCATGCAGGTGAGGAGCAGCGTTAGCGTTTTGTTTTATAGGGTGGCCTTTTCATTTCCAGCAAGCTGAGGCATACCATTTTGGTGCCAAATCATAACTATTACTTTCTGCTGCGGGGTACACTGGGCTCCACAAGGATAGACATAGGGGGTGTAGAGTAGAATCTTGATCCGAAGCACCAACAGGCTCAAAAGCTTTGACCTTCTTCCAAAGATGCATAGCGCCGCCTCCTATATCACCCCGCCTCCGTGCACAGGAGCTCAGTTTGTAGTTGGTGCTTGCAGCGCAAGCATGTGACAGGAAGGGAAAAAGAAGACTACAAGGGCTGCATCAGAGGCACAGATTGTGCTGGATGTCAGTAGACATTGCCTGCTGCAGCTCCATCTCTCCCCCAGCGGCGCTGTACACTCCCGTGCCCTGGTTGCCGGGTACCTACAGCAGGAGGCTCCGGTTTTCTTCCAAGTTAGTCACACACGGCTGGGGCTCTCCGGGATCGCGTGGCCGCACTTCGGGAGGAGGTAAGTGGGTCCCGCTCGCGGGACCCGCACTTTATCGCGATCCGGCACGGCCGGTGGGAGGCGGGCCGCGCACGCTGGCGGTGGACACTGTGGCAGTACAGGCGATCCCACTAGATCACCAGGGCATGGGTGCAGGTCAGGTTTTCTCTCTAAACCTTTTTTACAAGTAGCCCGCAGTACCCGGTGGTTTTGCCAGCAGAGGGGATAAGGCTTAGACCTGGAGCCCCTCCCCCAGCCCCAGGGCGCCATTTCCCGCAAATGTTCCCACCCTGGAGCTGCATATCTGTCTATCCCTCACTCCCTGCCAGTGTCTGCGGCGCCATTATCCCTCAGCTCACCGTTCCTGGGATTGCTTGGGCAAATCCTCCTATGTAAAGCCGCCTGGTTGTCAGTGCTGTGACTTTACAAGACACTTAAGTATTCTACCTGCCTTTTTTTAGTCAGTGTTAGGAAGAAATCAGAATCAGAATCAGAATCCGCTTTATTGGCCAGGTGTACTCACGTACACTAGGAATTCTTTGTGGTACAATGCATCGCCAAGCAGCAACATGAAGGGGGAATACATAGCATACGAAGGGGGAAGAACATAGCATACATTACACACATTACACGTATGAGTTGATACTGCACATTGCAACTGTACAATAGACTCAACATATTAGACATATTATACACGTAGGACTAAACACAAAGGCTGCTTGGCAGAGCAGCACCGAGGCATCCATCCGCGGCGCCAACTAGAACTCAAACAATGCACATAATACAGAAGATTTAAGTATTACATCAAAAGATAAACCACACAGACAATAAAGACAGAAAGCATAATGCAGGGTTGGTGTAAGCATTTTGGGTAATAGCCTCCAGGGGTTGTGTATTCCACCCTCACAAGGTACCAGGTGCGGCAGCCATCTTAGGCGCTCTGCGTAGGATTACCCAGGGTGGAATAGTCCACCCCTAGAAGAGAACACAAAACAGGGAGATTGCAGAGTCCTTAGGTTCAGAGTAGGGTTCCAATAAAACCATCAGGTCCATGTATTTTTCATCCCATCCACAAGTTTACCAGATAAGGCAGCCATGTTGGGCGCACTACGAAGGTTACACAGTGGGAGATGAGCCATACAAGGGCCAAATGCATTCACGGGAAAACTGACACGAGTGTAGGAGTATGCTATACCCTGCATGGAAAGATCCAAATGAAGCACACCCTGCCCATGGAGGAACCATCCGAGGCAGCCATGTGAGGCGCACTGTGTAGGTTACTGCTGGCAGGGTGTGCAACCAATGGAGGTACACATTACAGGAATAGCACACAGTGGGGGGAAAGTACCCTGTAAGAAGAAAGAAGAGAAAGACACATTTGCAGGAAATCATTAATTTCTAGAAATGATAAATGTCCTGGTCTCATGAGAGCAGTGCGGGTGGGTGTGAGAGTGTGGGGAGCAGTGCGGATGGGTGTAAGAATGTGGAGTGCACACTAATGTCCAATGGAACTGACCCAGCAAAATCTGGTCCTGATACGCACGCCCCTCAGTTCCCTGCTCAGCTTGAGGGGTAGTCTTGGGGGCAGTCATGATGTTCTTGGACAGAGAAGTAGTAGGCATTGGTCCTGGTGTTCTCAAGGCAGAGGTGAGGAGAGGCCACATGATGGTCCTGAGTTACAGTGTTTGGGGAAATTGTTTTATTTGAGGTTTTAGCGTAGTCCAAATCCAGTTCAAACTCCGGTTCTAACTCCATTCTTAAATCACATTCTTAACAAATGCATTCTTCACAATTGCAAGCAGGCCAAGTCCTGACTGCAGGCCTTGATAATCTTGCTCTTAAATGCTCCAACTATATCAGCTGGCAAAGGGGGAGGTATGCAATCAGAAGTTCAGCTAATTAACAGAGGTTATTTTGCATTGAAGAAGGATCACAGACATTTGCAGACAAACTTCCTTGGGGTGTGAAAAGTGTAGCCAGAGAGAGATGAGAGACTCAGATATACAAGCATGAAGATGGTGTTTTTACCAATTAGGGAAGAGACACCATTTTGTAGGCAAGTAACATGTTCTTCAGGAAAGCTCTTGAAGGGCTCAGTATCTCCAGAAGGTTCCGCATGACTATCTTTCCGCTTGGGCTGGATGGATCTAGCAGAATGTCTACAAGGAGGCTGCGGCTGTGGCACACAAGGAATATGAGGCTTTGAGGCTACTTTACTGGCCAGTGCCTCTTCTTTACTCCCAGTGAAGATAAAGTCTATGGAGAAGCTCTGTCTGACCATGCTGAAGTCCAGTTTGTGTCAGCTGGAGCTACCAGCTTTGGCTTGTTGTGTGTGCTTTAGATCTAGAAAGAGTGCACTTAGTCAGGGTTTCCTAGTACAATTACCTTGTGATATACATCCAGTTCTTACTGTGTACTGTTATATCTATTGTTATATAGCTGTGTAAGCTAGTCCAGTGCAGTATTATTGTTAGTAATAACCTCTGCATTGTACAGACTGTGACTATTTGTGTGTGCATTTGATAGCTGAGTGGTGTCCATTTTGTGTCTTTCACTCAACCTGCTATCCCTATATTCTTTAACCTGAGGGTACTTGGTGCTTCAGGTTTTATCTAATATAGGATTTTCACAAAGATATACTGTATTACGTATTTTTCTCTGTGATTTAGTCACCATATCTCTCCTTTATCTCTGTTGGTGCTGACTACACTGCGCAGGGGTTTGGGCTAGAGGTATTGTGCATCTGACAAATTGTACTGTGTTACCTGACACTGCAAGTTATATCATGTCTGCTTCTGAGGGTAACGGTTCTGGGGCTGAGCTCACTGCCGGTGTTGCTGAAGCCGCAGATACCTATTAGGAGAATATAGCAGCTTTTGGCTCTGGTTCTGGGGGCTCCTTGCCCCCCAGTGGGACGGTGGCAACGGGGGCAAATAATGACCCGCCGTGGGCCGCTTTTTCCATGCATCTGCATACGCTAGTTCATAAACTAACACCCCCTATGGGACCCCCAATGCCGGTGCAACCGTTTGTGGTCCCTGCAGCTAACCCGCCGTGGGCGGACGATTTATCTGCTCAAATAAAGAAATTGAACCAGTACCTGACTACTAAATTGTCTGACTGTCGCTCGCCTAAGTCCAAGAGGTCCTCTAAGCGAGCACTTGTCTCCTCACAATCCACTGCTGTCACTGACACCTCGTCGGATGAAGACGGCACTTACACTGACCACACAGGTTCTGACTCAGATACGGCTGATGGGGAGGGTGGTTCACATGTGGATGTTCCTGATCTTTTGGAGGCTATTAAGTTAAATTTACAGATTACGGATGATCCTGAGCCATCCGTTCCTTATAAGAAACCAGATAGGTTCAAGCGTCAGAAGGTAATTAAACAAATTTTACCTCACTCTGACCACCTAGTGGATACACGTCAGCAACCCTGGGAAAACCCGGGTACAAAGTTTGTGCCTCAAAAGAAGATGCTGGCTCGCTATCCCCTCGCGCGGGAACTGTCTAAGAATTGGGAAACGCCTCCTCCAGTGGACTCACATGTGGCTAGGATGGTGGTTTCCTCAGCTCTGCCTGTTACTACCAACACGTCTCTAAAGGAGCCTACGGATAAACGTGTGGAGGGTTGTCTGAAAGCGATTTACACCCTCATGGGTGCTGAACAAAGGCCCACTATTGCAGCTACTTGGGCTGCAGAGGCCATTGAAGCATGGGCCTTGGAGTTAGATGCTGAAATCTCCTCTGACCATGCTAGACAATGCTTGTCTTATATTGTCACAGCTTCTCGTTATATTAAAGAGGCGGCTTCTGATGCCGGTATCCTGGCAGCCAAGGCCTCTACTACGTCAGTCCTTGCTCGCCGGATATTGTGGCTGAGATCCTGGTCTGTGGATCTGGAATCTAGAAAAACCCTGGAGGTACTCCCTTTTAAGGGAGATATTCTGTTTGGGGAGGATTTAAATAAGATTATGGCTGACTTGGCTACTGCCAAAACTGCCTGTCTGCCAAGTACTGCTCCTTCTGTGTCGAAGGCTAAAGGTACTTCCTTTCGCTCCTTTCGTCCTTCAGGTAAAGCAAAAGGTCAGGTGTACAACAAGCAGGCCCGTACTTCCAAACCTGGTAAGCCTAAGCCCAAAAGAGCCTGGGCGGCCCGTCAGCCAGCTTCCAAGACAGATAAGCCTGCCGCATAACGGGGCGGGCCTCCCTCTGGGGGATCCCAAGGTGGGGGGCCGGCTTCTAGGGTATACCCAGAAATGGTTGAAGACCACTTCAGATGCCTGGGTACGGGAAGTCATCACTCGAGGTCACGCCATAGCCTTTAAAAACCGACCCCCTCATCGATTTTGCCAGACAGATGTCCCGTTGGACAAGACAAGGGCAAACACTCTACATTCGGTGGTACAGACCCTCCTGGATACAGGAGTCGTAGTACAGGTGCCTCTTGCGCAGAGGGGCCGAGGGTACTATTCTCCGCTATTTCTAGTCCCAAAACCGAATGGGTCCTCCCGGCCCATTCTCAACCTCAAGGCATTGAACAGGTTTGTGAAGGTTTCCAAGTTCCGGATGGAAACCATTCGCTCTATAGTTCTGGCCTTGGAACCTGGGGACTTCATGGTCTCCCTGGATATACAGGATGCTTACCTGCATATTCCTATAGCAGTGTCTCATCAGCAATACCTGAGATTTGCGATTGGCAACTGCCATTACCAGTTTCGGGCGTTACCTTTTGGTTTAACAATGGCTCCGCGAGTCTTTACAAAAGTCATGGCGGTGATGACGGTGGTACTCCGCCGTCAAGGGGTCAGGATACTGCCGTATTTGGACGATTTGCTAATCCTGGCAAATTCCCCAGAACTTCTCCTGCGTCATCTAGATGTGACGGTCTGGTTGCTGCAAGCCCACGGGTGGCTCATCAACTGGAAGAAGTCATCCCTGATCCCTGCTCAGAGCATGGTGCATCTGGGAGCACTATTGGACACTCACAACCAGCAGTTGTTCCTGTCACAGGAGAAAGTCCTGAAACTTCAGGACAGGATTCGTTGCTCCCTATCTCGTCCGCAAGTGTCGGCGATGCAGGTGCTGGGCCTCATGGTGTCAGCATTCGACATGGTGGAGTACGCTCAATTTCACTCTCGCCTTCTCCAGAGGCTGATTCTAGCCAAATGGGATGGCCTGCCTCACCGGATCAGGTCTCAAATGATCTCATTGACTCCGGAGGTCCGTCTGTCGCTGCTCTTGTGGCTCCGGGACCAACAACTGTACAGGGGCCGTCCGTTCTGGATATCCGACTGGGTCCTGTTGATGACAGACGCCAGTCTAAGAGGTTGGGGCGTGGTGCTGGAGCAACACTCCCTTGAGGGGCGGTGGACCAAGGAGGAGTCCCTCCTCTCGATCAATATTCTGGAGTTGCGGGCGGTCTTCAATGCCTTGAACCTAGCCCAGCATTTAATTCAGAACCGTCCTGTTCAAGTACAGTCGGACAACGCCACCACAGTGGCTTACATAAATCATCAAGGTGGCACTCGAAGCCGCCTAGCAATGAAGGAAGTCTCACGGATTCTACAGTGGGCAGAACGCCATCTACCGGTCATATCGGCAATATTAATTCCGGGAGTCCTGAATTGGGAAGCGGACTTTCTCAGTCGTCAGGACGTGCATGCCGGCGAGTGGGGCCTCCATCCAGAAGTGTTTCAACTCTTAGTGGAAAGGTGGGGCCTTACAGACGTAGATCTGATGGCGTCTCAACACAATCACAAGGTTCCGGTCTTCGGAGCAAGGACAAGGGATCCTCAAGCAGCATTCGTGGATGCTGGCGGTACCGTGGAGGACGTGTTCCCTCCGGTGTCACTCCTGCCCAGGGTAATTCAGAAGTTCAAGCAAGAAAAAGGAATTCTGCTTCTCATAGCTCCAGCGTGGCCCAGACGGCACTGGTTCTCAGACCTGCATGGCCTATCGTCAGACCGTCCAATTCTACTTCCACAATGCCCAGACCTCCTCGTTCAGGGCCCCTGTGTCTAACAGGACCTAGCCCGGCTGTCTTTGACGGCGCGGCTCTTGAAGCTTCCGTCTTAAGGGCTAAAGGGGTTTTCTGAGGCGGTCATTCAAACTATGTTGCAGGCCCGGAAACTGGCTTCTGCTCGGATTTACTATAGGGCCTGGCATTCTTACTTTATTTGGTGCGCATCTAACGATCCAAGTTTAGTATAGCCAAGTTGTTGGTTTTTCTTCAGCAGGGCCTGGATTTAGGCCTGCGTCTGGCCTCCCTCAAGGTTCAAATATCTGCCTTGTCGGTGTGGTTTCAGAGAAAAATTGCGACCTTACCTGATGTGTATACCTTTACTCAGGGCGTGTTGCATATCCAACCTCCCTATGTCCCGCCTGTGACTCCTTGGGACTTGTCGGTGGTTTTGGAGGCGTTACAAGAGTCTCCGTTTGAACCTTTTGGTTCAGCTGATCTTAAGTGGCTTTCCCTTAAGGTGGTGTTTCTGCTGGCTATTACTTCAGCTAGAAGAGTGTCGGATTTGGGTGCCTTGTCCTGTAGTTCCCCATATCTGATATTTCACCGTGACCGGGCGGTTCTTAGGACTCGTCCCAGCTATCTACCTAAGGTGGTTTCTTCGTTCCACCTTAATCAGGAGATTGTAGTTCCGGCACTTGTTTCTCCTGATCTGTCTCCCAAAGAGCGGTCTTTGGATGTGGTACGGGCTCTCCGTATCTAAGTGAAGAGAATTGCTTCTATTAGGAAATCTGAATCTCTCTTTGTGCTGTTTGGATTCACAAACTGGGCTGGCCTGCTCACAAGCAAACTCTGGCCAGATGGATTAGAATGGTGATTGCACATGCTTATGTGAAGGCTGGTCTCTCTGCTCCTGATCACATTAAGGCCCATTCTACTCGGTCTGTTGGACCTTCTTGGGCGGCCCAACGTGGTGCGACCCTTGAACAATTGTGCAAGGCGGCTACGTGGTCCTCTGTGGACACGTTCATAAGGTTCTATGCCTTCGATACTGCCGCTTCCCAGGATGCTTCCTTTGGACGCAGGGTTCTTGTGCCCGCTACAGTGCGTCCCCTCCCATAAGGAACTGCTTTAGGACATCCCCTATGTCTATCGTGGAGCCCAGTTTACCCCGCAGCAGAAAACGAGTTTTATGGTAAGAACTTACCTATGTTAAAACTCTTTCTGCGAGGTACACTGGGCTCCACAAAGCGCCCACCCTGACGCACTTAGCTTCTTTGGGTTGGTATGGCATTAGCCGCTGACACTTCTCCTGTCGGGAGAGTGTGGTGTTTGTGGCAACTGGCAGTTGTCATCTCTTTTACTTGCTACTGCATTGGGCTGGTTAACAAAACTGAGCTCCTGTGCACGGAGGCGGGGTGATACAGGAGGCGGCGCTATGCATCTTGGGAAGAAGGTCAAAGCTTTTGAGCCTGTTGGTGCTTCGGATCAAGATCCTACTCTACACCCCCTATGTCTATCATTGTGGAGCCCAGTGTACCTCGCAGAAAGAGTTTTAACAAAGGTAAGGTCTTACCATAAAACTCGTTATTTGATGGACATTATACTGTATATGTATTACTTTGTGTATTTGGGAAATATATCTTGGTGACTATATCAGTTTTATTTTGTGTACTGAGAGCTTGATGTGTTAAGATGGATAGAGTGTTAGGGTATTTACTAAAGGTTGATTTTTATGTGTTTTTTAGAAATCAATTTTAAATCAATCTAAATCAATGTTGTGTTTCATGGTCTAAAACACACATTTACTAACATTTGAAAATCAATATCAAAATTTGTCTGTTAGTAAATGTGTGCTTTAGCCCCTGAAACACAAAATCCATTTAGAACGATTTAAAGTAAATTTAAAACCGATAAAAATCGACCTTTAGTAATTATACCCTTAGTAGCTTTATGTCGAGATCTAGATCTTAATATTATATAGATTAAAAAATTATGTGTGATATTAAATATAGGAGAAAATTAGAGATGAGCAGTTCAGTTTTGTTGAAAACCAAACACACTTCTGAACTTTATAAATCCAAGCAGAACCGAGTCCCAGCTTGGATTAAGTTTGGGGATATGAGTGATCCAGGTCTTCCCTCGAGTTTGGAACTTGGGTTTAAAAACCTAATCTGGGGTTTTGGATTGCATGTAAGTCACTCCCTCATGATTTCAGGTAGCATTATACTCAGGAGAGTGCATGGTGAGCAAGGTGAGGAACATTGACTGGAAATTAATGGAAATAAATGTTAGTGATGTTACCATAGGAACAAAAACAGGTCCAAGTTACATCATTTTAGCAGTTTTTATCGATTTTTAAAGACACCCAGATCCAAAACCAAACCGAAAATACTTGAGGGTGGCTTTGCAAAACCAAAACCAAAATGTCTTAAACATTTTGTGGTTATTTTAATATGTATTATGGATGTGTAGAAAGATTTGGGCATTTGGGCTAACACTTCTCTATTGTGTTAAGGACTGGTATTGCCTCTTTGGCTTATTTAAAAGTCCAAGTTGACAGAGGACGGTGCATGAGAAAGTGACCTGGTGTCACTTTGTGGGAATCAGCTGGAGAACCACAGGTTGCCCAAGCCTGGACGTACAAATCACAAGCCTGGCCAACCTGTGGTTCTCCAGCTGTTGTAAAACTACAAGTCCCAGCATGCCCTGCCACAGTTTTGTGATTAGGGAATCATAAAACTGTGGCAAGGCATGTTGGGATGTGTAGTTTAACAAGAACTGGAGAGCCACAGGTTGTCCAGGCCTGTAGCTAGTCCTAGGAAGAAATTTATAATGCAGCAATTTGGTCAAATTGGCAATTTTGTAGAACAGTTGTATTTACCATAGCCAAACTAGCGGAAAAATTGACAGTAAAACTAAGTAATAATATCTTAATACATATGTTTACTACGCATCCTTATTAAGGACAGGCAAGACACATTTCTCAAGTTGTTTGAGTTACATAAAATCGTTGAACTATGTGAGCATCGGGATTGCGTGCGAATTGCTCTGGGCTCAGAATCAGAACCAGTATGTAAAAATACAATTGCCATTAAATAGTCAATTGATGTTATAATAAATACACAGAAAAAAAATAACACATACCTATCCAGAAAAAAAAGACAAAGAGATATAGATGTGGCCCAAAAGAGAACTTACAATTAGTGTCATATAATCATATTAAGCATACCTAACAGGGGTATTATGATAATTACACAAAGAGAGGAGGAATATTGAGAAGTAGTTGTAATAAAAAAATAATAATACTTGTCCAAGATGTACTAATTACAAGTACTGCTGCAGTGGCACTACAAGTACCAGCAAAACCAGATGACCAGTACATCCAGCTGATTTACAGTTCCACTACTGCTGCACAGTTGCAGGTATTATACAGGACCCCTCCCCTCCCCCCAACATGTAGACCCCAATCGGCTTAAACTTAAACTTAATACATATGTTTACTACGCATCCTTATTAAGTTCAGGCAAAACACATTGATCAAGTTCTTTGAGCAATCTCGCCAGCTAAATCCATTTTCTAACTTTCCACTGAAAAAAAATATGGCAGTTTGAAAGGCAAAATCACTGTACATTTATGGTGGTATTAAAATTGCCAGAATTATTTGTGTGACAGATAGTGTCAGAATGAGGCATGAAGGGCCCACTTGGGGAAGGCAATGGTATGGTTACTGAAGGAGTGTGGTTAGGTGCCAGTGGGGGTTTGTCCCAATGCCATAGAGGTGTCGTCAGGAAGCAAAGGGGTAGACTGAGAGAATCACTACACTGGCCACCTCATCTAAGTGATTCTTCTTTCCTTCTTGCACAGTGAGTCACTCCTCATACTAACTCATTTCTCATACAGACGCCCTACTCTTACACAGACTCACTACTCTTATAGACTCATAAGAAATGAGGTTATATGAGTAATGAGTCTGTATGAGGAGTAAGTGAGTCTGTATGTATGAAAAATGAGTCTGTATGAGAAATTAGTCTATATGAGTAGTGAGTCTGTATGAGGAGTGAGGCTGTATGTATGTATGTATGTATGTATGTATGTATGAGAAGTGAGTCTGTATGAGAAATGACTATGAGAAGTGAGTCTGTATGAGGAGTGAGTCTGTATGTATGTATGTATGTATGTATGTATGTATGAGTAGTGAGTCTGTATGAGAAGTGAGTCTGTATGAGAAACTAGTCTATATGAGTAGTTAGTCTGTATGAGGAGTGAGTCTGTATGTATGTATGTATGTATGTATGTATGTATGAGAAGTGAGTCTGTATGAGGAGTGCTAATAGGAAGAGGATATACAGCGCTAGACACTAGATATATATAATATACCGTTTTTGGTTGCAACCACATATATAAAAAATATATTAAAATAGGTATAAACAGCTTTATCAAGGTGTTTGTTACAGCGAAACGCGTTGGTTTGCAGAGGCACTACAGCCAAACATCCTCACTCTGGAATACGCCTAGAAGTCGTTATGCTGAAGTGGAACTTGTGATGTCCAACAGACGAGTATGAGACCATGCTTTCACTAGGACTATAATTGTCCACAATCAAGCTTCAAGGTCCTCCATTTACTTCGTATGGACTATACTTCTCTACAAGTGTTTTATACACCCCTTGGACTGTGGCACACTTCTTTCCAAAAGGATCTACACAGGAGACTGTGATTGGCCTCTAATAGTGGTAATATATATAACCAAGTGCTGTGCTGTGTTTGCCCTATTTTATTCATTATACCTATTTTAATATATTTTTTTATATATGTGGTTGCAACCAAAAATTTATTCTGTTTAATAAAACGGTATATTATATATATCTAGTGTCTAGCGCTGTATATCCTCTTCCTATTAGCATTTTTCAGGGATTGACTATCCCTGCAAACAGCTGCTTTAGGTCAAACAACACATTTTGAGGCGCCGGGTTTATTACCTTGGTAATCTCTTCTTGCCTGTATGAGGAGTGAGTCTGTATGTATGTATGTATGTATGTATGTATGTTTGTATGTATGTATGAGAAGTGAGTCTGTATGAGAAGTGAGTCTGTATGAGAAGTGAGTCTGTATGAGATGTGAGTCTGTATGTATGTATGTTTGTATGTATGTATGTATGTATGTATGTATGTATGTATGAGAAGCGAGTCTGTATGAGAAGTGAGTCTGTATGAGAAGTGAGTCTACAGACTCACTCCCTTCTGTCTTTCCAACCAGCCTCCTTCTTTCTCTCCAGCCAGTCCCATTCTATGTCTCCAGCCAGCACCCCTTCTGTCTCTCCAGACAGCCCCCTTCTGTCTCTAGCCCCCACATCCCTCCAGCTACAGCTGACAGACATTTACCTTTTACAGTGTCTTCTGGGCAGCTGCTCATCTTTGTGCTGTGGCTCCTCTGTCAGCTGTGCGGCATGGTGTGATGTCATATTGCAATAAAGACAAAAAAAATGTATTGCGACAAGTCACTGGCAAGCAACAAGCGGCCCTCGGACCACACAGAATCACAGTTTTGGGCACTTTATGGATAATGTGTTTCTGGATAAATATACATGTATTATACTCAGTATAGTAATTATTACTACAAAATAAATCTATTCATGTGTCCTTCATACTTTCTTTGTCACTACTTGCTCCTAGATACACCCAAGCGTACAGCAGAATTTATCATGCCTATTTTAAATATGTACAAAATTCCTATCAGCATTTGACTGGATACGATATGCCACTTGACCCCCTTTTTTAGCTTTCAGTAATAGAGCTTGGAAGATAACACCTTCTAGCATACTACATGTATTATCCGCTATGCCCCAAATAGATTTTACACTATGTAGACTGCAAGGCCCCCAGCTTATCAATATCACAAAACAACTGTCCGTCCAGTGCACTGCCTGCATTCGCTATTCTCCAGGCCGATTTCCCTCCAAATTTCCCACTGCTAACACATCAACTTTTCCTATGTCCTTCCAAGTGCTCTTACTCCCCCCCCCCCCCTTCCCCTTTTATATATACTAAGGCAGTTTCACATAGGGTTGGCCATCAACCATCGATGGTCTGATGGTGAATGGTTTCACTATCAATGGGAGGCCACCAAAGGTAAACAAACTATAGGCACTGCATAAGCACGGGAAAACAACTCACCATTGATGATCTCTTATTGATGTTGTAAATTCATTGACCATTGATGGCAGATCTTTTGATGTCACCCTTAGTTTCCGATGTGATGTAGACTGTTTTTAAATTGTCTATTAATAAGCCTGTTACTACAATATGACTCAGGGACGTAACTAGCGGTGCCAGTGGTGCCTGGTACACAGTGCATATGCATATGCGTATATTCGCATTGTGAGGTCCACCCGGTCACCCGCCCGCCATCACCGCTCTGCTCAGCTGCAGTGCATTACCCAGCTACCTCTTCTTACGAAGGTAGATGGGCAGCGCTGCAGCTCATCTGCCTCATTTCCCGGCTTCCCTTCCTCTCCCCTGCCCGTGTTCGGAGAGATATGACATCTTTCCCAGCCCGCCCCCCGCTCACCCACAGTGCCCTGTGCTACAACGAGCCACAGCACAGGGCGGGAAGGACAGGAGGACTGCCAGCTGGGCAAAAGTAAGTATAATACACATAAACACTCTCTCTCTCACACTCTCTCTCTCTCTTTAACACTCACTCTCTCTCTCTTTTTAAAAGGGGACTCTGCTGCCGTAATGTGTAAAAAGGGGGCTCTACCTGCCATAATGTATAAAAAGGGGACTCTGCTGCCATAATGTGTAAAACGGGGTCTCTCTCTGGCATAATGTGTAAAAAGGGGACTCTACCTGCTGTAATGTGTAAAAAGGGGACTCTGTCTGGCATAATGTGTAAAAAGGGGACTCTGCCTGGTGTAATGTGCAAAAAGGGAGCTCTGTCTGGAGTAATGTGTATAAGGAGCTCTACCTGGTGTAATGTGTATAAGTGGCAGTAAGTGGACTAATTTGATTAATGGAGACTACTGTGCGGTGTAATATGAATAGTTATTATTTTGTGACCATGCCCCTTCCCAATGAAGCCACGTCCCTATATTTTTTTGCACGCACCTTCGGCGTGCACTGTCCTGATTTTAAATATGATGGGGCAGGGGGGCATTAATTCTCTTTCTGGCACAGGACACCAAAATGTCTAGTTACAGCTCTGGTATGAATTACCTGTTTAGAGATTAACTAGCTTCTTACACTGTATGCCTGGAATATCTTCCCCATTCCTTCATCCCATGTCTCTCCCAAACTTTCTTGAGAAATAATAAATAAATGAAGTTAAAATTATAAATTGAATTACCAAAATTATATTGGGAGGACTAAATTGATTTTTAATGACATGACGGCACACTGGTTAGTAGTGTTGCTGTTCAGTTCTGCAACTAATATGTATGTTATCCCCATATTCATGTTAGTTTGTTCCAGTACCACAGGTTTCCTGGCATGGCAACTATAAACTAAAAGGTTAATTGGTTTCTCAGTAAATTGTCCTTATTGGTGAGGAAATAAGAGACCACTGAGGCAGACACTGGTGTAAATGAATACCCACTCTCCTATTTTAAAGCACTGTGTGTAATTTACTCGGGGCTATATAAATAAAGGGTATAACATAAATAAGTTTCATAATGTATATCAAGGCATTAATATTCCTTCTCAGTAAAACCTATATTTATCCCTCTGTTAGTCAACAGATGATTCAACCTTTTCCTTTAGCTAAAAAAAAATATGAATCACGTTCACCTCTTTGAACCCCACAAATGAATCACTCCCCCTTCCCCTTTTAAACAACAAAGAACTTCCTGTCTTCTAACTGCAATTGGTTTATATTCAATGGTCATTAAAAAAAACCCAAATGGTCTTGATACCATAATTTGTGCCTTGGCAGAAGACATGTTAAATTAACGATCCAGGTGTGAGATGGTGAATACAAAAATAAAAATCCTTTCTAGGATCTCTGAGAGTGGAAAACATGCTAAATTAGGAGTTTCGGTACACGTTGGTTTTGTTTTAATCGAAAAAAAAAATTGCTGAGCATTACGTCCTCTTCTCTCGTTAATATATTGTTTTAAATAAGAGAAAAACTGTCATAAATCTTGAGAAAACGATGTCATAGAAGTGCTCGAAAACCATAGTGCAATATATAACAGTTCATAAAATATTCTATTCAAATAGCTAAAGTTGGACTGCCTTCGAAGCAGAAGACATTAAATGCAGGAACAGAATTTTATTAGCTACTAAAATTAAGAAAGAGCACTGCTGTTTCACAGCCAGATAATTAAGTACCGTTTTTCTCTTTTTTTAATAGTATAAAATTAAACTTCCTGTTTTAGACGCCTGGATAAAGCAACGATGAAGGGTGCATTGCTGCGCCCTAAGGGCATAACTAGGAGCACAACACTACTCTTATTCTTACAAGAGTTTAGATGGGATTGAAATCTCTGTGTTTGATGAAAAATGCTGCATTCGATAAAACCTGAAATTGCAGGTAATAAATCAGATGCATAATTTTTTTCACATCATTTTAGCTAATCCATTAAATCTCATTGCAAAGTGGACTATCTGAAACAGAAGCTCCTTCATTATTCAGCCTCCTGGAAAAATATGAAACGTGTGAAATGGAAGGCGAGCATGCAGCACAACACAAAGAGTATTAAGAGGTCATTAAAACTGAAATATGGTATGAAAAGGCAACTTTTAACTAGTTCATGTGAAAGTTCTAATACATGAAAGAACATTAGGTGTTTGGAAATGAATCTAATAGTTATGAGTGAAATTCTCAAACCTTCAGTTAAAATAGGATTTTAAATACCTACCGGTAAATCCTTTTATTATTTATTTATTATTTATTTATTACCAGTTATTTATATAGCGCACACATATTCCGCAGCGCTGTACAGAGAATATTTTGCCCATTCACATCAGTCCCTGCCCCAGTGGAGCTTACAATCTATATTCCCTACCACATATACACACAGACACATTCACGCTAGGGTTAATTTTGTCGGGAGCCAATTAACCTACCAGTATATTTTTGGATTGTGGGAGGAAACCGGAGTACCCGGAGGAAACCCACGCAAGTACGGAGAGAATATACAAACTCCGCACAGTTAAGGCCATGGTGGGAATCGAACCCATGACCTCAGTGCTGTGAGGCAGTAATGATAACCATTACACCGTCCGTACTGCCCGTAGTCCATAAGGAATATTGGGGACATAATTAATACGATAGGGTATAGATGGGTCCAAAGGAGCCAGTGCACTTTAAATTACTTCAACTGGGTGTGCTGGCTCCTCCCCTCTATGCCTCCTCCCACAGGCAGTTATAGGTAAAACAGTGCCTGAAGGAGAAAGGACATACTTGAGAGAAGAAACATGACAACAAGAAGTGTGGTGAGATTTTCACACCAGCACACCATAACATAACCTGGCCAGCAACGGCTGGCAACAGAAAAACAGCAATAGCTGAACAGGAAACACAGAACAGATAACCTGCAGAGGTCACCGCACAGAGGCGGGCGTCCAATAACCCTTATGGACTACGAGAAAAGGATTTACCGGTAGGTATTTAAAATCCCATTTTCTCTAGCATCCATAAGGGATATTGGGGACATAATTAGTATGATGAGGATGTCCCAAAGCTTCCAGAATGGGCAGGAACGTGCAGAGACTGCTGTAGCACCACCTGCCCAAACTCTGTATCCTCTTTGTAGATTTTCACAAAAGTGTTCTTCCCCAACCAGGTAGCCGCTCGGCATAGTTGAAAGGCCGAGACTCCACGGGCAGCCACCCAGGGGGAGCCCACTTATCAAGTATATATATGGATAGTCTGGCGCTATTGTTACTGTAAAGGTGCCTGCTGCTATGTTCCAAAGGCTTGGTTCATAGCCTCAAAAATATACAGAAAGAAAACACCAAAGAACAGCGCTGGCACTTTTACATAAAAAAACGTATTAATTTAATCTCACATATAAAATATATCATTTACATCCCATACCATATAAAACAATCAATTAAGATATATGACAGTTAAAATATATAGCCTGCAGAATAGCTCTGCTTTATATGCCCAACCAGAGCCCCTCAATAATTGATTCTATATGCGCAGCTGTGTGTTTGAACTGAATGGTACCATTCGATACAAATGTCCCACTTGTAACTCTGTTTCTCTAATAGTTACACTTGTAACTTGTCCAGTCACTCAGCAAGCCTTGATTAATCTCACAGGTTACAGTTCTTTAGTATACCGCCAATCAACTATATATTCCAAATAAAGTGCTTCACACCATTATATTATCGGCTGATATGTTCTCCACTTGCAAATGCACTATAATTATGGCTCTTTAAGATTGGCAATGGTAATTATCTGTGCAAATAATTCAGCTTTACACGCATCACATGGATACCTCTCCCGGCTGTCGCTTCCAAATACAGCCTTATCCGGAGTCCACTGCCTGGTGGATATCAGGTTTATTATCAGATATTGTCCGTGTATATAGCTGTCTCTGGCCGGCCAGTAGATGGGTAGGGGATGTCCCGTAAATATTTCCTCCGCAGTGCGTCCGACAAACGCGTTTCCCCGCTTGGATATACCACTCAGCAGCTTCCTCAGTGTCTAAGCCGCTGAGTGGTATATCCAAGCGGGGAAACGCCAGTCTTAAAGAGCCATAATTATAGTGCTTTTGCAAGTGGAGAACATATCAGCCGATAATATAATGGTGTGAAGCACTTTATTTGGAATATATAGTTGATTGGCGGTATACTAAAGAACTGTAACCTGTGAGATTAATCAAGGCTTGCTGAGTGACTGGACAAGTTACAAGTGTAACTATTAGAGAAACAGAGTTACAAGTGGGACATTTGTATCGAATGGTACCATTCAGTTCAAACACACAGCTGCGCATATAGAATCAATTATTGAGGGGCTCTGGTTGGGCATATAAAGCAGAGATATTCTGCAGGCTATATATTTTCTCTGACATCCTAGTGGATGCTGGGGACTCCGTAAGGACCATGGGGAATAGACAGGCTCCGCAGGAGACTGGGCACTCTAAAAGAAAGATTAGGTACTATCTGGTGTGCACTGGCTCCTCCAGTGGCGTAACTACTGCCCCCGCAGTCCTCGCAGTGGCTTGGGGGCGAGGGGCTGCGGGGGCGCCACTGATTTACAGCAGACTGACATGCGGACGAGCGTCCGCATGTCAGTCTGCAGTCTCCTTCCCTCCGCCGCTTGTTGGAGGGACACGGAGGGCACACAGCGCGCCTCCTTGTGTCCCTCCTGCTGCATCATCTCCGGCGGCCGCGGGTCTAATAGGGGGAAGTGCCGTCCGTGAGCTCTAATTGGCTCATGAACCGGCACTTCCCCCTATTAGACCCGCGGCCGCCGGAGATGATGCAGCAGGAGGGACACAGGAGAGACGACCTGTGCCCTCCGTGTCCCTCCAAAAAGTGACGGGGGGGGGTAAATATCTGGCACTGGGGGCATATATGGCACGGGGGGGGAGGGAGGAATATCTGGCACTGGGGGGAATATCTGGCACTGGGGGCATATCTGGCACTGGGGGGGGATATCTGGCACTGGGGGGGTATCTGGCACTGGGGCATATATGGCACTGGGGGGGAATATCTGGCACTGGGGGCGTATATGGCACTGGGGGGGGATATCTGGCACTGGGGGCATATATGGCACGTGGGGCATATATGGCACTGGGGGGAATATCTGGCACTGGGGGCATATCTGGCACTGGGGGGGGGATATCTGGCACTGGGGCATATATGGCACTGGGGGGGAATATCTGGCACTGGGGGCATATATGGCACTGGGGGGGGATATCTGGCACTGGGGGCATATATGGCACTGGGGGGGAATATCTGGCACTGGGGGCATATATGGCACTGGGGGGGGATATCTGGCACTGGGGGCATATATGGCACGGGGGGCATATATGGCACTGGGGGGAATATCTGGCACTGGGGGCATATATGGCACTGGGGGGGGATATCTGGCACTGGGGCATATATGGCACTGGGGGGAATATCTGGCACTGGGGGGAATATCTGGCACTGGGGGGGATATCTGGCACTGGGGCATATCTGGCACTGGGGGCATATATGGCACTGGGGGGGAATATCTGGCACTGGGGGCATATATGGCACTGGGGGGGGATATCTGGCACTGGGGCATATATGGCACTGGGGGCATATATGGCACGGGGGGAATATCTGGCACTGGGGGGGGAATATCTGGCACTGGGCATATATGGCACTGGGGCATATATGGCACTGGGGGGGAATATCTGGCACTGGGGGCATATATGGCACTGGGGGGGAATATCTGGCACAGGGGGCATATCTGGCACTGGGGGGGAATATCTGGCACGGGGGGAATATCTGGCACTGGGGGGGAATATCTGGCACTGGGGGCATATATGGCACGGGGGGAATATCTGGCACTGGGGGGGAATATCTGGCACTGGGGGCATATATGGCACTGGGGGCATATTTGGCACTGGGGGGGAATATATGGCACTGGGGGCATATCTGGCACTGGGGGCATATGTGGCACTGGGGGGGAATGTCTGGCACTGGGGGCATATGTGGCACTGGGGGGGTATATGTGTACCTGGCACATGGGGACGACGACTATATTTGGCACTGGGGCATGTAAGTACCTGGCACCGTGGGGGAATATCTGGCACTGGGGACATATGTGGCACTGGGAGCACAGCCCTAGCAACAAGGACTACCTCCTAGCAACGAGCATGACACCCAGTGCATGAAACACCTGGCAACGAGCATGACACCCAGTGCATGAAACACCTGGCAACGAGCATGACACCCAGTGCATGAAACCCCTGGCAACGAGCATGACACCCTGAGCATGAAAACCCCTGGCACCGTGCATGGAACCAAGAGCATGAAACCCCTGGCAACGAGCATGACACCCAGTGCATGAAACCCCTGACAACGAGCAGGTAATTGAAAAGTAATTAGAAGCCTTACTGTAGGACTTAATGTGTAATGGGCATTACGATGTGTGCATAATGTATCACGGACATTGCGGTGTGTGTCATAATGTGTCACAGGCATTACGGTGTATGGTATACTATATCGCGGGCATTGTGATATGTGGTATAATGTCTCAGGGTCATTGCAGTGTGTGGCATAATGTATCACGGACATTGCGGTGTGTGTCATAATGTGTCAGGCATTACGGTGTGTGGTATACTATATCACGGGCATTGTGGTATGTGGTATAATGTCTCAGGGTCATTGCAGTGTGGCATAATACATAACGGGCATTGCGATGTGTGGCATAGGGTATAACGGGCAGGGCATTGCGGTATGTGTCACAGGCATTACGGTGTATGGTATACTATATCACGGCCATTGTGGTATAATGTCTCAAGGTCATTGCAGTGTGTGGCATAATGTGTCACAGGCATTGTATGTGCTATAATGTATCGGGCATTGCAGTGTGTGGCATAATGTATCACGGACATTGCGGTGTGTGTCATAATGTGTCACAGACATTGTATGTGCTATAATGTATCAGGGGCATTGCAGTGTGTAGCATAATGTATAACGGGCATTGCGATTCCTGTCATAATGTGTCACAGGCATTACGGTGTGTGGCATAATGTGTCACAGACATTACGGTGTGTGGCATAATGTGTCGGGGGCATTACAGTGTGTGCATATTGTGTCGTGCATTATTGTGTGCGGCATAATGTCTAAGGGCCATTGCAGTATGTGGCATAATGTATACTGGGCATTACTATAAGGAGGAAAAATGACAAATAATGTAAGGGGCATGAATCAGGATTATTTTTCTTTCCTGTGGTGGCCAACGTATGGGCGTGCAGGTTGCAAAACTGGGGTATAAGGTAGTCTTTTCCTGCAATGCCACGCCCCTTTATGCGAAACCACACCCACTCCAACAAAACCACGCCCCTTTTTTGGCGCGCGCGCATATTTATCCATTTCTTGCTCCCAATTATGGAGCATGAAGGGGGGGGCGCCGAAGAATTTTTTGGCTTGGGGGAGAAAAATTTCTAGTTACGCCACTGGGCTCCTCCCTCTATGCCCCTCCTCCAGAACTCAGTTAGAATCTGTGCCCGGCCAGAGCTGGATGCACCTAGTGGGCTCTCCTGAGCCTGCTAGTAAAGAAAGTAATGTTAGGTTTTTTATTTTCAGTGAGATCTGCTGGCAACAGACTAACTGCTACGTGGGACCGAGGGGAGAGAAGCAAACGTACCTGTTCACAGCTAGGTTGCGCTTCTTAGGCTACTGGACACCATTAGCTCCAGAGGGTTCGAACACAGGCAAAGGTCCTCGATCGTCCGTTCCCGGAGCCACGCCGCCGTCCCCCTCGCAGAGCCAGAAGATGAAATCGGCGGCTGTAGACTCCTGTCTTCATTAAGGTAGCGCACAGCACCGCAGCTGTGCGCCATTGCTCCCACTGCACACCACACACTCCGGTCACTGTAGGGTGCAGGGCGCTGGGGGGGGGGGGGGGGGGGGCGCCCTGGGCAGCAATAAGAATACCTTTGGCATAAAAAAGACACATAATACAGTCTGTGGCTGTATATGTGTAAAACCCCCGCCATTTTTTAGTCAGAAACAGCGGGACAGAAGCCCGCCGCTGAGGGGGCCTTCTTCCTCAGCACATCAGCGCCATTTCTCTTCACAGCTCCGCTGGAAGGACGCTCCCCAGGCTCTCCCCTGCAGTCTCCTGGCACTAAGAGGGTAAAAAGAGAGGGGGGGCATATAAATTTAGGCAAAAGGTGTATTGATACAGCAGCTATTGGGAAAAATTCACTTCTGGTAGTGGGTATCCCTGTGTATATAGCGCTGTGGTGTGTGCTGGCATACTCTTTCTCTGTCTCCCCATAGACCTTGTGGGGTCCTGTCCTCAGTCAGAGCATTCCCTGTGTGTGTGCTGTGTGTCGCTACGGCTGTATCGACATGTTTGATGAGGAGGGTTACGTGGCGGCGGAGCAAGTGCAGATAAATGTGGTGTCGCCCCCGTCGGTGCCGACACCTGATTGGATGGATATTTGGAAGGTTTTAAATGACAATGTAAACTCATTACATAAGAGATTTGATTATGTTGCTGCCGGGGGACAGCAGGGCTCTCAACCCGGGCCTGCCCAGGCGCCTCAGAGGCCGTCAGCGTCTCAAAAACGCCCACTATCTCAGTTGGTTGACACAGATGTCGACACGGAGTTCGACTCCAGCGTCGACGAGGATGAGGCACTATTACAGCCCAAAATGACTAAGGCCATCCGATACATGATTATTGCAATAAAAAATGTATTACACATTTCAGAGGCTGACCCTGTCCCTGACAAGAGGGTAAATATGTTTGGGGAGAAAAAGCAGCCAGTGACTTTTCCCCCGTCACATGAATTAAATGAGTTATGTGAAGAAGCGTGGTCTTCCCCTGATAAGAAAGTGGTGATTCCCAAGAGAATACTAATGGCGTACCCTTTCCCGCCAACGGATAGGTTACGCTGGGAATCCTCCCCTAGGGTTGACAAGGCCCTGACACGCTTATCTAAAAGAGTGGCCCTGCCGTCTCAGGCAGGGCCGGATTAACAATGGGGCTGATGGAGCTGCAGCTCCAGGCCCACCCTCTAAAATAGGCCCACAGCATTGTTCTGCAGTAGACAGGAAATAAAATTTCCTTCTACAGCAGCCTCCTAGGTAGGCATTGCCCACTCCGCCCTCAACACCCTAGGCCCCCTTCTCGTGGCCGCATTGCTGGTGGATCAAAAGGTGCCGCTGACAGAGACCGTATAAGGCTTTACTTGCCTTCCATGCCCTGCATATACAATGTGTCTCGGCAGCGCTTCCTCCACGCCTGGTGATGTGAAAGCATGTTCAGGGCCAGCTCGCGGGCTGCTCCAGCTGAGCAGCCGCGTGGGCGCTATCTCATAGGGGGAACTGTGCTGCAATAAGAACTAGTGCGCTGCGCTGCTGAATCCCTCCTCCGCCCTGTTAAAAGCAGCTGCAGGGACTGATCGCACAGCTGTCACTCCCACAAATACCAGCCCCCTGCCAGCCTCACTGGAACTGTGTGTGCTTCCTGGTTGCTGGTCCCTCCCCCGGGCCGGCAGCCACCAATGACGTGCTGTGAGGAGGCTTCCCTTCCTGTGCTGCAGCTGCACACTCAGAAGAGGCTCAAAGCTAAAGACAGACTTGTTCAAGAATTGTGGTATGTACAGTACGTAACTGCAGTGGGTTGATGGTGTATAAAGCAATCTGTGGGTGGGGTAGTGGTTTATTAAAGTTATAGAAGTGTAAAAAAGTTATCCTGTGTTGTGTGTTATTTATGTAGGGGGTATATTATTTTGGGGTGTGGTATGATATCTGTGGGGTGTATTATTGTGTGGGGGTGGGGTGTGTGTAAATGATATCTGTGGGGTGTATTATTGTGTGGGGGTGGGGTGTGTGTAAATGATATCTGTGGGTGTATTATTGGGTGGGGTGTGTGTAAATGATATCTGTGGGGTGTATTATTGGGTGGGGTGTGTGTAAATTATATCTGTGGGGTGTATTATTTGGTGGGGTGTGTGTAAATGATATCTGTGGGGTGTATTATTGTATGGGGGTGGGGTGTGTGTAAATTATATATGTGGGGTGTATTATTGTGTGGGGGTGGGGTGTGTGTAAATGATATCTGTGGGGTGTATTATTGTGTGGGGGTGGGATGTGTGTAAATGATATCTGTGGGGTGTATTATTGTGTGGGGGTGGGGTGTGTGTAAATGATATCTGTGGGGTGTATTATTGTGTGGGGGTGGGGTGTGTGTAAATGATATCTGTGGGGTGTATTATTGTGTGGGGGTGGGGTGTGTGTAAATGATATCTGTGGGGTGTATTATTGTGTGGGGGTAGGGTGTGTATAAATGTTATCTGTGGGGTGTATTATTGGGTGGGGTGTGTGTAAATTATATCTGTGGGGTGTATTATTTGGTGGGGTGTGTGTAAATGATATCTGTGGGGTGTATTATTGTGTGGGGGTAGGGTGTGTATAAATGTTATCTGTGGGGTGTATTATGTGGGGTGCATTATTATGTGGTGTAGGAGTATATAAATGTGAAGAGGGTTGGAATGTATTATATGGGGTGGGTGTTTATTAATATGATTTGAGGGATGTGGGGTGTATTATTATGTGGGATGGGTGTGTATTAATGTTACCTGAGGGTTGATGTGTTTAAACACTATCTGCAGGGTGGATCATTTTGAGGGATGGGGTGTATTTAAGTTTTGGTGTGTGTATATTAATGATATCTTGGAGGAATAGTGGTATTGCTACAGTGGAGTAGTGGGAATACATATGATATCCCGGCGCTCGGGATGCTGGCAGTTAAAATACCGACTGCTGCATCCCGGCGCTGGGAAACCCGACACCTTTGGGAAAAGGTACCTAACCCTAATCCCTAACCCCCCTATGCCTCCCTCCCCTGCAGCCTAACCTTAACCCTCCCCGGGGGTGCCTAGCCCTAACCCCCCTCCCTGCATTCTAAACCCAACCCGCGTAGCCTAACCCTAGCGGGTTAACATGGTGCTAGCTGACCTGGGGCCGGCCCTGACATCAAAAAGCTGCCACCCCGCCACTACAGCACCCAGACTCCAAAATACAGCCCAGTCAAAGCAGTATATATATGTTCATATTCATCCAGGAGAATGCCAGCACTCACAATATCAATGGCAGCTTGCCCCAGTGCGTAATTATAATAAGACATACAGATGTAGCCACAAAGTACTAATCACATCATGTGTGCCCGTGAATGGCTGTACGTGTGCATATGCATGTGCGTGGCCATAGAGAATACATTAACTCAGCGCTGGGTGCGAATAGTTGCAGTTAGGCGCATCAAATTTCACCCGCGATATGGACAAGGCTTTCTACATCAGTATCTTTCCAATAAACAGGCAAATAAGTATATTCCACAATCAGTCTTTCGGGACGTACGCACTGTCGTCAGAACCACATACAATGCATTGTGGTCCTAATGATGGTGCGGATGCCCTGAAACGTTGATCATGTAATATACTTGTTTGCCAGTATATACGTGTGTGTGTGTGTGTGTGTGTGTGTGTGTGTGTGTGTGTGTATGTATATATATATATATATATATATATATATATTTATTTGAGAGAGAGTACATCCGTAAAGTAGTATATATAGGGAATTTGTAAATTGAAGGTAGGTGGCTAGCTATGCCCTCACCTATATCAGTAGTCACACCCCCGCCATGCTGGTCACACCCCCTGTGCCAGCGCACAATAGGCCCTTCATAAATTTCAGCTCCAGGCCCATCAGGATCTTAATCTGGCACTGGTCTCAGGATACGGCCGCCCTAAAGGAACCTGCGGATAGGAAGCAGGAAGGTATCTTGAAGTCTGTGTATACACACTCTGGTACTCTACTGAGACCGGCTATTGCTTCAGCTTGGATGTGCAGTGCTGTTGCAGCATGGACAGATACTCTGTCAGAGGGGTTGGATACCCTGGACAGGGATACCGTATTGCTAACACTTAGCCATATTAAAGATGTCGTCTTATATATGCGGGATGCCCAGAGGGACATTTGCCTGCTGGGCTCTCGAATAAATGCAATGTCCATTTCTGCCAGGAGGGTCTTATGGACTCGGCAATGGACAGGGGATGCCACTCTAAAAAACACGTGGAGGTTTTGCCTTATAAGGGTGAGGAATTGTTTGGGGACGGTCTCTCGGACCTCGTATCCACAGCGACAGCTGGAAAGTCGACTTTCTTGCCACAGGTTTCCTCACAGCCTAAGAAAGCACCGTATTACCAAATGCAGTCCTTTCGTTCTCAAAAAAGCAAGAGAGTCAGAGGTGCATCCTTTCTTGCCAGAGGCAGGGGTAGAGGAAAGAAGCTGCACCATGCAGCCAGTTCTCAGGAACAAAAGTCCTCCCCTGCTTCCACTAAGTCCACCGCATGACGCTGGGGCTCCACAGGCGGAGCCAGGAGCGGTGGGGGCGCGTCTCCGAAATTTCTGCAACCAGTGGGTTCACTCACAAGTGGATCCTTAGCCTATACAAATTGTATCTCAGGGATACAAGCTGAATTCGAAGTGACGCCCCCCTCACCGTTACCTAAAATCCGCCTTGCCAGCTTCTCCCACGGGGAGGGAGATAGTCCTGACGGCTATTCACAAGCTGTACCTCCAGCAAGTGATAATAATGGTACCCCCCCTTCAGCAGGGAAGGGGTTACTATTCCACACTGTTTGTGGTACCGAAACCGGACGGTTCGGTAAGACCCATTCTAAATTTAAAATCCTTGAACATTTACATGAAAAAGTTCAAGTTCAAAATGGAATCGCTCAGAGCGGTCATTGCCAGCCTGGAAGAGGGGGATTTTATGGTATCTCTGGACATCAAGGATGCGTACTTGCATGTCCCCATTTATCTGCCTCACCAGGAGTACCTCAGGTTTGTGGTACAGGACTGTCATTACCAATTCCAGACGTTGCCGTTTGGTCTATCCACGGCACCGAGAGCCTTTACCAAGGTAATGGCGGAGATGATGGTACTTCTCCGGAAGCAAGGAGTTACAGTTATCCCGTACTTGGACGATCTCCTCATAAAGGCGAGGTCCAGAGAGCAGTTGTTGGTCAGCGTAGCGCACTCTCAGGAAGTGTTGCTACGGCACGGCTGGATTCTGAATATTCCAAAGTCGCAGCTGATTCCTACGACGCGTCTGCCCTTCCTGGGCATGATTCTGGACACAGAACAGAAGAAGGTATTTCTCCCGGAGGAGAAGGCTCAGGAGTTAGTGACCATGGTCAGGGATCTCCTGAAACCAAAGCAGGTGTCGGTGCATCACTGCACGCGAGTCCTGGGAAAGATGTTAGCGTCATACGAAGCCATTCCTTTCGGCAGGTTCCATGCCAGGATCTTTCAGTGGGATCTGTTGGACAAGTGGTCCGGATCGCATCTTCAAATGCATCGGCTGGACCAGGGTGTCTCTTCTGTGGTGGCTGCAGAGTGCTCATCTTCTCGAGGGCCGCAGGTTCGGCATACAGGACTGGGTCCCAGTGACCACGGATGCAAGCCTCCGCGGATGGGGGGCAGTCACTCAGGGAAGAAACTTCCAGGGGCTGTGGTCATGTCAGGAGACTCGTCTGCACATAAACATACTGGAATTAAGGGCCATATACAACGCCCTGAGTCAAGCGGAGCCCCTGCTTCGAGACCAACCAGTGCTGATTCAGTCAGACAACATCACGGCAGTCGCCCATGTAAACCGACAGGGCGGCACAAGAAGCAGGGTGGCGATGGCGGAAGCCACAAGGATTCTTCGTTGGGCGGAGAATCACGTACAAGCACTGTCAGCAGTGTTCATTCCGGGAGTGGACAACTGGGAAGCAGACTACCTCAGCAGGCACGACCTCCACCCGGGAGAGTGGGGACTTCATCAAGAAGTCTTCGAGCAGATTGCAAATCGGTGGGAATGGCCACAGGTGGACATGATGGCGTCCCGCCTAAACAAAAAGCTAAAAAAATATTGCACCAGGTCAAGGGACCCTCAGGCGATAGCTGTGGACGCACTGGTAACTCCGTGGGTGTTCCAGTCGGTATATGTGTTTCCTCCTCTTCCTCTCATACACAAGGTACTGAGAATAGTAAAAAAGATTCTAGTTAACCTCTTGCGCTATTAAATTAAAGGTAACATGACTTGAGAACACTTAATTAATGATTGAAATAGATTTAATATCCGTAAAATAAATTATAAACAAATAAACATAAAAATAAATAGTTATGTATGCGCATACACATAAATACTATACTTTACTAATTAAGCATAAGAGGTGGATCATATAATTAATTGTGACCATATATGACTAATCAATATTCATACGTTGACAGTGTCCTTTATTTGGTATTTTCAACATGAAGCAGTCCCATTAGTTATGCTCATAGAAATGAGATTAGGTGTGTATCAAGTAGGTAAATCGAACCACTATATCAGTTGTAAATGGTCCTTTTATATATGGAGAAATCTCCAAACAGCACGGAGAAGATAAATGTCACCTGGGGTTTGGTGCACAGCAAGCACCTATGTAGAACTCCCGGTTATCACTGTCCGTGAATGATGTACTCCGTCTTCTGCTGTGTCAGATCATCACACACACCTTACTTCGCATTAGGGGATGGAGGTTGTATCCGGCTCCCGGAGCTTTGCGCACTGCAGGCGCTGGTGAGATGATTCTGCTCCCGTCCTCAAGCCGCCGCATATAGCGCGTCCTCCCGTCTCCCACTTATCGGTCTCAGGCAGTGTTGTATATCAATAAGACCTACTGTCAAATGTCCATTAGGTCACACAGGGCTCCTTCTCTGACGCGTTTCGCTTCTAATTGAAGCTTCCTCATAGAGTAATGATTTTTAGACAATAGAGCCCTTTTTATATATAGCAGCCTCAATTCAATTGGTGCAATCATCCACCTAAAATAGTAACACCTGTCTAAGATCCACCTCCTGATCCACCTCTTAGCTCACCTGTTCTTTAATTAAAAGATTCACATTAACCTTTCATCTGCCCGTCTGTCTATAGGTGGACATGATGGCGTCCCGCCTAAACAAAAAGCTAAAAAAATATTGCACCAGGTCAAGGGACCCTCAGGCGATAGCTGTGGACGCACTGGTAACTCCGTGGGTGTTCCAGTCGGTATATGTGTTTCCTCCTCTTCCTCTCATACACAAGGTACTGAGAATAGTAAGAAAAAGAGGAGTGAGAACGATACTCATTGTTCCGGATTGGCCAAGAAGGACTTGGTACCCAGAACTTCAAGAGATGGTCACAGAGGACCCATGGCCTCTGCCTCTCAGACAGGACCTGTTGCAGCAGGGGCCCTGTCTGTTCCAAGACTTACCGCGGCTGCATTTGACGGCATGGCGGTTGAACGCTGGATCCTAGCGGAAAAGGGTATACCGGATGAAGTAATTCCTATGCTGATAAGAGCTAGGAATGTTGTGACAGCAAAGCATTATTACCGCATATGGTGGAAATATGTTGCTTGGTGTGAGGCCAGGAAGGCCCCTACAGAGGACTTCCAGTTGGGTCATTTTCTGCATTTCCTACAGTCAGGTGTGACTATGGGCCTCAAATTAGGGTCCATAAAGGTTCAGATCTCGGCCCTATCCGTTTTCTTTCAAAAAGAACTGGCTTCACTGCCTGAGGTTCAGACGTTTGTAAAGGGAGTGCTGCATATTCAGCCTCCTTTTGTGCCACCAGTGGCACCGTGGGATCTTAACGTTGTGTTGGATTTCCTGAAATCCCACTGGTTTGAGCCACTTAAGACCGTGGAGCTAAAATATCTCACGTGGAAAGTGGTCATGCTATAGGCCTTAGCTTCGGCTAGGCGTGTGTCAGAATTGGCGGCTTTGTCATGTAAAAGCCCCTATCTGATCTTCCATATGGAAAGGGCAGAATTGAGGACTCGTCCCCAATTTCTCCCTAAGGTGGTATCATCGTTTCATTTGAACCAACCTATTGTGGTGCCTGCGGCTACTAGGGACTTGGAGGATTCCAAGTTGCTGGACGTAGTCCGGGCTTTGAAAATGTATGTTTCCAGAATGGCGGGAGTCAGAAAGTTTGACTCGCTGTTTATTCTGTATGCAGCCAACAAGGTTGGCGCTCCTGCTTCGAAGCAGACTATTGCTCGCTGGATCTGTAGCACGATTCAGCTGGCTCACTCTGCGGCTGGATTGCCGCATCCAAAATCAGTAAAAGCCCATTCCACAAGGAAGGTGGGTTCTTCTTGGGCGGCTGCCCGAGGGGTCTCGGCTTTACAGCTTTGCCGAGCTGCTACTTGGTCGGGTTTAAACACATTTGCTAAGTTCTACAAGTTTGATACCCTGGCTGAGGAGGACCTTGAGTTTGCTCATTTGGTGCTGCAGAGTCGTCCGCACTCTCCCGCCCGTTTGGGAGCTTTGGTATAATCCCCATGGTCCTTACGGAGTCCCCAGCATCCACTAGGACGTCAGAGAACATAAGAATTTACTCACCGGTAATTCTATTTCTCGTAGTCCGTAGTGGATGCTGGGCGCCCGTCCCAAGTGCGGACTTCTTCTGCAATACGTGTATATAGTTATTGCTTACTAAAGGGTTATTGTTATGAGCCATCCGTTGATTGAGGCTCAGTTGTTGTTCATACTGTTAACTGGGTATGGTTATCACAAGTTATACGGTGTGATTGGTGTGGCTGGTATGAGTCTTACCCTGGATTCCAAATCCTTTCCTTGTAGTGTCAGCTCTTCCGGGCACAGTTTCCCTAACTGAGGTCTGGAGGAGGGGCATAGAGGGAGGAGCCAGTGCACACCAGATAGTACCTAATCTTTCTTTTAGAGTGCCCAGTCTCCTGCGGAGCCCGTCTATTCCCCATGGTCCTTACGGAGTCCCCAGCATCCACTACGGACTACGAGAAATAGAATTACCGGTGAGTAAATTCTTATTTTAACTGTCATATATCTTAATTGATTGTTTTATATGGTATGGGATGTAAATTATATATTTTATATGTGAGATTAAATTAATAAGTTTTTTTTATGTAAAAGTGCCAGCGCTGTTCTTTGGTGTTTTCTCACTTATCTAGTAGAGTGGGCCTTAAGAGACTTAGGAACAGGTAAGGCTGCCGACACATAGGCCTGTTGGATAGTAAGCCTAATCCAACGAGCAATGGTCTGCTTTGAAGCAGGACAACCCTTTTTCTGCGCATCATAGAGCACGAATAAAGAATCCATCTTCCTAACCCGAGCTGTACACCTGACATAGGTCATCAAGGCACGCACAACAGCCAAAGACTCAGAAGGAGCCAAAGCGTCAGAACCACAATAGGTTGATTCAGGTGGAACACGGAGACAACCTTCGGCAGGAACTGCTGTCTTGTCCGGAGCTCCACTCTGTCCTTGTAAAAGACCATGGCCCTCATTCCGAGTTGTTCGCTCGTTCTTTTTCATCGCATCGCAGTGAAAATCCGCTTAGTACGCATGCGCAATGTTCGCACTGCGACTGCGCCAAGTAACTTTACTATGAAGAAAGTATTTTTACTCACGGCTTTTTCCTCGCTCCGGCGATCGTAGTGTGATTGACAGGAAATGGGTGTTACTGGGCGGAAACACGGCGTTTCAGGGGCGTGTGGCTGAAAACGCTACCGTTTCCAGAAAAAACGCAGGAGTGGCCGGGGAAACGGTGGGAGTGCCTGGGCGAACGCTGGGTGTGTTTGTGACGTCAACCAGGAACGACAAGCACTGAAATGATCGCACAGGCAGAGTAAGTCTGGAGCTACTCTGAAACTGCTAAGTAGTTAGTAATCGCAATATTGCGAATACATCGGTCGCAATTTTAAGAAGCTAAGATTCACTCCCAGTAGGCGGCGGCTTAGCGTGTGTAACTCTGCTAAATTCGCCTTGCGACCGATCAACTCGGAATGAGGGCCCATGTATGGACTTTTACACGATAAGGCCCCCAATTGTGAGACGCAACTAGCAGAAGCCATGGCCAATAACATCAATGTCTTTCATGTGAGGTACTCGTCATCAGAGGCTCAAACCAAGAGGACTGTAGAAATTTCAACACTACATCCAAAGCCCAGGGTGCCGTAGGCACAAAGGGAGGTTGTATGTGGAGTACCCCTTGTAAGAAGGTCTGAACTTCTGGCAACACAACCAATTTCTTCTGAAAGAAAATTGAGAGAGCTGAAATCTGGACCTTAACGGAACCCAGACGTAAGCCTTTTTCCACACCAGCCTGCAGAAAATGTAGGAAACGTCCCAAGTGAATCTTTGCAGGCGGATACATGCATTCCTCGTACCAAGAGACATATCTCCTCCAGATATGATGATAATGTTGTGACGTTACAGGTTTTCTAGCTTGCACCATAGTGGCAATAACCTTTTTGGAAAGCCCATTGTGAACTAAGATATTCTTCTCAACTTCCATGCCGTCAAACGAAGCCGCCGTAAGTCCGGGTAGATGAACGGTCCTTGCTGGAGAAGATCCTTTCTTAGCGGCAGAGGCCAAGGGTCTTCTATGGACATGTCCAGAAGAGTTGCGTACCATGCCCTTCTGGGCCAATCCGGCGCAATCAGGATTGCTTGGACTCTGTGATGCCTGATCCATTGGAGCACCCTTGGGATCAATGGATTCGGAGGAAATAGGTAGACCAGCCAGTAAGGCCAAGGCGATGTCAGTGCATCCACTGCACTCGCCTGAGGGTCCCTGGTTCGTGAGCAGTAGCAGCGAAGCTTCTTGTTGAGGCGAGATGTCATCATGTCGATCTGCGGGTATCTCCACCTGTCGACAATCTGTTGAAACACCTGAGGATGTAATCCTCACTCCCCCGGGTGAAGGTCATGGCGACTAAGGAAGTCCGCTTCCCAGTTGTCCACTCCCGAAATGAAAAATGCGGACAGCGCTCTTGCTTTTCTTTTCGCCCAGAGAAGTATTTTTGACACTTCTCGCATGCAGGCCCTGCTTTTTGTCCCTCCTTGTTGATTGATGTATGCCACTGCCGTGGCATTGTCTTACTGAACCTGGTTCACCTGATCCCTGAGTAGAGGGGAGGCCTCAATCAGAGCATTGTAGATAGCCCGAAGTTCCAGAATGTTGATCGGAAGTAAGGCCTCTTGGGCAGACCCCCTGCCCTGGAACTGCGCCCCCTGGGTGACAGATCCCTATCCTCTCAGGCTTGCATCCGTCGTGAGGAGAATCCAATCCTGAATCCCGAAACGTCGACCTTCCAGCAGGTTGGAAGGCTGTAACCACCACAGGAGTGAAATCCTGGCCTGGGGTGACAGCTGAATCATTCGGTGCATTTGAAGTTGTGAACCAGACCACTTGTTCAGGACGTCCAATTGGAAGGGTCTGGCATGGAACCTGCCGAACTGTATTGCCTCGTACGAGGCCACCATTTTCCCCAACAACTTTATGCAAAGATGAATGGAAACTCGAGCAGGTCGGAGAACCATGCGAACCATCTCTTGAAGTGTTCTCACTTTTTCCTCTGGGAGGAACACTCTCTGAGCTACAGTATCCAGTATTATACCCAGAAACAGGAGCCTTTGAGATGGTTCCAGTTGAGACTTCTGTAGATTGAGGATCCACTCGTGGTGAGACAGAAGTTGGATAGTGCAATCTATATGGAGTGTCAAAGTCAGAAAAATATCATGATGCACACTACCATATTTGCACCTCATGCGTGTCCCCGCTGCACGTGCCCACGCTCTCCCGTGCGTACGCATACCCGCTGGTGCGTGCACCCGCAGGCGCACGGTATGCGCATTTACGGTAGAGTTTGTGTGCGTCTAGCGGGCGACTCGATCGTTACATATTTTAACCATATAATGTATTTTGTAGATTATGGTCCCTTTGATAGAATCTGAAAGTTTAGTTAATGTAGCATGTTCATGAACAAAGAGATCCCTCTTTGTTTGATACGAAGGGTCAGACAAGGGTTATACAGTGGTGTTTAGTATCCATCGGAAGAGTATTTAATTAGCAATATTCCGGTGTTGGTTTGAAGCGGATTAATCGCTCATGCGAATAGTTATGGACATAAGAAGTTTATGGACTTTTACTATTATTTGCACTTTATTATCCATGCGGCGGGAAACCTAGTTTCCCACCCACCTGAGCAGTTGGAAATAGTCACAGCCCACCTGTATGAATCAACCTATGACCTTTTGTTATAATGCGAAGACGAATTCCTGTGTCCAATGAACAAAGAGATTGTAGGGACCATTGTACTGTATTGTGTGTAGTGTATAAAAGGACAAGCCGATCTGATCCAGCTCTCTATTCTCTTCAACGGTTCTCATTGCTGATAATCGGGAGCTGGATATCCAGAGGCGCATGCGATTGTTTCCCTTGAGCGTAAGTTTTCTCCGCAATCATATATTGTCTTTATTGTTATTGTGAGCCATATCTCTCTCTCTCTCTCTCTTCTCCCCTTTTCTCTCTCGTTTCCTCTTAAATTGTTATTGTACTGTTATTGTATTTTTAAGTGTAGTTATCTGGTTAGTTAGTCTATGTTATATTGGTAGTGTATGACTTGTATTGTATTATTCTTTTGCAAAATAGAACGTTCATATAAGGTGTTAGAACCTAAGATCGGTATCTGTGTATTACTTATATTTCTACTCTGAGCGTCGGAGACGCTCGTACAGCTTTTAAGTTAATAAGGTTACACTGTGTTACATTTACACCCTACCACTACACCAAGGTTTACTGCATAATACATTGTTTTATGGTATAGAGATAAAGGTTTTACACTGTGAGCGTCAGCGCCGCTTGTGATCTCCTCGTTGGTCCCGAGCGTCCGCTACGCTAATAGCGTATCATTACGTTAGTCGGCAGCCAATAGCGTGCCTGCCTGTGATCTCTTGGCCGTGAGCGAACGTGACGCTTGAGCGTCTCGACTACGGCTAAGCGATTGTTACGCAACGTGCGTACCCTTACGGTATTCCGTACGCCAATAGCGTACTGTGTTCTTTGACCTCTTAAAGGGTTTTAAGTAAGATAAATATTTAGCTTTATCAATTGGCGGCTCGTCCGTCCTTCACATATCTGTACTAGGTAATTTCAGCAGACATTATCCATCAGCAAAGGGCGGGAGATCATATTCCTCGTAGTGCTGCCTGGATAAGCGTCTGCTTCGCTTAGTAAAGGGTGCTGAAGGAATCCGGAACCGGAGGTAAGAACAACAATAGTGTCTTTTAAAACTGTTTTTTTCTGTTTTGCGTACGCACACACGCACGCATATATCTGCATTTCTTTTCATTCGTGTATTTTCATATCACTCTCCTGTTTGCCATTTTATAATTGATAAACGTGCTAAGAGAGATTTGTCGCTATTAACAGTTAAAAAGTAAAAGTAATACATTAAGGGGTAAATTGTAAAGCACGCACACAGCTCTGCCTAAGGATACAAGGAGAGACCGGTGTGGTGCTCGGTAGATGATCGAGGATCACCTACATTGATAAACGTGTTAATTGTGTTACGGTGGATATCTGCTTTGCGTACACGTGTCTCTAACAAAAGGCTGAGACCCGCGTGCGCAACCCAAAGGCCGACGCACGCAGCGTATATTACGCAACGGAGCGTCTGGGTACGCCCACGTAACAAATCACACGATAGTGTTATTTTAAACAGGCGAAAAGGTGGCAACGCGATAAATAGCGCAAATCGATTTTAGTGTCCGAAATTTAAGTTAATAGATCCTTCTCCAATTTACGACTCATCTGGTCTAAAGGGAAGAAATTTCTGCGCAGAAATAGAAAGAAATAGAAAGAAATAGAAAGAAATAGAATCAAAAGCAAAGTGTACATGTGGTGAGTGAGTGTTTGCATATATAAGTTTATACAATTTTTGGGATTGAACCACAGGAAATCATCGAGTTCTCGTGAGGTACATACGTGTAAGTGACATGCACGGTGGCTAGGGAGGCATCCCTTGTTAAACATATAAAATTTGAGCATTAGAGTGTAGCAGACCAGGAGGTCATACTGTAGCAGACCAGGAGGTCAGACCAGGAGGTCTTATAATAGACCAGGAGGTCTAGGTACAGCAGACAAAGAAGTCCGCTATAGAGACAAGTAGCACAACACCAGGAAGGGTTGGTGCGAGACCCATATAGGCCATAAAGCTCAGGCTGAAGGAATTCGCAGCTGCTGAATGTCGATTCCACTGGTCGCTCCGCACATAAGATTAGTTGCTTATGTGCTGAACGATTGTACCGCATGTAATTGTGTGCATTAGTTAGTAATCTGACCCAGTGCCATTTGCGTACGAAAGGGGTCATAAACGCTATTTGTACATTCTAACGTGATTTGTGTAATTTTTTTATTTTAAGGGAAGTTCGCTGGTCACTAAGGAACTATCCAGCAACCAATAGTTACTGGAAAGAGTAAGTGCTCTTCGGATCACCCTCACATGTTCCAGTAAATAGAGGTTCAGGTCGCAGGAGCCCTGGGTCGAGTACGCCAGCGCTAAGGCAGTGTGTGGGCGTATTGGTCGGCGTGGGCGAGTGAGTGGGGTACTCGGTAAACCACCACCGTCAACCTATCTTGAACATCTTGGTTTTTGTAAGGGTTCGCTGAAGACCCTGATATAAAGGTCAGAGGTAGTGCAAGCAACACCTGCAAGCTATGGGGGCCAGTTGTTCAGGTAGGGGGCGATCAACCTCGGTTCGGGTTGATTTAGTAAACCGACCAATCGGGTCGGCAAGGTATGTAATGTGTGAAAAATACGGTTCACACACAGAGGTTTTATGTGATGAATGGGAAAGAATGACTGTACATGACGGGGAGAAGTTCCCAAGAGTAGGCAGCTTTAGCCCAGATGTGTTGCTGAATCTAAGGAGAAGGATAGGTCTTATTAAATCAGCAAAGAGACGGATCAAACATTATGATTGTTTAAAATTGTGGCAACAGGAAAGTGAAATGCAAAGAGAGTTAACTGACATATCTGACTCTCATCATGGGAGGAGAGACATGGCAATGGAGAGGATTATGGTTGCGGAGAAAGGCACAAGGTTGTACAATAAAAATGCACTTAGCAACTGTATTATAGATGATAAGAATAATTGTAATAAACATAACCATGATAATTGTAATACTGTTAAATGTACAACTATTAACCTATGCAAGTCGCACCCCATGTTAAACTTCCCTCAGGACTACAAGCAAGAGAGTGAGCCCAGCACGATGTCGGCACCTTTACCAGCAGCCATCACACAAGACATCCAGGTGGACGCGACCAAATCGGTAAAGGCAATAATCAAACCCCCTAACGGAGGGTCAGGTGAGGTCGTGTCCACAGGTACGTACAATGTTTTATATCACGCACAAACAAATGTACCCCATATTGTAAGACCGAAACAAGGTGATGTAATTGAGTTTAGTCCTGTCAGGGTGATCACAGTCCCCAATGGGAAGACTGACGATCAGGGAATCATTCCCGTCAAGGACAGTGCAATGCGCTGTCCCTGGTCCCGGACCGAATTGAGATCAATTATATCTGAATTCCCTGATCCTAGGGAAGATCTAGTTACATGTCAAAGATTTGTTAAAGAACTGGGAAACTCCACAGAACCCACCAACAAAGAGTGGCGGACAGTGCTGAGGGCATGTTTGCCCTCCAGTGTTGACCCTGCGAAATTTATTGCTGATTGTAAATTAGACACGGAGGTACCTTGTACGGAGGAATACAATCAGGAATGTATTAAGCAGATCAACCAACAGTTAGAAGTATATTTCCCAGCCATTGTCAAGTGGAACAAAATCTTCTCCATAAGACAAAACGAAGGGGAAAGTACTTCTAATTATTTCCACTGGGCATTACAGGACATGACTAGGTATACGGGTATAGAAAACATCGAAACAAGTGCACCGCACAGAGAAGTAGCAGTATCTGTGCTAATGGATGGTTTAAAGGAAGTATTGAGAGCAAGGATACAGATCACCAATCCATACTGGAGAGATAAATCAGTAACTGCATTAATGGACTCTGCTGTTGGGCATGAGCAAAACAGCATCAAGCACGGGGAAACAAAGAAGCCTCAGATCCCTGTGGGTAAGTCAAAGGTGACAAGGTGTTATAATTGCCAGAAGGAAGGTCATTTTGCAAGAGATTGTAGACCAAGAAGTAGACCAAATTCATATAAACCCCCTAGACAAAGATGTGAGCAGAGTTATGACACACCAAATTATAATCAGGGATCATATAGGAAGAATTTTGAGCCACACCCATGATATGTAGTCAGGAAAGGTGATCATTAGGACTGATGGTAAGCCTGAGGTAACGGTTAATAAATTGAGAGGTCATTCCCTGAAGACACAGGAATGACCGGGTGAAACGTTGTAAATGTATCTGTGAAATGTTTCTTTTTCTCTCCCCATCTCTGACGATTATTGGTAGGACTCAAACATTGCATATCTGCTTGGTCTTTGCAGAAGTCTACCAAACCCCAGCATGACCTATCCGCATCAATGTATCCTGGCCTGATACAGAGGGTGGAGTATGGAGGTGCTGGTGGGAGGGACTGCGCAAGGATACCATTGGACATGTAGATATGACAGCCTGATGAACAATGTTTTACAATGTTTGAAAAAAATGTTTTTTTTTCCTGTTGTTGTTTATTGTTGATTTATGTGATATATACATATATGAACGGTTCTCTCTATCTTTTTTTTTTTTTTTTGTGTTTTCTCTCTTCTCACTCATGTTTTCATGTTTTAAAGATGGTATGTCACCCCTCAGTTAGACAAATGGTAATGCAAGATTTTTGCTCCTTACAGAAAGATCGCTGGTTTGGAAGGAATATTGCATCACCGGAATGTTCGGTTGGAAGACTGAGAGACAGCACCTTTGAGATGACAGCAGAACAAGAAGAACAACAAGACTAGAGAACTAATTATCGTAACAAGTTTCTCTCCCCCTCAAACTGTTTTCCTGTACCCCCATTACAAATTTCTCCTTTTCTCCTCCTGTAAGATGGACTTGCCCCAAGAGACTGTGATACGGATTTTCCTGTTGACCATGATGTTGACCAGAGCAGTCTGTTCCGGCGAGAGTACCATGGAGGTCGAGAAAGGATCCAGAAAGGTTCCGATGACTGAGACGGAGGTGTAAATTTCCAATAGCAACACAACCACCAAGCAAAGGCGAGTACCGGAAACGATCTAGCAGCCATGTTATTTGTAAACATTGTGAAGGATTGTTAGCTGAAAAGAGAACTGTATCTGTAGGCTCTGTGACAATGTAGTTGAGGATGGGTGCATCAAGAAATGTCAGTCCAGTTTTAATATCCACATGGACCGGCATCCATTGAGTGACTATCACTCCTTAGTGGGTAATGTGTTAAATCAGACAGATTGTTGGGTATGCTCTCAAGTACCTCAAGGCCATAGCAAATCAGGATTAGTACCATTCCCTTTAACGGTAGGGGAGGTACTTGAGCTAAAGGGTGGGAGACCGGTGGACAGGAGGTTTAATATCTCCAGTCCTCCTAGTTTGAAGCTCCACCAATATCATGTGGATAGATCCCTAGTATGTTTTAACATTTCCAATCCCCGAAAGCCGGGAAATTGGGAAGTGTCATGGAGTAACCAAACCATGACCTTTTCATACAGAGCCGATAGAATGCCAACAGATACAGAACTTATATGCCACATAGCCGGTAGTGGAAAATATTTCCGATATAGGTATACCCTAGGAAGTAGGATCATGAGAGTTGGAGAGGTATCATCAGGATACTGTGCACATATCATACAAACAGATACGTGTACTAGACAGATGGGAGAATTAGGGTTAGGAGATTTCACATGGAAGATGTGTAATATGGTTATGTCCTACTCCGTCCCATATGTTCTCCCCGATGATGCATATTTCATATGCGGGAGGAAGGCGTATAAGTGGCTTGCCCCAAACTCTGAAGGATTGTGTTATATTGGAAAAGTACTGCCTGAGGTAATGACTGTATCACATGCCAAAATGAAAGATATACACCGTGGTGCCCAAGCTCCTTATACTCACACTCATTACGAGCGCGTCGTTAAAAGGCAACTGACAGAAAGGACAGAGCACCCGGCCTCTGATCTGATCCATGAATCTGATCCATGAATCTAACGCAAGGTTCTACTTGCGTTAGATTTCACTCGCACCGCTAGAGGAGTGCTGAACTATAGATATATATCTGCGCTTGCAAATTTATTAGACAATATCACAGAAATGTATGACGACACTTTTAGATATACCGGAAGAGAGCTTCAAGCTTATAAAACAGAACTGGTTCAGCATAGAATGGTTCTTAATTATCTCACAGCAGTGACAGGTGTATATTGTGTCACACTGGCAACGCAGTACGGCGTGAAATGCTGCACTTATATTACGAATAGTACCGAGGACCCGGTCGAGGTCATAGACCAAAAGATGGACGATATTCTCCAATTAAAGTGGGAATTTCGCAAGAGACACAATCTCACCCTTGCTGCTGTGGGTAATGAGATGACTGGTTGGGTGTCATGGTTGAACCCGCGAAATTGGTTCTCTGGTTTAGGAGAATGGGCTCAAGGAGTCATAATGGATGTAGGGAAGTTTCTCCTATGTATCTTGGGTGTCGTCATAACGATTGGCTTGATATTTAGATGCGTTCAGGCTTTAACGAAGCGCAAACGTAGTACCAGGGTAATGAGTCTAAGGAGTGAAGAAATTGTAATTCCAATGGATTTGATTTATGACCCAACGGTAGAGACAATGATGTGATGAAAATGCGATTATACGGTCCGTTTCTTTCACCTGTTTCTCCGTTTTCTCCAAGGTAAAAAGACCCACTTGGACGAGGAATTTGACGATCCTGTATACAGACAACAGATGGATTAAAGAATAAGTTTTGACAACCTTGTACACAGATAATTGATGAACTATGCCATAGACCCCCAGTTTCCCTAGAAATTTTAAATTTACGCTAGCCCAACACTTTTGTAAGTCTATGGACATTGACAAAGCTTTTTGCTCGCACTTTTTGGCAAAAGCCCAAAGAAGACTGCATTCAACAGACACCAGACAAGACTTCAACCGACAAATGTTCATTAACCTGACATAGAATACCACTGCATTTACCATAATTGTTTCTTATCTTCATCTCTACAACCTTCAGGTAACAACACACATAGTCGATAGGGAATACAGGCACAGATATCAGCAATCACATATCCCCCCCATTCATGTATCATCAACTAAAATGTGCTCCCCCATTTTGTTGCAACCAAAAGCCGAAAAGAGATCGGTAAAGTTTGACAGCCCATCCACAGACCCGTACCGCGGGATAAGAAGGAATTCAAATGTATACTTCGCAATACCTCGAAGCTTGATTTAAGACACATACGGCACGATGATACATGACCCCCCAAACATGGATTCATACACACATGCTTCTGCTATCTCACTAGGTCATACCCTTTTCCCACCTTCTTCTCTCCTCCCTTACCCAACCATGGAAATGTATTTACACATGACATATATTTTTCTCTTTTTGAAATGTTTTAGGAAGTGGCAGTTATTGATGACTGCCAAAGTCAGAAAAATATCATGATGCACACTACCATATTTGCACCTCATGCGTGTCCCCGCTGCGCGTGCCCACGCTCTCCCGTGCGTACGCATACCCGCTGGTGCGTGCACCCGCAGGCGCACGGTATGCGCATTTACGGTAGAGTTTGTGTGCGTCTAGCGGGCGACTCGATCGTTACATATTTTAACCATATAATGTATTTTGTAGATTATGGTCCCTTTGATAGAATCTGAAAGTTTAGTTAATGTAGCATGTTCATGAACAAAGAGATCCCTCTTTGTTTGATACGAAGGGTCAGACAAGGGTTATACAGTGGTGTTTAGTATCCATCGGAAGCGTATTTAATTAGCAATATTCCGGTGTTGGTTTGAAGCGGATTAATCGCTCATGCGAATAGTTATGGACATAAGAAGTTTATGGACTTTTACTATTATTTGCACTTTATTATCCATGCGGCGGGAAACCTAGTTTCCCACCCACCTGAGCAGTTGGAAATAGTCACAGCCCACCTGTATGAATCAACCTATGACCTTTTGTTATAATGCGAAGACGAATTCCTGTGTCCAATGAACAAAGAGATTGTAGGGACCATTGTACTGTATTGTGTGTAGTGTATAAAAGGACAAGCCGATCTGATCCATCTCTCTATTCTCTTCAACGGTTCTCATTGCTGATAATCGGGAGCTGGATATCCAGAGGCGCATGCGATTGTTTCCCTTGAGCGTAAGTTTTCTCCGCAATCATATTGTCTTTATTGTTATTGTGAGCCATATCTCTCTCTCTCTCTCTTCTCCCCTTTTCTCTCTCTTTTCCTCTTAAATTGTTATTGTACTGTTATTGTATTTTTAAGTGTAGTTATCTGGTTAGTTAGTCTATGTTATATTGGTAGTGTATGACTTGTATTGTATTATTCTTTTGCAAAATAGAACGTTCATATAACGTGTTAGAACCTAAGATCGGTATCTGTGTATTACTTATATTTCTAAGTATTCTCTGAGCGTCGGAGACGCTCATACAGCTTTTAAGTTAATAAGGTTACACTGTGTTACATTTACACCCTACCACTACACCAAGGTTTACTGCATAATACATTGTTTTATGGTATAGAGATAAAGGTTTTACACTGTGAGCGTCAGCGCCGCTTGTGATCTCCTCGTTGGTCCCGAGCGTCCGCTACGCTAATAGCGTATCATTACGTTAGTCGGCAGCCAATAGCGTGCCTGCCTGTGATCTCTTGGCCGTGAGCGAACGTGACGCTTGAGCGTCTCGACTACGGCTAAGCGATTGTTACGCAACGTGCGTACCCTTACGGTATTCCGTACGCCAATAGCGTACTGTGTTCTTTGACCTCTTAAAGGGTTTTAAGTAAGATAAATATTTAGCTTTATCAGGAGTAGTAGAAGCTCCCTGGAAATTTCTTTTATCAGGAGATCGTCCAGGTAAGGGACAATGTTGACGCCCTGGACTCTGAGCTGGAACATCGTTTCCCCCATCTCCTTCGTGAACACCCTCGAAGCTATAGACAGGCCGAAGGGCAATGCCTGAAACTGGTAGTGATCGTTCAGTAGGGCGAACCGTAGATAGGCCTGATGAGGAGGCCAAATCAGGATATTGAGGTAGGCATCCTTGATATCCAGGGACACAAGGAATTCTTGTTGTTCCAGGCCCGCGATCGCCGCTCTCAAAGATTACCTCTTGAATTTGAAAACCTTCAGGTAAGGATTTAAGGACTTCAGATTCAAAATGGATCTCACAGACCTGTCTGGTTTTGGCACTACAAATAGATTGGAGTAGTAACCTTAACCTTGCTGTAGCAGGGGTACTGGAACAATGACCTGGGACTGGACCAACTTGTCGATGGCCAGTAGTAGCGTAACACGCATGTTTCCCAAAACTGGAAAGCCTGATTTGAAAAATTGTTGGGGAGGAGCACCATCGAACTACAGCTTGTAACCCTGAGAGATAAGGTCCTTTACCCAGGCATCTTGGCAGTAACCGTCCCAGATGTGGCTGTAGTGATGTAACCGAGCTCCCACCATGAGATCCTCTCGGGGTGGGTGGGCACCGTCATGCCGAAGTCTTTGTGGAAGCTGAACTGGTGCTCTGTTCCTGAGAGCCGTCAATGGCTGGTTTCTTAGGCTTACCTCTGGAGCCTCTAGCTGCATTGGAGGCACTCGGGCCCTAGATCGAAATTTGGAGTACCGAAAGGACTTAGTAGACGGTCCCGGGTAGGTACGCCTAGCAGGCAGAGCCCCTGAAGGGAGAAATGTGGATTTCCCAACAGTAGTTTTGGAGATCTATGCATCCAATTCACCTCCGAAGAGCCATTCACCTGTGAAGGGAAGAGATTCCACATTACGTTTGGAATCAGCATCTGCAATCCATTGACGCAACCATATAGCAGCCATAGCAGTGGTTCTAGCATTTATATTGCCAATCTCTTTAAGGGAGTCACAGAGGACTCTTGCCGTGTCCTGAATGTGTTTCAGGAAAGTTTCAGTAGTAACCAAGGTCATATCACCCGAAAGACCCTCCTGAATCTGAGTAGCCCATGTATGAATGGCATGTGTCATCCAGCAACCAGGCATGACCGGCCTTTAAGCTACACCTGCAGCAGTGTAGATAGATTTTAGCGTTGTTTCTATTTTCCTATCCCCCGGGTCCTTTACCGTAAAAGAGCCCGGAAGCAGGGAGCACCGCCTTTTTAGAAAGGCGAGAGACAGAGACGTCTGCTACTGGAGATTCTTCCCAGAATTTCCTGCCTTCAGGGGCAAATGGGAAGGTAATTAAAAACCTTTTGGACACCTGATATTTTTTATCTGGATTTTTCCAGGCTAATTTAAATGAATCATTCAATTCTTTGGAATCAGGAAAGGTGACAGTCAGTTTGTCTTGTGGGAGGAAAAATTATTGCTGATTAGTAGCGTTCTCCAGGAGGAGCTTTAACACATCCCGTATGGCCAATATGAGGGGTTCTATACCCTGTGTAGGGGTGGAATCCTCACTACTGGGGTCTCCATCATCCCCATCCGCCTGTACATCATCATCAGAATCTGATAGGATTGCAGGTAAAGCACGTTTTTGTGCACCTGTAGTAGACAGCGGGGGATGGGAAGCATCAGCCTTAGCAGTTAGGTTAGTCACTGCTTGTTGCAGTTTTTGTGTTTTGTTGGCATTGGCAGTGAGCAGAGATGACATATCCGACATCATAGTTTTTATAGCCCCCAGCCAGGAAGGCTCTAGACTCCCCCATGTTATCAGCATTTTGTGTTGACTGACTACACTGCTCACAGAATATGGAGACCGATGAAATAGGGGAGAATCTGGCTTTACACACATTGCATGACTTCTGTTTCACCATAATGAAATTGTTACGCACACCAGTGCTAACAGGAGTATACCGGTGTATGAACAGAGAGGGATGCGAGGCAAAACGAACTCACAGACAGTATAACACAACATACACAGGAGGTGATGGAATAACTAATAAACACAAAATGAACGGGGAAGCCCAAAGGCTCAGGAATTGGGTGTCTCCCTAGTGTCAGGAATGCTCAGATGGAATAGAGCGGACAATGAAGCGAGATGTAGTGATTTAACATGTGGAGCACCCAAAACGATGTTGCTAAGAGCAACAGGAAAAAACCCAAAGGGTTACCAACGGGTGTGGGAATAAACTCCTTGGTCAGAGATAGAAATATAGACACAAGGAGAGTATCCACAATCCTAACCCCCACTTGCCACTAAACTGACACCTGGACGCCCTGCACAGTGAGGGAGGATTAAGCAAGCAGGTCTGAGAGTACAGCCGCAAACCTGCTGGGTTCACAGAATAGCAAAAGAACCCCAGCAGGTTAAACAACTGACTCCAGTCTTACTGCTAGGTCCGGATTGGCAGAATGAAGTACCGAATCCCAAGGCCTATTCGCAGTAAGCAACAAGTAAATACAAAGTCACACAGTACTAGCTAACTCTCTGGAACTGACTAACAAGCAAAGATTCAGCAGCATTTGCCTAGCCTGAGAGGATGGTTTATATAGCAGGTGCTGTCCACGCCCCACTCAGACCTCACAGACTGTGAGCACAAAACCAGCGCCGGATTCCCTGCCGTGCACAGAGCCTGTAGCCACTACACAGTAAAAACCCGGACCGGAGTATCAGCTGCGCTCAGGTTACTTCGCTAACACTTGCCTCCCGGTTGCCATGGCGACGTGGCAGTACAGAACAGGAGATCCTAAGAGTACCCCCCCTCTGACGAGGGGTCATAGAACCCCTACCACCGGGTTTATCGGGGAACTGCGAGAAGAAAGAGCGTATCAGTCTGGGGGCATGAAGATCACAACTGCGCACCCACGACCGCTCCTCCGGGCCATACCCCTTCCAGTGCACCAAAAATGACAGCCGACCCCGAACCATCTTGGAGTCAAGAACCCTTTCAACCACAAACTCCCTCTGACCCCGTATCAGAAGAGGAGAAGGTCTTCCACTGGAAGAAGGATTACTAACCGCCAGTTTTAAAAGGGAACAATGAAATGTTTTATTGATACCCAATGAACGGGGCAGATCTAACTGAAATGCCACCGGATTGATAACCCTGGTGATCTTATAAGGGCCGATGAACCGGGGGCCTAACTTATGAGATGGCTGTCTCAACTTCAAATTCTTGATGGACAACCAGACGAAGTCTCCTAATTTAAAGCTGCAGGGTCTTCTCCGCTTATCAAAAACCCTTTTGGTCACTAATGACACAGACACAAGGGCTTTCTTAACTTTCCTCCAAATACCCCTAAGGGCCGAAACCACAGAGGAACCACCAGGCGTGGAATCCAGGGGGTCAAAAGAATTGGCCTTAGGATGATGCCCATACACACAAAGGAAGGGAGAGATCCCTGTAGCAGAGTGAGCCGCGTTGTTATAGGCAAACTCCGCCATGGACAGATGAGCAACCCAGTCAGTATGACACTTGGAGACATAACACCTGAGGAACTGCTCCAAGGACTGGTTCACCCTCTCAGTCTGCCCATTAGACTGTGGATGGTAGCCTGACGACAAGCTCACAGAAATCTGGAGATCAGAACAAAATGCCCTCCAGAATTTGGCCACAAACTGGGATCCACGGTCAGAGACCACATCAAGTGGCAACCCGTGGAGGCGCACAACATGCTGCATAAATAACTCAGACAGGCGTCTGGCCGATGGCAACCCAACCAGTGGAACGAAATGCGCCATCTTCGAAAACCTGTCAACGACAACCCAAATGGCTGTCATCCCCGAGGATTTGGGCAAGTCCACCACAAAATCCATGGAAATGTGGGTTCATGGCTTAGATGGAATAGAGAGTGGATGTAATGGGCCGACAGGAACCCCTCTAGGAGTTTTATTTCGGGCACAAACGTCACATGCCCGAACCCACTGATCCACATCCCTAGCCACCGAGGGCCACCACACCGCCCTAGACAGCAACTCCCGAGTTCTGGCAATACCCGGATGCCCTGCCGACCTCTTGGCATGGAATTCCAGGAACACTCGCTGTCTTAACCTAGGAGGCACAAACAAGAGACCTACCGGAAGGTCTGGAGGAGCCTGCTCCTGTGCTCTAAGGACTAATGACAAGAGGTCCTGGGTAATGCCCACTTTAATACATGATGGGGACACAATGGGCAATGGCTCCTCGGTGGTCTCTTGGACTGGAGCAAAACTCTGTGAGAGCGCATCAGCCTTGATGTTTTTTGACCCAGGGCGATATGTTATCAAAAAATTAAAGCGAGCAAAAAACAAAGCCCATCGTGCTTGCCTGGCATTGAGCCGCTTCGCTGACTCTAAATATGCCAGATTCTTATGGTCGGTGAGAATTGAGACCACAAACTTAGCCCCCTCAAGCCAGTGTCTCCACTCCCCAAGTGCATCCTTTATAGCCAACAATTCCCGGTTACCCACATCATAATTCATCTCAGCAGACGAAAATTTACGGGAAAAGTAAGCACAGGGATGAAGGCGATTATCAGACACCCCCATCTGAGAGAGCACTGCCCCAATACCTATCTCAGAGGCATCCACTTTTACCACAAAAGGACGCTCTGGATCTGGGTGTCGCAGCACCTTGGCCGAGACAAATGCCCTTTTGAGACGGGCAAAGGCCGCTTTGGCCTCACAAGACCAGTGAGCAACATCCGCCCCTTTCTTAGTGAGTGCCACCAAGGGGGCCACTATAGACGAAAATCCAGCGATGAACCGTCTATAAAAATTTGCAAAGCCCAGAAAACGCTGAAGCGCCTTCAAACTAGTGGGCTGCACCCAATCCAGGACTGCCTGTACCTTAGAACCCTTCATTTGGAAACCTTCTGAGGAGATAATATACCCTAGAAATGCGATTTGCTGGACTTCAAACTCGCACTTCTCCAGCTTCGCCCCAAGCTGGTGGTCTCTGAGTTTCTGGAGGACTAAGCGTACATGCTTCCGATGTTCCTCCAGGGAATGGGAGAAGATTAGGATGTCATCTAGATAAACAACTAAAAATCTATCCAAATATTCCCTGAGCACATCGTTCATGAATTCCTGGAAGACTGCCGGGGCATTAGAGAGCCCAAAAGGCATCACCAAATATTCATAATGCCCTGAGTGGGTATTAAAGGCAGTCTTCCATTCATCCCCCTCTCTTATTCGGATTAGATTGTAAGCACCGCGTAGGTCAATCTTAGAAAAAATGGTGGCAGTACGAAGTTGGTCAAACAAAACCGAAATGAGAGGCAGTGGGTACGAGTTTTTAATCGTGATACGGTTCAATTCCCTGAAGTCGATGCAGGGTCGCAACGAACCGTCCTTTTTACCCACGAAGAAGAACCCCGACCCAACTGGGGACTGTGAGGTTCTGATAAATCCCTTAGCCAAGTTCTCCTGAATGTACTCTGCCATAGCCTGAGTCTCAGGACGTGACAGGGAGTACAACCTGCTCTTGGGAAGCTTAGCATCCGGCAACAAATCAATGGCACAGTCATAGGGGCGATGGGGAGGTAGTACCTCCGCAACTTTTTTGGAGAACACATCCGCAAAATCTGCATAACATCCTGGCAATCCTGGCAAACTTAGCTGCGAGAGCCTGACTGGAAGGCTCAAGCAACTCCTGAAACAATCACTACCCCAACTAAGAATCTCCCCAGAGACCCAGTTAAATTGAGGGTTATGGGCCCTTAACCAGGGTAACCCCAAAACCAATGGGGCAAAAGAACAGACAGTCACATAGAAAGACAATTTTTCAGAGTGTGTGGCTCCAATAAACAAAGGAATTTGGCTGGTGCAGGAGGTAATTTTACCCTGGGACAATGGTTCCCCGTTTAACCCACAGATCTCAATCTCTGATGCCAAAGGTACTGAGGGAACAGAGTGTTCCAGGGCGAATTGACGGTCCATGAAAACCCCATCGGCCCCACTGTCAACAAAGGCCTCAGTCTTGACAGTTTGACCGAGGATCTCCAAAGTCACCGGAATGAGAAAAGTCTTTTTGGGAAAATCTGACTTCTGGCCTGACAGGATATTTCCCATCACCCTCAGGCCATGAAGTTTTCCGGCTTTTCTGGGCATGATACTACGACATGACCTTTATTCCCACAGTACAAACACAAACCCTGCTGTCTCCTACGCGTCTTCTCACGCGAGGAGAGGCGGGTAGCCCCAATCTGCATAGGCTCCTCGGAATATTCCTCAGAGTCTGAGGTTCCCTTGGGAAAAAAGGAAACTGCGGTCTCCCTTTCAGCCGTCTATCCACCCGGATGGATAACTGCATGAGCTGATCTAAGCTATCAGGCGAGGGATATTGTACCAGTTGGTCCTTTATCTGGTCAGAAAGGCCCCTTCGGTACTGGTTTCTCAGGGCTGGGTCATTCCACTGGGTATCATGAGCCAACCTCCGAAACTCCGTACTATAAACCTCAGCTGGCCGTCGCCCTTGCTTTAGGACCGTAATCTGACCCTCGGCTGAAGCCATCTTGTCAGGGTCATCATACAAAATGCCCAGTGCCGTAAAAAAAGCATCAACACTTTTAAGCGACGGACAGTCAGGCTGCAACCCATATGCCCAGACCTGTGGGTCTCCTTGTAGCAAGGAAATCACCATGCCCACCCGCTGAATCTCCGACCCAGAAGACTGGGGCCTAAGCCTGAAATATAGCTTACAGCTCTCCTTGAAACAAAAGAACTGCGAGCGATCTCCAGAAAAACGATCCGGGAGATTTACTTTCGGCTCCTTAACCCCTAAACTTGCCGCTGCTGCTGCGGGAGCTCCGCTAGCGGCCTGCGGGGTGTTCATTTTAATGGACATCTCATTAAATTGTCGAGTCAGGACCTGCACCTGATCGACCACCTGTTGCAAAGTATTTTGAGGGGTATGCTCCATATTCCCACAAAATTTCAACAGGAGTAGGGCTGCTGAATATGTTACGCACACCAGTGCTAACAGGAGTATACCGGTGTATGAACAGAGAGGGATGCAAGGCAAAACAAACTCACAGACAGTATAACACAACATACACAGGAGGTGATGGAATAACTAATAAACACAAAATGAACGGGGAAGCCCAAAGGCTCAGGAATTTGGTGTCTCCCTAGTGTCAGGAATGCTCAGATGGAATAGAGCGGACAATGAAGCGAGATGTAGTGATTTAACATGTGGAGCACCCAAAATGATGTTGCTAAGAGCAACAGGAAAAACCCCAAAGGGTTACCAACGGGTGTGGGAATAAACTCCTTGGTCAGAGATAGAAATATAGACACAAGTAGAGTATCCACAATCCTAACCCCCACTTGCAGGGCACAGGTTCAGTTTACTGCCACTAAACTGACACCTGGACGCCCTGCACAGTGAGGGAGGATTAAGCAAGCAGGTCTGAGAGTACAGCCGCAAACCTGCTGGGTTCACAGAATAGCAAAAGAACACCAGCAGGTTAAACAACTGACTCCAGTCTTACTGCTAGGTCCGGATTGGCAGAATGAAGTACCGAATCCCAAGGCCTATTCGCAGTAAGCAACAAGTAAATACAAAGTCACACAGTACTAGCTAACTCTCTGGAACTGACTAACAAACAAAGATTCAGCAGCATTTGCCTAGCCTGAGAGGATGGTTTATATAGCAGGTGCTGTCCACGCCCCACTCAGACCTCACAGACTGTGTGCACAAAACCAGCGCCGGATTCCCTGCCGTGCACAGAGCCTGTAGCCACTACACAGTAAAAACCCGGACCGGAGTATCAGCTGCGCTCAGGTTACTTCGCTAACACTTGCCTCCCGGTTGCCATGGCGACGTGGCAGTACAGAACAGGAGATCCTAACAGAAATACAGAAACAATACACATACAACACAGACTGAATACAATACAAGCCTGCCCTATTGCATGTGAGAGGAGACACAGAAGAGAGAACCCCAGCGCACCCAACGCAGCACAGCCCCAGTGAGACTGTCAGCGTTTTATGTAGTACAATTAAACAGTGATACTGCTGTACAGATATTTGTAAACTGTGCACTAATAGCGGCTCTCCCGCTCTACACCGGGTACTAGCGTTCCTGTGACCATTTTGAGGAGCTGTATGAGGCTGCTGCTGCTTGCTTATGCAGAGGAAGGCACCAAAATGGAGCTGAGCCCACTCTGATGTAGCTCCACCCCCAGCTATGGTGCCGGAGCTATTATAAGTTTTTTATACTGGCAATATTTCCCCATGCTGTGTGGCCTCACATAAATGCTTGGTACAACATACCTCCTGCCAGTCTCATCAGGAACACCCGCGGGTACCCCCCAGGAGGGACCCGTACGCCTCACCCACGCGTCTGCCACACAATGAACCGGGGACCCCCTTAGCGGAGTCCCCGGTTTGTACTCACCCCAACGATCAACTTCAGGCTCTGTTAGGGGTGTGCGGCAAGCTGCGGCTGCGACAGCTAAGGCGCAGTGCCCCGCTGAACAAATAGCCCCTCAGGATGGTGGTCCTGCAGCGGAGAAGTGGCTCTTTACCTCATGAGGCCGGTGACCGTCTCCCCCCCTAACTCCCACGGCGCAGGTATGCTGTTGCCCAAACAGCATACCGAAACAAACAAAAGTTTTAAATGAAATTGAAGAAATAAACTCTGTAGCTGCAGAGTGTGCATCCTCTCCTGAGGGCACTTTTTTCTAAACTGCCTGTGGGAGGGGGCATAGAGGGGAGGAGCCAGCACACCCAGTTGAAGAAATTTAAAGTGCTCTGGCTCCTTTGGACCCGTCTATACCCATCGTACTAATGTGTCCCCAATATCCCTTATGGATGCTAGAGAAATACTGTATTATTATTATTATCATTACAGGTTGAATATCCCTTATCCAAAATGCTTGGGACCAGAAGTATTTTGGATATCGTATTTTTCCGTATTTTGGAATAATTGCATACCATAATGAGATATCATGGTGATGGGACCTAAGTCTAAGCACAGAATGCATTTATGTTTCATATACACCTTATACACACAGCCTGAAGGTAATTTTAGCCAATATTTTTAAAATCTTTGTGCATTAAACAAAGTGTGTGTACAGTCACACAATTCAGTTACATATACACCTTATACACACAGCCTGAAGGTCATTTAATACAATATTTTTAATAACTTTGGGCCTAATTCTGAGTTGATCGCAGCAGCAAATTTTTTAGCAGTTGGGCAAAACCATGGGGGTCATTCCGAGTTGTTCGCTCGCAAGCGGATTTTTGCAGATTTGCTCATGCTAAGCCGCCGCCTACTGGGAGTGAATCTTAGCATCTTAAAATTGCGAACGATGTATTCGCAATATTGCGATTACACACCTCGTAGCAGTTTCTGAGTAGCTCCAGACTTACTCGGCATCTGCGATCATTTCACTGCTTGTCGTTCCTGGTTTGACGTCACAAACACACCCAGCGTTCACCCAGACACTCCTCCGTTTCTCCGGCCACTCCTGCGTTTTTTCCGGAAACGGTAGCGTTTTTTCCCACACGCCCATAAAACGGCCTGTTTCCGCCCAGTAACACCCATTTCCTGTCAATCACATTACGATCGCCAGAACGATGAAAAAGCCGTGAGTAAAAATCCTAACTGCATAGCAAATTTACTTGGCGCAGTCGCTTTGCGGACATTGCGCATGCGCATTAGGCGGAAAATCGCTGCGATGCGAAGATTTTTACCGAGCGAACAACTCGGAATGACCCCCCATGTGCACTGCAGGGGGGACAGATATAACATGTGCAGAGAGAGTTAGATATGGGTGGGGTGTATTCAAACTGAAATCTAAATTGCAGTGTAAAAATTAGGCAGCCAGTATTTACCCTGCACAGAAACGAAATAACACACCCAAATCTAACTCTCTCTGCAAATGTTATATCTGCCCCCCCCCCCCCCCCCCATGCAGTGCACATGGTTTTTCCCAATTGCTAACAAACTTGCTGCTGCGATCAACTCAGAATTAGGCCCTTTGGGGTAAATTTACTAAGCAGTGATAAGAGCGGAGAAGTGAGCCAGTGGAGAAATTTCCCCATCAACCAATCAGCAGCTCTGTATCATTTTATAGTATGCAAATTATAGATGTTACTTCAGTGCTGATTGGTTGCCATGGGCAACTTCTCCATTGGCTCACTTCTCCGCTCTTATCACTGCTTAGTAAATGTACCCCTTTGTGTATTAAACAAAGTTTGTGTACATTGAGGTTTCACTATCTCAGTCTCACTCAAAACATTCCGTATTTCGGAATATACCGTATTTCTGAATATTTGAATATAGAATACTCAACCTGTATTATTACTTTTATTTATATGGCGCCACTGGGTGTGGTTAGGATCCTGGTGGTTGGAATCTTGATGGTCAGAATGACAACAGTGGCATCCCAAAGCTCAGAATACAGACGGATCCTGATGATAAATTTTAGGGTTAGGGTCAGGTTTAGATTTAGGGTTAGGCACTAGGATGAGGGTTATGGTTAGGCTGCAGGAGGGGTGGGCTAGGGTTAGGCTGTGGGAGGGGTTAGGACTAGGGAAGGGCTGTTTCTTGCTATTATTGCTCCCAGTATGAAGGGTGGGTCCAGGCAAAAGGTCTTTACCGGCGGCATGATGGCAGGGGTCAAACGGCACTGCATTAGGGTTAGGCACTACGGGAAATGTTAGGTTTAGGTTTTGGGGGGTAGGGGTAGGGGGTGGAGGGGCAGTTAGAGCTAGGCTGCGGGGGATTGGCAGTTAGGGATAGGTTGCGTAAGGGGTGGACAGTGATTCCCCGGTACTTCTGTGGGCCCTACTGCCTGAGGGCCCATCCCCTCCTCTAGAGATCAGGTTCCAGATTGTGTACTTGAAATGTACAGTACATTATTACATAGGTTATATTATACTGCACAAGACTATGATGTAGTATTATCTACAGTACATTGCTGTTATTAATCTAGTACATTATCATGCATGCAATAGCAATATTTTCTATATTTATTTATCAAGGGGCCCAGCCCACGCACTCTCTATTGGTTAGGCAAACCAATGTGGTGGCTGGCCACCCACCCACTGTCTGAAGAGTAACCACACCCCTAAACATAGGCCTCTACCACTGCATCCCCCATTGGGCCCTTCATGCCCCAGTCCAACACTGGGGGTGGGTTAGGGTTAGGCTGTGAGAGGGGTGGATTAGGATTAGGGTTCAAAATGCTAACTGGGATCTGTCACGATTTTGAACATCGGGATGCTGCTGTCGGCATTCTGACCATCGGAATTTCAACAGCCGGGATATCAATACCAGCCCGGCACCACCAAGTGTCAGCGGCGTTATACATGAAGAATTTTACAATAATATAATTAAGCAATAAAAAACAAAAATGTTCAAGCAAACCATACAGGAGCAAAAATCAAAAAGTGATACAATGATTCACCGAAATGAATGACAATTATTGACAAAAACACTCAATGAACCAGTGCCTTGGGAAGGGTGGACAGAGATGCACAGAGTCGCTGACTGTGATTGGAAGAGCATTGGAGGCAAGAGGGTGGAGGGCCTGATTTGCTTCTGCACTTGGCAGGAAAATTTGGCACGTTTCGCCAAGGGGTTTTGTTTCTGCTCCAACCATAGTTCTATACAGAGTAGAATGAATTGACTGTTGTTGCCCTGACTTTATTCATAGATTATAAATTACGCTTAGTTAAAATGTGCAATGCATGCTTTGTAGGACGCACATTGGATTTAATTTCCACAAAAGATACACATTTACAACCCCATGATGAGCATATTAGCTCAATGTATGTTTTTCAGGAATTACATACACTTATATCCATGTTTTTAACCATATGTATAAATTTACTTTTAGAATTGAATATTTATTTAAAAAAATATCTCTAATTACGGAAATTACTTTACAACTCTGTTTCACGTCTGAATAAAAAAATATTCTCTTTGCAATTCCCCCTGAGAGGGATCAAATCAGATGCCTCCCAACACCGAGTAATTCTTGCATGCGCAGAATAGCTACTGGGTCCCAAACCTGGAAGTCCTGTGTTCGCAAAGGACAGCTCTTATTAGGAGAGCCGTCCTTTGCCATACTAATCACATATGTAAGCACATGTGCGATTAGTATGTGGCCGGATGTGCCGCATCACAGATGCGATGCTTAGTACACAGGGCCGGTTCCGGGGCTTCTGGCGCCCCGGGCGGAAGCAGGGGGCGTGGCTTCATACAGGGGGCGTGGTCAGTTATGCCCCCTGTACTGTTGTAGGATGTGCGGTGCGCGATGACGTCATCGCGCACCGCACAGCAAAGGTCCTCTCCACGAAGGCAAACTAGACGCTAAGCGTCTAGTTCCCTTCGTGGAGAGGACCTTTGCTGTGCGGTGCGCGATGACGTCAACGCGCACCGCACATCATTACAGTGAAGGTCCTCTCCAGGAAGGGAAATTAGACGCGTAGCATCTAGTTTCCCTTCACAGCGGGCAGCCCACAAAGGGAAACTAGACAGTAGCGTCTAGTTTCCCTTCACAACGGACAGCTGGACAGCGGGCCGCGGCAGCGGGGGGCACCACAGCAGCAGCGGATCTTGCCATGGTGCGGCGCCCTCTGGATGGCGCTGGCGCTCCGGAAGTCAGCGCCCCGGGCAAAAGTCCTGCTTGCCCGTGGCAAGATCCGCTACTGTTAGTACGTTCCGCCCTAGGGCCCTCATTCCGAGTTGTTTGCTCGCTAGCTGCTTTTAGAGTCTGAGAGCAGGACTCAGGACTCAGGAGTACATATAACGTACAGTGCACACTTTTGCTGCCAGAGTGCCAGCCACACTGCCATTGTTTGTGACCACACTGTGACCACCAGTATAATATATATTGTGATTGTCTGCTTAGGACTCAGGAGTACTACTTGCAAGTTGCTGATAGTGTGACCAGTGACCTGACCACCAGTTTAATAATCACCACCAGTTTATGAGTTTAATATATATTATATATATATATATAATTGTATATAATATATATATAATATTGTATACCACCTAGCACCTACCCGTGTTTTTTTTTTTTTTTTTTCTTCTTTATACATACTACTATAGTAGCTTACTGTAGCAGTCTGCGGTGCTGCTGAGCTGACAGTGTCCAGCAGGTCCGTCATCAGTCATTACATAATAAATATATAATATATACCTGTCCGGCTGCAGTACTAGTGATATTATATATACATATATATTGATTTCATCTCATTATCATCCAGTCTATATTATCAGCAGACACAGTACGTTAGTCCACGGCTGTAGCTACCTCTGTGTCGGCACTCGGCAGTCCATCCATAATTGTATACCACCTACCCGTGGTTGTTTTTTTTTTTCTTTCTTCTTTATACATACTACTATAGTAGCTTACTGTAGCAGTCTGCGGTGCTGCTGAGCTGACAGTGTCCAGCAGGTCCGTCATCAGTCATTACATAATAAATATATAATATATACCTGTCCGGCTGCAGTACTAGTGATATTATATATACATATATATTGATTTCATCTCATTATCATCCAGTCTATATTATCAGCAGACACAGTACGTTAGTCCACGGCTGTAGCTACCTCTGTGTCGGCACTCGGCAGTCCATCCATAAGTATACTAGTATCCATCCATCTCCATTGTTTACCTGAGGTGCCTTTTAGTTGTGCCTATTAAAATATGGAGAACAAAAATGTTGAGGTTCCAAAATTAGGGAAAGATCAAGATCCACTTCCACCTCGTGCTGAAGCTGCTGCCACTAGTCATGGCCGAGACGATGAAATGCCAGCAACGTCGTCTGCCAAGGCCGATGCCCAATGTCATAGTACATAGAGATGAGCGGGTTCGGTTTCTCTGAATCCGAACCCGCACGAACTTCATGTTTTTTTTCACGGGTCCGAGCGACTCGGATCTTCCCGCCTTGCTCGGTTAACCCGAGCGCGCCCGAACGTCATCATGACGCTGTCGGATTCTCGCGAGGCTCGGATTCTATCGCGAGACTCGGATTCTATATAAGGAGCCGCGCGTCGCCGCCATTTTCACACGTGCATTGAGATTGATAGGGAGAGGACGTGGCTGGCGTCCTCTCCGTTTAGAATAGATTAGAGAGACACTTGATTTACTAATTTTGGGGAGCATTAGGAGTACTCAGTACAGTGCAGAGTTTTGCTGATAGTGACCACCAGTTTTATTTATAATCCGTTCTCTGCCTGAAAAAAGCGATACACAGCACACAGTGACTCAGTCACATACCATATCTGTGTGCACTGCTCAGGCTCAGGCCAGTGTGCTGCATCATCTATTATCTATATATAATATTATATATATCTGATTATCTGTCTGACTGCTCAGCTCACACAGCTTATAATTGTGGGGGAGACTGGGGAGCACTACTGCAGTGCCAGTTATAGGTTATAGCAGGAGCCAGGAGTACATAATATATTATATAGTGAGTGACCACCAGACACACAGTGCAGTTTATTTAATATATCCGTTCTCTGCCTGAAAAAAGCGATACACACAGTGACTCAGTCAGTCACATACCATATCTGTGTGCACTGCTCAGGCTCAGGCCAGTGTGCTGCATCATCTATATATATTATATATCTGTCTGACTGCTCAGCTCACACAGCTTATAATTGTGGGGGAGACTGGGGAGCACTACTGCAGTGCCAGTTATAGGTTATAGCAGGAGCCAGGAGTACATAATATTATATTAAAACAGTGCACACTTTTGCTGCAGGAGTGCCACTGCCAGTGTGACTAGTGACCAGTGACCTGACCACCAGTATATATAATATTAGTAGTATACTATCTCTTTATCAACCAGTCTATATTAGCAGCAGACACAGTACAGTGCGGTAGTTCACGGCTGTGGCTACCTCTGTGTCGGCACTCGGCAGCCCGTCCATAATTGTATATACCACCTAACCGTGGTTTTTTTTTCTTTCTTTATACATACATACTAGTTACGAGTATACTATCTCTTTATCAACCAGTCTATATATTAGCAGCAGACACAGTACAGTGCGGTAGTTCACGGCTGTGGCTACCTCTGTGTCGGCACTCGGCAGCCCGTCCATAATTGTATATACCACCTAACCGTGGTTTTTTTTTCTTTCTTTATACATACATACTAGTTACGAGTATACTATCTCTTTATCAACCAGTCTATATATTAGCAGCAGACACAGTACAGTGCGGTAGTTCACGGCTGTGGCTACCTCTGTGTCGGCACTCGGCAGCCCGTCCATAATTGTATATACCACCTAACCGTGGTTTTTTTTTCTTTCTTTATACATACATACTAGTTACGAGTATACTATCTCTTTATCAACCAGTCTATATATTAGCAGCAGACACAGTACAGTGCGGTAGTTCACGGCTGTGGCTACCTCTGTGTCGGCACTCGGCAGCCCGTCCATAATTGTATATACCACCTAACCGTGGTTTTTTTTTCTTTCTTTATACATACATACTAGTTACGAGTATACTATCTCTTTATCAACCAGTCTATATATTAGCAGCAGACACAGTACAGTGCGGTAGTTCACGGCTGTGGCTACCTCTGTGTCGGCACTCGGCAGCCCGTCCATAATTGTATACTAGTATCCAATCCATCCATCTCCATTGTTTACCTGAGGTGCCTTTTAGTTGTGCCTATTAAAATATGGAGAACAAAAATGTTGAGGTTCCAAAATTAGGGAAAGATCAAGATCCACTTCCACCTCGTGCTGAAGCTGCTGCCACTAGTCATGGCCGAGACGATGAAATGCCAGCAACGTCGTCTGCCAAGGCCGATGCCCAATGTCATAGTACAGAGCATGTCAAATCCAAAACACCAAATATCAGTAAAAAGCCTCTTTTTTTCTTTGCGTCATGTGCTGTTTGGGGAGGGTTTTTTGGAAGGGACATCCTGCGTGACACTGCAGTGCCACTCCTAGATGGGCCCGGTGTTTGTGTCGGCCACTAGGGTCGCTAATCTTACTCACACAGCTACCTCATTGCGCCTCTTTTTTTCTTTGCGTCATGTGCTGTTTGGGGAGGGTTTTTTGGAAGGGCCATCCTGCGTGACACTGCAGTGCCACTCCTAGATGGGCCCGGTGTTTGTGTCGGCCACTAGGGTCGCTAATCTTACTCACACAGCTACCTCATTGCGCCTCTTTTTTTCTTTGCGTCATGTGCTGTTTGGGGAGGGTTTTTTGGAAGGGACATCCTGCGTGACACTGCAGTGCCACTCCTAGATGGGCCCGGTGTTTGTGTCGGCCACTAGGGTCGCTAATCTTACTCACACAGCTACCTCATTGCGCCTCTTTTTTTCTTTGCGTCATGTGCTGTTTGGGGAGGGTTTTTTGGAAGGGCCATCCTGCGTGACACTGCAGTGCCACTCCTAGATGGGCCCGGTGTTTGTGTCGGCCACTAGGGTCGCTAATCTTACTCACACAGCTACCTCATTGCGCCTCTTTTTTTCTTTGCGTCATGTGCTGTTTGGGGAGGGTTTTTTGGAAGGGACATCCTGCGTGACACTGCAGTGCCACTCCTAGATGGGCCCGGTGTTTGTGTCGGCCACTAGGGTCGCTTATCTTACTCACACAGCGACCTCGGTGCAAATTTTAGGACTAAAAATAATATTGTGAGGTGTGAGGTATTCAGAATAGACTGAAAATGAGTGTAAATTATGGTTTTTGAGGTTAATAATACTTTGGGATCAAAATGACCCCCAAATTCTATGATTTAAGCTGTTTTTTAGTGTTTTTTGAAAAAAACACCCGAATCCAAAACACACCCGAATCCGACAAAAAAAATTCGGTGAGGTTTTGCCAAAACGCGTTCGAACCCAAAACACGACCGCGGAACCGAACCCAAAACCAAAACACAAAACCCGAAAAATTTCAGGCGCTCATCTCTAATACAGAGCATGTAAAATCCAAAACACCAAATATCAGTAAAAAAAGGACTCCAAAATCTAAAATAAAATTGTCGGAGGAGAAGCGTAAACTTGCCAATATGCCATTTACCACACGGAGTGGCAAGGAACGGCTGAGGCCCTGGCCTATGTTCATGGCTAGTGGTTCAGCTTCACATGAGGATGGAAGCACTCAGCCTCTCGCTAGAAAAATGAAAAGACTCAAGCTGGCAAAAGCACCGCAAAGAACTGTGCGTTCTTCGAAATCCCAAATCCACAAGGAGAGTCCAATTGTGTCGGTTGCGATGCCTGACCTTCCCAACACTGGACGTGAAGAGCATGCGCCTTCCACCATTTGCACGCCCCCTGCAAGTGCTGGAAGGAGCACCCGCAGTCCAGTTCCTGATAGTCAGATTGAAGATGTCAGTGTTGAAGTACACCAGGATGAGGAGGATATGGGTGTTGCTGGCGCTGGGGAGGAAATTGACAAGGAGGATTCTGATGGTGAGGTGGTTTGTTTAAGTCAGGCACCCGGGGAGACACCTGTTGTCCGTGGGAGGAATATGGCCGTTGACATGCCTGGTGAAAATACCAAAAAAATCAGCTCTTCGGTGTGGAAGTATTTCAACAGAAATGCGGACAACATTTGTCAAGCCGTGTGTTGCCTTTGTCAAGCTGTAATAAGTAGGGGTAAGGACGTTAACCACCTCGGAACATCCTCCCTTATACGTCACCTGCAGCGCATTCATAATAAGTCAGTGACAAGTTCAAAAACTTTGGGCGACGGCGGCAGCAGTCCACTGACCAGTAAATCCCTTCCTCTTGTAACCAAGCTCACGCAAACCACCCCACCAACTCCCTCAGTGTCAATTTCCTCCTTCCCCAGGAATGCCAATAGTCCTGCAGGCCATGTCACTGGCAATTCTGACGATTCCTCTCCTGCCTGGGATTCCTCCGATGCATCCTTGCGTGTAACGCCTACTGCTGCTGGCGCTGCTGTTGTTGCTGCTGGGAGTCGATGGTCATCCCAGAGGGGAAATCGTAAGACCACTTTTACTACTTCCACCAAGCAATTGACTGTCCAACAGTCCTTTGCGAGGAAGATGAAATATCACAGCAGTCATCCTGCTGCAAAGCGGATAACTGAGGCCTTGGCATCCTGGGTGGTGAGAAACGTGGTTCCGGTATCCATCATTACTGCAGAGCCAACTAGAGACTTGTTGGAGGTACTGTGTCCCCGGTACCAAATACCATCTAGGTTCCATTTCTCTAGGCAGGCGATACCGAAAATGTACACAGACCTCAGAAAAAGAGTCACCAGTGTCCTAAAAAATGCAGCTGTACCCAATGTCCACTTAACCACGGACATGTGGACAAGTGGAGCAGGGCAGGGTCAGGACTATATGACTGTGACAGCCCACTGGGTAGATGTATGGACTCCCGCCGAAAGAACAGCAGCGGCGGCACCAGTAGCAGCATCTCGCAAACGCCAACTCTTTCCTAGGCAGGCTACGCTTTGTATCACCGGTTTCCAGAATACGCACACAGCTGAAAACCTCTTACGGCAACTAAGGAAGATCATCGCGGAATGGCTTACCCCAATTGGACTCTCCTGTGGATTTGTGGCATCGGACAACGCCAGCAATATTGTGTGTGCAATAAATCTGGGCAAATTCCAGCACGTCCCATGTTTTGCACATACCTTGAATTTGGTGGTGCAGAATTTTTTAAAAAACGACAGGGGCGTGCAAGAGATGCTGTCGGTGGCCAGAAGAATTGCGGGACACTTTCGGCGTACAGGCACCACGTACAGAAGACTGGAGCAACACCAAAAACGCCTGAACCTGCCCTGCCATCATCTGAAGCAAGAAGTGGTAACGAGGTGGAATTCAACCCTATATATGCTTCAGAGGTTGGAGGAGCAGCAAAAGGCCATTCAAGCCTATACAATTCAGCACGATATAGGAGGTGGAATGCACCTGTCTCAAGCGCAGTGGAGAATGATTTCAACGTTGTGCAAGGTTCTGCTGCCCTTTGAACTTGCCACACGTGAAGTCAGTTCAGACACTGCCAGCCTGAGTCAGGTCATTCCCCTCATCAGGCTTTTGCAGAAGAAGCTGGAGACATTGAAGGAGGAGCTAACACGGAGCGATTCCGCTAGGCATGTGGGACTTGTGGATGGAGCCCTTAATTCGCTTAACAAGGATTCACGGGTGGTCAATCTGTTGAAATCAGAGCACTACATTTTGGCCACCGTGCTCGATCCTAGATTTAAAACCTACCTTGGATCTCTCTTTCCGGCAGACACAAGTCTGCTGGGGTTCAAAGACCTGCTGGTGAGAAAATTGTCAAGTCAAGCGGAACGCGACCTGTCAACATCTCCTCCTTCACATTCTCCCGCAACTGGGGGTGCGAGGAAAAGGCTCAGAATTCCGAGCCCACCCGCTGGCGGTGATGCAGGGCAGTCTGGAGCGACTGTTGATGCTGACATCTGGTCCGGACTGAAGGACCTGTCAACGATTACGGACATGTCGTCTACTGTCACTGCATATGATTCTCTCCCCATTGAAAGAATGGTGGAGGATTATATGAGTGACCGCATCCAAGTAGGCACGTCACACAGTCCGTACTTATACTGGCAGGAAAAAGAGGCAATTTGGAGGCCCTTGCACAAACTGGCTTTATCCTACCTAAGTTGCCCTCCCACAAGTGTGTACTCCGAAAGAGTGTTTAGTGCCGCCGCTCACCTTGTCAGCAATCGGCGTACGAGGTTACTTCCAGAAAATGTGGAGAAGATGATGTTCATTAAAATGAATTATAATCAATTCCTCCGTGGAGACATTGACCAGCAGCAATTGCCTCCACAAAGTACACAGGGAGCTGAGATGGTGGATTCCAGTGGGGACGAATTGATAATCTGTAAGGAGGGGGATGTACACGGTGATATATCGGAGGATGATGATGAGGTGGACATCTTGCCTCTGTAGAGCCAGTTTGTGCAAGGAGAGATTAATTGCTTCTTTTTTGGTGGGGGTCCAAACCAACCCGTCATTTCAGTCACAGTCGTGTGGCAGACCCTGTCACTGAAATGATGGGTTGGTTAAAGTGTGCATGTCCTGTTTATACAACATAAGGGTGGGTGGGAGGGCCCAAGGACAATTCCATCTTGCACCTCTTTTTTCTTTAATTTTTCTTTGCGTCATGTGCTGTTTGGGGAGGGTTTTTTGGAAGGGACATCCTGCGTGACACTGCAGTGCCACTCCTAGATGGGCCCGGTGTTTGTGTCGGCCACTAGGGTCGCTTATCTTACTCACACAGCTACCTCATTGCGCCTCTTTTTTTCTTTGCGTCATGTGCTGTTTGGGGAGGGTTTTTTGGAAGGGCCATCCTGCGTGACACTGCAGTGCCACTCCTAGATGGGCCCGGTGTTTGTGTCGGCCACTAGGGTCGCTTATCTTACTCACACAGCTACCTCATTGCGCCTCTTTTTTTCTTTGCGTCATGTGCTGTTTGGGGAGGGTTTTTTGGAAGGGACATCCTGCGTGACACTGCAGTGCCACTCCTAGATGGGCCCGGTGTTTGTGTCGGCCACTAGGGTCGCTTATCTTACTCACACAGCTACCTCATTGCGCCTCTTTTTTTCTTTGCGTCATGTGCTGTTTGGGGAGGGTTTTTTGGAAGGGACATCCTGCGTGACACTGCAGTGCCACTCCTAGATGGGCCAGGTGTTTGTGTCGGCCACTAGGGTCGCTTATCTTACTCACACAGCTACCTCATTGCGCCTCTTTTTTTCTTTGCGTCATGTGCTGTTTGGGGAGGGTTTTTTGGAAGGGACATCCTGCGTGACACTGCAGTGCCACTCCTAGATGGGCCCGGTGTTTGTGTCGGCCACTAGGGTCGCTTATCTTACTCACACAGCTACCTCATTGCGCCTCTTTTTTTCTTTGCGTCATGTGCTGTTTGGGGAGGGTTTTTTGGAAGGGACATCCTGCGTGACACTGCAGTGCCACTCCTAGATGGGCCAGGTGTTTGTGTCGGCCACTAGGGTCGCTTATCTTACTCACACAGCTACCTCATTGCGCCTCTTTTTTTCTTTGCGTCATGTGCTGTTTGGGGAGGGTTTTTTGGAAGGGCCATCCTGCGTGACACTGCAGTGCCACTCCTAGATGGGCCAGGTGTTTGTGTCGGCCACTAGGGTCGCTTATCTTACTCACACAGCTACCTCATTGCGCCTCTTTTTTTCTTTGCGTCATGTGCTGTTTGGGGAGGGTTTTTTGGAAGGGACATCCTGCGTGACACTGCAGTGCCACTCCTAGATGGGCCCGGTGTTTGTGTCGGCCACTAGGGTCGCTTATCTTACTCACACAGCTACCTCATTGCGCCCACTGGCGTAACTACTGCCCCCGCAGACCCTGCCATGGCGTGGGGGCGACGCCACTTTGAGTGACTAGCTTTGGCTGCCGGTCAGCTAGGCTGACAGACAGATCGGCCAGCCAGAGCCAATTACACAGAGGTGTGGGAGGAGCGGTTTGTAGGGTGGGCGGCTTTATTTATGTATCAGTGTGTGTGACTGAGGAGGGAGGGTCAGGTGACAGGTCAGTTGTGTACACCCCCTGCCTGCACGTTGGAAGACCGAGTGAGGAGAGGCGCTGGCGACGCTGGGTGTTTGTGCAGGGTCCTCCTCCTCAGAGTCCTACTGCTGCCGGAGGTTGTCGAAGCCAGCCAGAACTTCATTGCCGCTGCTGACCGCCATCCATGCCCATTATTGCCGCCCGCCCGCTCTCTTGGTAAGTGCGCGGCTGTCACTGTGGGCGCCGCTGCCTAGTCTAGTCCGTCCCGCCGCCCCGCGCCGCGCGTGAAGACTTTCCCGCTACTCCCGGCCGCCTGCTTTCTTGGCAAGTGCGCGGCTATCACTGTGGGCGTCCTAGTCTGGTCCGTCCCGCCGCCCCGCGCCGCGCGGGAAGACTTCTCCGCTACTCCCGGCCCGGACGCCTGCCCATTATTGCTGCCCGCCCGCCCAGTCTCTTGGTAAGTGCGCGGCTCAAGAACATACTCTTTTAGACCTAATTCTAATTAGTCACATTTCTCCTTCAGGAAGAAGATTCCCTTAGGATTCACGTATTTAATTAAAAAAAAGGTTAATGAGGGCTTTGCGGTGTGTTTAAAGTAAACTGCTTTAAAAGCAATGTAGTATGTAGATTTATCTATTACTATGGAACTACTATAAATGCATCAACTAACCTTGGCTGCCAAGACATGCTGACACTTGTGCTTCTACAAGTGTTAGAGTTTACGGGCACTTAATGGCTGCACACACCCACTATTCAGGAAAATCAGGAACAGTTCCACACTTTTTGTTTGCCTAATTTTAAACTTCGCTGACCACGTTATTGGTAACCGTGGTGTATAATGTCATCAGTCCAGCATGGCATAGCCCAGTGTTGGTTGCTGATTTTGCAGGGGGATTAATGACAAAATGGGGACCACACAGTACATTGATAACAATAAAGGTTCAATAGTTATCTACAGATGATTAATCAGTGTGGTAAATATGTTCACTGCAGCAATCACATCAGTTCAGTCAGTGTCCAGGAGCCAGTAATCGCAAACATTGTTTCTCTGACGTCCTAGTGGATGCTGGGGACTCCGTAAGGACCATGGGGAATAGCGGCTCCGCAGGAGACTGGGCACAGCTAAGAAAGAATTAGGACTACCTGGTGTGCACTGGCTCCTCCCACTATGACCCTCCTCCAGACTTCAGTTAGAATCCTGTGCCCGGCCGAGCTGGATGCACACTAGGGGCTCTCCTGAGCTCCTAGAAAGAAAGTATATGTTAGGTTTTTTATTTTGCAGTGAGATCTGCTGGCAACAGACTCACTGCAGCGAGGGACTAAGGGGAGAAGAAGCGAACCTACCTAACTGGTGGTAGCTTGGGCTTCTTAGGCTACTGGACACCATTAGCTCCAGAGGGATCGACCGCATGGAACCGGCCATTGGTGTTCGGTCCCGGAGCCGCGCCGCCGGCCCCCTTACAGAGCCAGAAGCAAGAAGAATCCGGAAAATCGGCGGCAGAAGACATCAGTCTTCACCAAGGTAGCACACAGCACTGCAGCTGTGCGCCATTGCTCCTCATACACACTTCACACTCCGGTCACTGAGGGTGCAGGGCGCTGGGGGGGGGGGGGTGCCCTGAGCAGCAATAAAAACACCTTGGCTGGCAAATATATCACAATATATAGCCCCAGAGGCTATATATGTGATAAATACCCCTGCCAGAATCCATAAAAAAGCGGGAGAAAAGTCTGCGAAAAAGGGGCGGAGCTATCTCCCTCAGCACACTGGCGCCATTTTCTCTTCACAGTGCAGCTGGAAGACAGCTCCCCAGGCTCTCCCCTGTAGTTTTCAGGCTCAAAGGGTTAAAAAGAGAGGGAGGGCACTAAATTTAGGAGCAATATTGTTTATACAAGCAGCTATTGGGGGAAAAATCACTCAGTTATAGTGTTAATCCCTGCATTATATAGCGCTCTGGTGTGTGCTGGCATACTCTCTCTCTGTCTCCCCAAAGGACTTTGTGGGGTCCTGTCCTCAGTCAGAGCATTCCCTGTGTGTGTGCTGTGTGTCGGTACGGCTGTGTCGACATGTGGGATGAGGAAGGTTACGTGGAGGTGGAGCAGAGGCCGATAAATGGGATGTCGTCCCCTGTGGGGCCGACACCAGAGTGGATGGATAGGTGTAAGGTATTAACCGACAATGTCAACTCCTTACAAGGCTGGATGACGTAAAACAGCTGTGGGACAGCCGGCTTCTCAGCCCGCGCCTGCCCAGGCGTCTCAAAGGCCATCAGGGGCTCAAAAAAGCGCCCGTTACCTCAGATGGCAGACAGATGTCGACACGGAGTCTGACTCCAGTGTCGACGAGGTTGAGACATATACACAATCCACTAGGAACATCCGTTACATGATCTCGGCAATGAAAAATGTGTTACGCATTTCTGACATGAACCCAATTACCACATAAAAGGGGTTTTATTTTTGGGGAGAAAAAGCAGCCAGTGTTTTGTTCCCCCATCAGATGAATGAATAAAGTGTGTAAAGTAGCGTGGGTTCCCCCGATAAGAAACTGGTAATTTCTAAAAAGTTACTGATGGCGTACCCTTTCCCGCCAGAGGATAGGTCACGTTGGGAGATATCCCTTAGGGTGGATAAGGTGCTCACACGTTTGTCAAAAAAGGTGGCACTGCCGTCTTAGGATACGGCCACCTTGAAGGAGCCTGCTGATAAAAAGCAGGAGGCTATCCTGAAGTCTGTATATACACACTCAGGTTATATACTGAGACCTGCAATTGCCCCAGCATAAATAGTGCTGCTGCAGCGTGGTCTGATACCCTGTCAGATAATATTAATACTCTAAGACAGGGATAATAGTTTGCTAACATAGAGCATATTAAAGACGTCGTCTTAGATATAAAGGATGCACAGAGGGATATTTGCCGGCTGGCATCCAAAATTAATGCAATGTCCATTCTGCCAGGAGGGTATTAGAAACTCGGCAGTGGACAGGTGATGCTGCCTATAAAAGGCACATGGAGATTCTGCCTTATAAGGGTGAGGAATTGTTTGGGGATGGTCTCTGGGACCTCGTATCCACAGCAACAGCTGGGAAGGAAAATTTTTTACCTCAGGTTTCCTCACAGCCTAAGAAAGCACCGTATTTTCAGGTACAGTCCTTTTGGCTTCAGAAAAGCAAGCGGGTCAAAGGCGCTTCCTTTCTGCACAGAGACAAGGGAAGAAGGAAAAAGCTGCACCAGCAGCCAGTTCCCAGGATCAAAAATCTTCCCCCGCTTCCTCTGAGTCCACCGCTTGACGTTGGGGCTCCACAGGTGGAGACAGGTGCGGTAGGGGCACGTCTCGGGAACTTCAGGGACCAGTGGGTTTGCCCACAGGTGGATCCCTAGGTTCTGCATATAGTATCACAGGGATACAGGCTGGAGTTCGAGGCGACTCCCCCTCGCCGTTACCTCACCTCAGCCTTGCCTGCTGCCCTCGGAGAAAGGGTAGTACTGGCGGCAATTCACAAGCTGCACTTCCAGCAGGTGAAATCAAGGTACCCCTCCTTCAAGGCCGGGGTTACTATTCAAAAATGTTGTGGTACCGAAACCAGACGGTTCGGTGAGACCCATTCTAAAATTGAAAGCCTTGAACAATTATATACGAAGGTTCAAGTTCGAAATGGAATCGCTCAGGGCGATTATTGCAAGCCTGGAGAATTTCATGGTATCACTGGACATCAAGGATGCTTACCTGCATGTCCCTATTTACCCTCTTCACCAGGAGTACCTCAAAATTGTGGTACAGGATTGTCATTACCAATTCCAGCCATTGCCGTTGGTCTGTCCCCGGCACCGAGGTATTTACCAAGGTAATGGCCGAAATAATTATCCCGTACTTTGACGATCTTCTTATAAAGGCGAGGTCCAGGGAGCAGTTGTTCGGCGGAGTAGCACTATCTCGGGAAGTGCTACAACAGCACGGCTGGATTCTGAATATCCAAAGTCGCAGCTGGTTCCTACGACGCGTCTACTGTTCCTGAGTATGGTTCTGGACACAGAACAGGATAAAAAGGGTTTCTCCCGGAGGAGAAGTCCAAGGAGTTGTCGTCTCTAGACAGAGACCTCCTAATACGTATACAGGTGTCGGTGCATCAATGCACGCGAGCCCTGGGAAGGATGGTAGCTTCTTACGAAGAAATTCCATTCGCCAGGTCCCATACAAGGATTTTCCAGTGGGATCTGTTGGACATGTGGTCCGGGTCGCATCTTCAGATGCATCGGCGGATAACCCTGTCTCCAAGGGCCAGGGTGTCGCTGTGGTGGTGGCTGCAGAGTGCTCATCTTCTAGGGGGCCGCAGATTCGGCATACAGGACTGGGTCCTGGTGACCACGGATGCCAGCCTTCGAGGCTGGGGGGGCAGTCACACAGGGAAGAAACTTCCAAGGCTATGGAAAAGTCAGGAGACTTCCCTACACATAAATATTCTGGAACTAAGGGCCATTTACAATGCTCTAAGTCAGGCTAGACCCCTGCTTCAACACCGGCCGGTGCTGATCCAGTCAGACAACATCACGGCGGTCGCTCATGTAAACGACAGGGCGGCACAAGAAGCAGGATGGCGATGGCAGAAGCCACAAGGATTCTCCGATGGGCGGAAAATCTTGTGTTAGCACTGTCAGCAGTGTTCATTCCCGGAGTGGACAACTGAGAAGCAGACTTTCTCAGAAGACACGACCTCCACCCGGGAGAGTGGGGACTTCATCCAGAAGTCTTCCAAATGATTGTACACCGTTGGGAAAGGCCACAGGTGGACATGATGGCATCCCGCCTCAACTAAGAGTTACAAAGATCTCAGAGGACCCATGGCCTCTGCCGCTCAGACAGGACCTGCTGCAGCAGGGGGCCTGTCTGTTCCAAGACGTACCACGGCTGCGTTGGACGGCATGGCGGTTGACCGCCGGATCCTGAAGGAAAAGGGAATTCCGGAGGAAGTTATCCCTACGCTATTTAAAGCTAGGAAAGAAGTGAACGCTAACCATTATCACCGCATATGGCGGAAATATGTTGCATACTGTGAGGCCAGGAAGGCCCCAAAGGAGAAATTTCAGCTAGGTCGATTTCTGCACTTCCTACAGTCAGAGGTGACTATGGGCCTACAATTGGGTTCCATTGAGGTCCAGATTTCGGCTCTATCGATTTTCTTCCAAAATGGAACTGGCTTCACTGCCTGAAGTTCAGACTTTTGTTAAGGGAGGGCTGCATAGTCAGCCCCCGTTTGTGCCTCTAGTGGCACCGTGGGATCTCAACGTGGTGTTGGATTTCCTGAAGTCGCATTGGGTTGAGCCACTTAAATCCGTGGAGCTATAATACCTCACGTGGAAAGTGGTCATTCTGTGGGCCTTGGCGTCGGCCAGGCGTGTATCAGAATTGACAAAAGCCCTTATCTGTATTTTATATGGGAAAGGCGAAATTGAGGACTCGTTCCCAATTCCTTCCTAAGGTGGTATCAGTTTTTCATGTGAACCAACCTATTGTGGTGCCTGCGGCTACTTGGGACTTGGAGGATTCCAAGTTACTGGACGTAGTCAGGGCCCTGAAAAGTATATGTTTCCAGGACAGCTGGAGTCAGGAAGACTGACTCGCTATTTATCCTGTATGCACCCAACAAGCTGGGTGCTCCTGCTTCTAAGCAGACGATTGCTCGCTGGATCTGTAGCACGATTCAACTTGCACATTCTGCGGCTGGTCTGCCGCACCCTAAATCTGTAAAAGCCCATTCCACGAGGAAAGTGGGCTCTTCTTGGGCGGCTGCCCGAGGGGTCTCGGCTTTACAACTTTGCCGAGCTGCTACTTGGTCAGGGGCAAACACGTTTGCAAAATTCTACAAATTTGATACCCTGGCTGAGGAGGACCTTGAGTTCTCTCATTCGGTGCTGCAGAGTCATCCGCACTCTCCCGCCCGTTTGGGAGCTTTGGTATAATCCCTATGGTCCTTACGGAGTCCCCAGCATCCACTAGGACGTCAGAGAAAATAAGATTTTACTCACCGGTAAATCTATTTCTCGTAGTCCGTAGTGGATGCTGGGCGCCCGTCCCAAGTGCGGACTGTCTGCAATACTTGTATATAATTATTGTTAACTACAAGGGTTATTGTTGAGCCATCTGTTGAGAGGCTCAGTTGTTATCATACTGTTAACTGGGTATTGTATCACGAGTTATACGGTGTGATTGGTGTGGCTGGTATGAGTCTTACCCGGGATTCAAAATCCTTTCCTTATTGTGTCAGCTCTTCCGGGCACAGTATCCTTACTGAAGTCTGGAGGATGGTCATAGTGGGAGGAGCCAGTGCACACCAGGTAGTCCTTATTCTTTCTTAGCTGTGCCCAGTCTCCTGCGGAGCCGCTATTCCCCATGGTCCTTACGGAGTCCCCAGCATCCACTACGGACTACGAGAAATAGATTTACCGGTGAGTAAAATCTTATTTTTCCTGTTTTTTTTTTCTCCCTGCACCTCCCCCCAAAAATGGGGGGGGGGGGCGCCAGAAACTTTTTTGGCTTGGGGGAGCAAAATTTCTAGTTACGCCACTGATTGCGCCTCTTTTTTTCTTTGCGTCATGTGCTGTTTGGGGAGGGTTTTTTGGAAGGGCCATCCTGCGTGACACTGCAGTGCCACTCCTAGATGGGCCAGGTGTTTGTGTCGGCCACTAAGGTCGCTTATCTTACTCACACAGCTACCTCATTGCGCCTCTTTTTTTCTTTGCGTCATGTGCTGTTTGGGGAGGGTTTTTTGGAAGGGACATCCTGCGTGACACTGCAGTGCCACTCCTAGATGGGCCAGGTGTTTGTGTCGGCCACTAGGGTCGCTTATCTTACTCACACAGCTACCTCATTGCGCCTCTTTTTTTCTTTGCGTCATGTGCTGTTTGGGGAGGGTTTTTTGGAAGGGCCATCCTGCGTGACACTGCAGTGCCACTCCTAGATGGGCCAGGTGTTTGTGTCGGCCACTAGGGTCGCTTATCTTACTCACACAGCTACCTCATTGCGCCTCTTTTTTTCTTTGCGTCATGTGCTGTTTGGGGAGGGTTTTTTGGAAGGGACATCCTGCGTGACACTGCAGTGCCACTCCTAGATGGGCCAGGTGTTTGTGTCGGCCACTAGGGTCGCTTAGCTTAGCCATCCAGCGACCTCGGTGCAAATTTTAGGACTAAAAATAATATTGTGAGGTGTGAGGTATTCAGAATAGACTGAAAATGAGTGGAAATTATGGTTTTTGAGGTTAATAATACTTTGGGATCAAAATGACCCCCAAATTCTATGATTTAAGCTGTTTTTTAGTGTTTTTTGAAAAAAAACACCCGAATCCAATACACACCCGAATCCGACAAAAAAAATTCGGTGAGGTTTTGCCAAAACGCGGTCGAACCCAAAACACGGCCGCGGAACCGAACCCAAAACCAAAACACAAAACCCGAAAAATTTCAAGTGCACATCTCTACCAGAAACGCCCCTTTCCTGTCAATCATTTACCGATCAGCAGAGCGACTGAAAACGCAGCAGAATCCACACCAAATCTGCTAAGTTTAAAGTTAAATAACTAAGCACATGCACCCAATTAGCAACAAATCGCAGCATAGCGAAAATCTGCAACGAGCGATCAACTCGGAATGACCCCCTGTATCCCAATGGTATCTTCTCCCCAGTGGAGGAAGACTCTTTACATTTATTGTTGCATTGGTGTTATTTCTGTGGTTCTCCAGTTGACATCTACTCAATAATTTATTTGGCTTTAAAGAAATGTTTTTTCATTATAAATTATCTCAGATAACTTTGGGATTGGGTATATTTTATCTACAGTACATTCATCATGACGGCATTAATAATGCAGTATGTAGACATACTCAGCATGTTGACATTGAGCATGTAGACTCATCATGTCGATACTGATGTAATGTTGGCATGAATATAATGTCAACAAAACGGGATCTGGTGGAGGAGCTTAGTTTACCTCGTTGCTGATCTCTAGTGATCCTGTTGGTGTCTTCTGGGTCTATCGGTCAAGTGACCATGACTTCCGGATGTTATGGAGTAGTTCTGCTGGTATATAATCGTAACCCTCTCGCGGCTCAATCCTCACCCTCATACCTAGGGCATGGATCATTAGGTCGACCACACTTAGGTCGACAGTCATTAGGTCAACTACTATTGGTCGACATGCAGTAGGTCAACATGGTCAATAGGTCGACGTGGTCAATAGGTCGACATGGAAAAAGGTCGACATGAGGTTTTTGACTGTTTTTGGTGTCGCTTTCTTCATAAAGTGACGGGGAACCACAATTAGTGCAGTGTGTTCCCTCGCATGGCGAACGAGGGCAAGGTGCCTCGCTCCGGTACCGCTGCGCTCGGGACAGGTTACCATTCCCAGTTGTAGTCCACGTGTATCGTAAAGTATGAAAAAGTTCAAAAAATATGAAAAACTCATGTCGACCTTTTTCCATGTCGACCCAGTACATGTCGACCTATCGACCATGTCAACCTATCGACCATGTCAACCTAATGCATGTCGACCAATAGTGGTTGACCGAATGACTGTCGATCTAAGTGCTGTCGACCTAATGACCGTATCCCCGTACCTATCCCTAACCCTAATCTCCTATAGTTTAACGCTCTGCTCCCTCAGGCTAACCCTAGCCCTCAGCTCTTTCACCCTCTGCTCTGTGCAGAATGTCAACATGTTGTATGTTGACATTTCACCCATGCCGACATCATAACTGTTGACATAGTGACTGCATACCATGACTTAGAGCATACAGTACAGATTTTATTGTAATACACTTCATGCTGCTAATGCTCAGGCTACATAATATAACATACAGTATCCTATTTAAGTAAAGCTTTGTAATTGGTAGTAGTATCCAAACTAGTGATGAGCGGGTTCGGTTTCTCGGAAACCGAACCCCCCCGAACTTCACCCTTTTTACACGGGTCCGAGGCATACTCGGATTCTCCCGTATGGCTCGGTTAACCCGAGCGCGCCCGAACGTCATCATTCCACTGTCGGATTCTCGCGAGATTCGGATTCTATATAAGCAGCCGCCCGTCGCCGCCATTTTCACTCGTGCATTGGAAATGTTAGCGAGAGGACGTGGCTGGCGTCCTCTCTGTGTATTGTTGATGCAAATATTTGTGCTTGCTTTATTGTGGGGACTGGGGAGCAGCTGTATATTAATATAGGAGGAGTACAGTGCAGAGTTTTGCTGATCAGTGACCACCAGTTTTATCCGTTCTCTGCATGAAAAAACGCTCCTTATCTGTGCTCAGTGTGCTGCTTTATTGTGGGGACTGGGGACCACCAGTATAATATTATATAGGAGGAGTACAGTGCAGAGTTTTGCTGACCAGTGACCTCCAGTATACGTTGTCTGCCTGAAAAACACTCCATATCTGTGCTGCATTGTAGACAGTATATAGTAGGAGTACAGTGCATAATTTTGCTGACCACCAGCATATAATATATAGGAGTACGGTACAGAAGGCCACTGCTGTACCTACCTCTGTGTCGTCAAGTATACTATCCATCCATACCTGTGGTGCATTTCAGTTTTGCACAGTTTGCTGACCACCAGTATATAATATATACCATTACGGTACAGTAGGCCACTGCTGTACCTACCTCTGTGTCGTCAAGTATACTATCCATCCATACCTGTGGTGCATTTCAGTTTTGCACAGTTTGCTGACCACCAGTATATAATATATAGCATTACGGTATGGAAGGCCACTGCTGTACCTACCTCTGTGTCGACAAATATACTATCCATCTAGATTCTATACCTGTGGTGCATTTCAGTTGTGCAGTTTGCTGACACAGTGACCACCAGTATATATAGCAGTACGGTACGGAAGGCCACTGCTGTACCTACCTCTGTGTCGTCAAGTATACTATCCATCTACATTCTATACCTGTGGTGCATTTTAGTTTTGCAGTTTGCTGACACAGTGACCACCAGTATATATAGCAGTACGGTACGGAAGGCCACTGCTGTACCTACCTCTGTGTCGTCAAGTATACTATCCATCTACATTCTATACCTGTGGTGCATTTCAGTTGTGCAGTTTGCTGACACAGTGACCACCAGTATATATAGCAGTACGGTACGGAAAGGCCACTGCTGTACCTACCTCTGTGTCGTCAAGTATACTATCCATCTACATTCTATACCTGTGGTGCATTTTAGTTTTGCAGTTTGCTGACACAGTGACCACCAGTATATATAGCAGTACGGTACGGAAGGCCACTGCTGTACCTACCTCTGTGTCGTCAAGTATACTATCCATCTACATTCTATACCTGTGGTGCATTTTAGTTTTGCAGTTTGCTGACACAGTGACCACCAGTATATATAGCAGTATGGTACGGAAGGCCACTGCTGTACCTACCTCTGTGTCATCAAGTATACTATCCATCTAGATTCTATACCTGTGGTGCATTTCAGTTGTGCAGTTTGCTGACACAGTGACCACCAGTATATATAGCAGTACGGTACGGAAGGCCACTGCTGTACCTACCTCTGTGTCGTCAAGTATACTATCCATCTACATTCTATACCTGTGGTGCATTTTAGTTTTGCAGTTTGCTGACACAGCGACCACCAGTATATATAGCAGTACGGTATGGAAGGCCACTGCTGTACCTACCTCTGTGTCGTCAAGTATACTATCCATCTACATTCTATACCTGTGGTGCATTTTAGTTTTGCAGTTTGCTGACACAGTGACCACCAGTATATATAGCAGTACGGTAGGCCACTGCTGTACCTACCTCTATGTCGTCAAGTATACTATCCATCTACATTCTATACCTGTGGTGCATTTCAGTTGTGCGCAGTATATATAGTAGTAGGCCATTGCATGGATACTGGCATATAATTTCACACATTAAAAAATGGAGAACAAAAATGTGGAGGTTAAAATAGGGAAAGATCAAGATCCACTTCCACCTCGTGCTGAAGCTGCTGCCACTAGTCATGGCCGAGACAATGAAATGCCATCAACGTCGTCTGCCAAGGCCGATGCCCAATGTCATAGTAAAATCCAAAAAACAAAAGTTCAGTAAAATGACCCAAAAATCAAAATTGAAAGCGTCTGATGAGAAGCGTAAACTTGCCAATATGCCATTTACGACACGGAGTGGCAAGGAACGGCTGAGGCCCTGGCCTATGTTCATGGCTAGTGGTTCAGATTCACATGAGGATGGAAGCACTCATCCTCTCGCTAGAAAAATGAAAAGACTTAAGCTGGCAAAAGCACAGCAAAGAACTGTGCGTTCTTCTAAATCACAAATCCCCAAGGAGAGTCCAATTGTGTCGATTGCGATGCCTGACCTTCCCAACACTGGACGGGAAGAGCTTGCGCCTTCCACCATTTGCACGCCCCCTGCAAGTGCTGGAAGGAGCACCCGCAGTCCAGTTCCTGATAGTCAAATTGAAGATGTCACTGTTGAAGTACACCAGGATGAGGATATGGGTGTTGCTGGCACTGGGGAGGAAATTGACAAGGAGGATTCTGATGGTGAGGTGGTTTGTTTAAGTCAGGCACCCGGGGAGACACCTGTTGTCCGTGGGACGAATATGGCTATTGACATGCCTGGTCAAAATACAAAATAAATCAGCTCTTCGGTGTGGATTTCAACACAAATGCGGACAACAGGTGTCAAGCCGTGTGTTGCCTTTGTCCAGCCGTTATAAGTAGGGGTAAGGACGTTAACCACCTCGGAACATCCTCCCTTATACGTCACCTGCAGCGCATTCATCATAAGTCAGTGACAAGTTCAAAAACTTTGGATGACAGCGGAAGCAGTCCACTGACCACTAAATCCCTTCCTCTTGTAACCAAGCTCCTGCAAACCACACCACCAACTCCCTCAGTGTCAATTTCCTCCTTACCCAGGAAAGCCAATAGTCCTGCAGGCCATGTCACTGGCAAGTCTGACGAGTCCTCTCCTGCCTGGGATTCCTCCGATGCATCCTTGAGTGTAACGCCTACTGCTGCTGGCGCTGCTGTTGTTGCTGCTGGGAGTCGATCGTCATCCCAGAGGGGAAGTCGGAAGACCATTTGTACTACTTCCAGTAAGCAATTGACTGTCCAACAGTCCTTTGCGAGGAAGATGAAATATCACAGCAGTCATCCTGCTGCAAAGCAGATAACTCAGGCCTTGGCAGCCTGGGTGGTGAGAAACGTGGTTCCGGTATCCACCGTTAATTCAGAGGCAACTAGAGACTTGATTTAGATACTGTGTCCCCGGTACCAAATACCATCTAGGTTCCATTTCTCTAGGCAGGCGATACCGAAAATGTACACAGACCTCAGAAAAAGAGTCACCAGTGTCCTAAAAAATGCAGTTGTACCCAATGTCCACTTAACCACGGACATGTGGACAAGTGGAGCAGGGCAGACTCAGGACTATATGACTGTGACAGCCCACTGGGTAGATGTATTGCCTCCCGCAGCAAGAACAGCAGCGGCGGCACCAGTAGCAGCATCTCGCAAACGCCAACTTGTTCCTAGGCAGGCTACGCTTTGTATCACCGCTTTCCAGAAGAGGCACACAGCTGACAACCTCTTACAGAAACTGAGGAAGATCATCGCAGAATGGCTTACCCCAATTGGACTCTCCTGGGGATTTGTGACATCGGACAACGCCAGCAATATTGTGCGTGCATTACATCTGGGCAAATTCCAGCATGTCCCATGTTTTGCACATACATTGAATTTGGTGGTGCAGAATTATTTAAAAAACGACAGGGGCGTGCAAGAGATGCTATCGGTGGCCCGAAGAATTGCGGGCCACTTTCGGCATTCAGCCACCGCGTGCCGAAGACTGGAGTACCACCAAACATTCCTGAACCTGCCCTGCCATCATCTGAAGCAAGAGGTGGTAACGAGGTGGAATTCTACCCTCTATATGCTTCAGAGGATGGAGGAGCAGCAAAAGGCCATTCAAGCCTATACATCTGCCCACGATATAGGCAAAGGAGGGGGAATGCACCTGACTCAAGCGCAGTGGAGAATGATTTCAACGTTGTGCAAGGTTCTCTTTGAACTTGCCACACGTGAAGTCAGTTCAGACACTGCCAGCCTGAGTCAGGTCATTCCCCTCATCAGGCTTTTGCAGAAGAAGCTGGACACATTGAAGGAGGAGCTAAAACAGAGCGATTCCGCTAGGCATGTGGGACTTATGGATGGAGCCCTTAATTCGCTTAACCAGGATTCACGGGTGGTCAATCTGTTGAAATCAGAGCACTACATTTTGGCCACCGTGCTCGATCCTAGATTTAAAACCTACGTTGTATCTCTCTTTCCGGCAGACACAAGTCTGCAGAGGTTCAAAGACCTGCTGGTGAGAAAATTGTCAAGTCAAGCGGAACGTGACCCGTCAACATCTCCTCCTTCACATTCTCACGCAACTGGGGGTGCGAGGAAAAGGCTAAGAATTCCGAGCCCACCCGCTGGCGGTGATGCAGGGCAGTCTGGAGCGAGTGCTGACATCTGGTCCGGACTGAAGGACCTGCCAACGATTACTGACATGTCGTCTACTGTCCCTGCATATGATTCTCTCACCTTTGAAAGAATGGTGGAGGATTATATGAGTGACCGCATCCAAGTAGGCACGTCAGACAGTCCGTACGTATACTGGCAGGAAAAAGAGGCAATTTGGAGGCCCTTGCACAAACTGGCTTTATTCTACCTAAGTTGCCCTCCCTCCAGTGTGTACTCCGAAAGAGTGTTTAGTGCCGCCGCTCACCTTGTCAGCAATCGGCGTACGAGGTTACTTCCAGAAAATGTGGAGAAGATGATGTTCATCAAAATTAATTATAATCAATTCCTCCGTGGAGACATTCACCAGCAGCAATTGCCTCCAGAAAGTACACAGGGAGCTGAGATGGTGGATTCCAGTGGGGATGAATTAATAATCTGTGAGGAGGGGGATGTACACAGTGAAAGGGGTGAGGAATCGGAGGATGAAGATGAGGTGGACATCTTGCCTCTGTAGAGCCAGTTTGTGCAAGGAGAGATTGATTGCTTCTTTTTTTTGTGGGGGCCCAAACCAACCAGTCATTTCAGTCACAGTCGTGTGGCAGACCCTGTCGCTGAAATGATGGGTTCGTTAAAGTGTGCATGTCCTGTTTATACAACATAAGGGTGGGTGGGAGGGCCCAAGGACAATTCCATCTTGCACCTCTTTTTTTCTTTCATTTTTCTTTGCATCATGTGCTGTTTCGGGACAATTTTTTTGAAGTGCCATCCTGCCTGACACTGCAGTGCCACTCCTAGATGGGCCAGGTGTTTGTGTCGGCCACTTGTGTCGCTTAGCTTAGTCACACAGCGACCTTGGTGCGCCTCTTTTTTTCTTTGCATCATGTACTGTTTGGGGACAATTTTTTTGAAGTGCTATCCTGTCTGACACTGCAATGCCACTCCTAGATGGGCCAGGTGTTTGTGTCGGCCACTTGTGTCACTTAGCTTAGTCACACAGCGACCATGGTGCGCCTCTTTTTTTCTTTGCATCATGTACTGTTTGGGGACTATTTTTTTGAAGTGCTATCCTCTCTTACACTGCAATGCCACTCCTAGATGGGCCAGGTGTTTGTGTCGGCCACTTGGGTCGCTTAGCTTAGTCACACAGCTTCCGCATTGCGCCTCTTTTTTTTCTTTGCATCATGTGCTGTTTGGGGACAATTTTTTTAATCTGCCATCCTGTCTAACACTGCAGTGCCACTCCTAGATGGGCCAGGTGTTTGTGTCGGCCACTTGGGTCGCTTAGCTTAGTCACACAGCGACCTTGGTGCGCCTCTTTTTTTCTTTGCATCATGTGCTGTTTGGGGACAACTTTTTTGAAGTGCCATCCTGCCTGACACTGCAGTGCCACTCCTAGATGGGCCAGGTGTTTGTGTCGGCCACTTGTGTTGCTTAGCTTAGTCACACAGCAACCTTGGTGCGCCTCTTTTTTTCTTTGCATCATGTGCTGTTTGGGGACAACTTTTTTGAAGTGCCATCCTGCCTGACACTGCAGTGCCACTCCTAGATGGGCTAGGTGTTTGTGTCGGCCACTTGTGTCGCTTAGCTTAGCCATCCAGCGACCTCGGTGCAAATTTTAGGACTAAAAATAATATTGTGAGGTGTTCAGAATAGACTGAAAATGAGTGTAAATTATGGTTATTGAGGTTAATAATACTATGGGATCAAAATTACCCCCAAATTCTATGATTTAAGCTGTTTTTTAGGTTTTTTTGTAAAAAAAACTGAATCCAAAACACACCCGAATCTGACAAAAAAATTTCAGGGAGGTTTTGCCAAAACGCGTCCGAATCCAAAACACGGCCGCGGAACCGAATCCAAAACCAAAACACAAAACCCGAAAAATGTCCGGTGCACATCCAAACCCTGTTGACATCCACAACTGTTTCAGTAATTTGTAAGTAGGAATTTTCTACTTTAGCACTTGTTGGAGTGTAGCAATAAAGGCAGGCTAAGTGTTGCTTGGAAGCTATATTGGATTGACACTAGATGGAGCAGTGTAGTCCCTCTTTGCTATGGTAGAGTATTCTCGTATACTAAACCTTATTTTTATTAATTCTACATAATATGTTATGAAGTCTTACATGTATTCACCAAGTAAAATTTATCCTGCAATCTTCTGTGCATGTTTAATGCATGAAAAGAGAAACATATTGGCCCTCATTCAGATGTGACAGGAGTTGAGGCTTATGCAGCAAAGTACCAATGCTCGGTTCTTTGCGCATGCACCGGACTCGTACTGTGCATGTGCAGTACAGGTCTGTGATGCTGGTTGCACTACGACATCAGACTGTCAATGACTGACAGTCTGATGCCATCTGGGGTTGGGAAGGCGGCGACGAAGGCCTTCTTTTCTCCAAACAGAGGCATGTTGCCACCATTGGAGGATAGAAACAAGGCCAGGATCTCCGTCAGAGGACACAGATTTACTGGCTTGTAAATAGGACTTGCGGCGACCAGCTTGTGCAACCCCTTGGACGCAGTTCAGATCAGCGTGATGCCTCCTGCTGCATTACAAAATTAGTCTTATTCTATGTAAGCAGTGTCTTCTATGTAAGCAGCAGCAGTAGTCCCTCCAACCAGTGAATGAGGGCCATTCTGCGAGAGGTTATGGCCTCAGTGATTATTATTATTATTATTTATTAACAGTTTCTTATATAGCGCAGCAAATTCCATTGCGCTTTACAATTGGAAATAACAATGATATAACAAAACAATGATGTAACAAAACTTGGTAATAACAAACAGTTACATAGGTAGGAAGGCCCTGCTCGCAAGCTTACAATTAATAGGGAAATAGGCATGGATACACAAGGATAGGTGCTATCTATTGCATAGTTGTCCACCAGATTGCAAAGGTTCTTGGTGGGCTGTAAGATATGGTCATACAGCAATGATGAACCGGGGTCGAGAGGAAGGATGAGAAGACATATGTGGACTGTGCAGAGTGGATGCAATTTGATAGGAAGGTTTATGAAAGTTATGTGGGCGGTTCTGGAATTTGATACGCTTGCCTGTAGAGGTGAGTTTTCAGGGAACACTTGAAGGTTTGGAGACTAGAGGAGAGTCTTATTGTACGTGGTAGGGCATTCCACAGAGTGGGTGCAGCCCGATTAAAGTCCTGCAATCGTGAGTGGGAGCGCGTAATGAGTGTGGATGAGAGATGCAGATCTTGTGAAGAGCAAAGAGGTTGGTTTGGGAGATATTTTGAGATAAGCGAAGTGATGTATGTTAGTTTGGTTAATGGCCTTGTTATGGCCTCAGTGATGACAATATAGAAGACTGCAAGCTATCGTCCAGTGAAATATTTGTAGGAGAATGTACATTATAATAACAGGAAGAGACTACACAGTGATAACCTACGGTACAGCGAATTATACTGTTCCTCCAGTATAACTTCCAAGCAACACTTAACCTGTAGCTGTTGCTGTACTGCAACAGGTTTTTTCTAAATACTTTCCATATGCTTGATTGGGAGCTTAGGCAAAGCTTATGATAATTGGATATTGCTAGATGCTGTTTACTCAAGGGATAACTTTTCCTTTATGGTGTTGAATTCCAAATAAATGAAAAAGTGTATAGAGACTAAAATGGGGTGTCCAGATATATAAAAAAAGTCACCTACAGTATATACAAAATTGTAGACAATCAATTTGTTGTAACTTTTTCATTTGTACAGTAGGTGGATAGGCTCCTGACAAAATGTAACCATGGTGTGTGTATGTGTGTGTACATGTGGTATGGTTTAACTGTTGACATGCAGCACGTCGGCATGCTCAGCATGTCAATAGATGTCAAGTCGACATTCATCTGTTGACAAACATTCCTTAGTGGTCTAGCTGTGTTTTACCTTGTCCCGGTGGTTGCAGCATCTTCTGGGTCCTGGCGTCATTTGAGTATTGTCACGGATATACTAGCTGTGACTGGTGATTCCGAACTGGGTTCAGGATGGGAGACGGACTTGGTCCTGGTTGGACCAAGTCCTGTGTTAGCACCAAGGTGTCGGCTGGTACTGGCATCTTTGAATTAGGCTCAGACTGGGAGGCAATCTCTCCAGGATGGAAGCGGGCTGGCTGAACAAAGTTCCTTCTCATGAAGTGTTTAGATCCAAGATGAAGACTTTAAAGATGATGAAGAAGAATATGACAAGCATAATGGGATTCCGGGTTAACTCCACTGAGGCAGGCGTAGGAGGCGGTTACCCTGATCGATGCCTGCGACACTCCCTCGCAGACTGAGGCGGTAACGGAGGCAACAGGAGCGGTATGACGGCAGCAGTCAGACAACTCGGAGTCGTTCGGGTCTAGGAGCGTGGGAGCCAGGTGACTAGGAACCAGGAAAGCGGAACTGCAATACAACAGGAATCAGGAGCAAGGGTACACACTGAAAACTGGAAGCACAGAGCACTAGCATGCAGACTAGCTGCAGAAGATGTTGCACTGACGTCAGAATGCCCCAGAATGCACTCAGATATACCCTGCCCCCTGCAAGGATTGGCTGCAGCACAATTAGGCTGAATCAGGCCCTGATTGGTCTTTGCTGACTATGTGATACCTTCCAAGATGGCGGCACCCTGAGCCCAGCACCGCCCACACTGCAGCCGCACTGGGCTTCCCGCAGCCATCATCGGCTCTGCCCCTGCTCTCCGGACCTCTACCTCGGCCGCCCGCCAGCCGCCACTGCCCACCGCAGCACTGCTGAGGACACAGCACACAGACGGGTAAGCCGCATCTCCCGCTGCCCATGACAAGTATAAGTTCCAGTTCAGGTGTCTGAGGAACAGTCTTTTGGTAAGTAGTTCTCTCCTAATTCTCCCCTTAGTGCCCAACCCTAACCTCACTACTCTACAGCCTAGCTCTATCCTCATCCTGCAACCTAACCCTCCTGGTGGCGCCTATCCCTACATTTCACATGCCCACATTTCATGTCAATATTGTGAACGTGTTGAGAGTCTGAACTATGCAAACAAATACATTGGTAGCTGCTCAATCACTCTGGAAGCACATATCAGGTGCATGAAAAGGGATCGGTCACAGCAGACAGCAAACATAAAGGGGGGTGTCAACACTCTGATGTTGAGATTGAGGTGACGATATTGTGATTGTCTACATAGATACTATCGACCTTTTAACCTGTTACCCTCCTCTTGTCGGGCCCCTTTCTCTCTCTGTGATGCAGTTGCAAGTAGACTCTGAGGGGCAGATGTATTACGCCTGGAGAAGTGATAAAGCAGTGATAAGTGGAAGGTGATAACGCACCAGCCAATCATTAAAGGTTTGAAAAATAACAGGAGCTGATTGGCTGGTGCGTTGGGTGCACCCAAAACCATGCACCAATTATAGACTGGCCTTCCAAGTGACTTTCAAAGGTCTTGGCACTGATATTAATTAAGACTACCGAATAATGAGAAAACTGGTAATGCATATATGACACTGTGTTAGAAGAAATTAAGACTTATTTAGGTATTGGCATTGATGTGAGCTAGCAATGTAACATTCTATTCATGCCACACTTCATCATTTGCCATCTGATGACATCCCAACGTGAACATTAAAGGCCTGATGAAAACATCATATGGAAGTATTTTTAGTAACTGAAGCAACATATATTAAGCACTTTAATTCATGATGTGACTTGGCACGGTCAAATGAACTCTGTACCTTCTCATAATTCATGAGTCAGATGGCATTTTTGCTTAAGATAATGAATACGGACCTATAATGTAAGACAATACAGTTATTTGCATGGATTTCAGAAGTCAGACAGGGCAAAGCATCGCAGAGCCACTTTCGGTGATTGACACTTGACAGACTTTAGAAATTAATCGTATTTGCTCGGCATTTAAAATTGTTTCCATTTCATTCCTGGCACCTGCACAACAAGCTGTGAAATAAGTGCCGCTTGTACACTTGTTTCACTCTGTCTTATTATTATTCTTCCTTTAAAAACTGGGACGTGTTCTTTTCCCTTTTGAAAGTGCAGTTTTTTATTTCTATAAAATATTTCAGCTGCCAGTGGACAATACAGGAGTATATCATGTATGGAAGGCACGAGAAATTGTTACTTTTAAAAAATAGAATGTGAATGTAGACTGTGAGGACAATGAATATGTTTCATTCAGCCGGTATCTAATTAAAAGGCGAATGTGTTATTTATAATTTATTATAATGCTGTAAGGTATTATTTTCTATTTGTTATCTAAAAGGGACTGACGAACAATGTAATCAGTGTCTGTGGTGCTATTTGTAAAGGAACAATGTGTTACTAAAAAAAAAAAAAGAAGAAAAAAAAAAGTCTATCTTTTTGTGCAGAACATTCAGCCAAATAAAATAACTGTTAGAGTTTTATTTATATAGCGCACACATATTCCGCAGCTCTTTACAGGGAATATTTGTCCATTCACATCAGTCCCTGCCCCAGTGGAGCTTACAATCTACATTCCCTATCACATGTACACACACACAGAGCCGGCCCTAACCAATATGATGCCCTAGGCAAGATTTTGGCTGGTGCCCCCTAGCACCATTCCACCACTGACCCTGCACACCATTTCCAGCACCATCACCCCTCACCCATAGCAGTCCTCATTTTGGTGTTCCTACCCCCTATATTTTAAATAAGAACAGTGCGCACATTTGGCGCACAGCCCAAAAAGGGGTGTGTTTTTCCTCAGAAGGGGCAAGGCCACACAATAGTACCCCCAATTCAAATTACCCCACACAGTAGTGCACCTTTATTCACATTTTATCATGCGATAGTGTCCCTAATTCACGTTACATCACACAGTAGTATCACTTTACCTTATACCGTATACTCCTTACAGTAGTGCCCCTTATTCACATAACATCACACTGAATTGCTCCTTATTCACATTACACCACACCCTATTGCTCTTTATTTACATATATTAGACGACACAGAAGTGCCCTTTCTATACATTACACCACATAGTAGAGCACCATATACACATAATGTCACATATTAGTAATGCATTTATACACATAATACCACACAGTAATGCCCCTTACACATATGCCAAAAACTTCTGCACAACTAACCCACCTGCACACAGCACTCACATGGCCACTAACACTGTGACCTCTGCCACTGCTTGGATACAGATGTGTCCTCATACATCTTGCCTCAATAATGCCATGCAGCAGGAGATGTCTGGTGTGAGTCAGCTGGCAGCTCTGCTAACGTTGTGTGCCTTTTTTGCATTACTATGTAGCTAAGATGCACAAGCAGCTTCTGCTGATGAAAATGATATGTGGCACGCCTATATTCTGTGTGCGACTGTGACTGTATCTGCATACGAAATGCTACGTTACAGTGATTTCCAGGAATACAGTGTAATGTAGCATTTCCATAGGAGCCATGGATGTTGTAGTCTAGAAGGCTGCCACTAGGTGGAGCCGCAATGTGCCAAAAAGGAGACCGGGAGACACTGAGGAGGAGGGAAAGTGCAGAGCGGGGTGAGTCCCTCAGATCTACTGAGAATGAGAGACATTGGGCAAAGTGATAATGCTGAGGTGGTGCAAGGTGACAAGCCCCAATGAATATGCACTGATGGTGCAATGCGGGATGGCTGACTGCAGAAGCCCCAGTAGAATAAGGTTAACAACTGGATACAGTGTGGCAGCACTGAGCTCCGCGGAGGCTGAGTGTGAGTAGGAGGTGTGAAAAGGAGATTTCCATACAGTCATACTGAGTACTATAAAGTGCTACTGATAGAATGACAGAACTTTGTGTGCACTTTAGGTTACTGATCAGTTTGCTGCTTTGCTAATTCTGCTGAGCAATAATCTGTGTTGCCATTACCTTATATCTGCGTTTTTACACAGGTTATTGTGTGTTTAGAATATAGTATATTGAGCCAATTGAAAAAATGCATTTCCATTAGTCGTAGCCAAAAAGGTAAAGCAGCAGTTACGTTAAAACAGACCATTTCATTATCAAAAACAGTTATTGCTCATTGTTTACTCGCTATTGTACAGTAAACTATTGTGTTCAGATTGCTACATTTATCTCGTGCAGCAATTGACATACAAATGAGTCCCATTACATCTTCGCTGCTGGAGGCAGCGTACCGTAGTGCTCCATAGCCCAGCCTCCTGCAGCCCATTCATTTCTAGGGACAGCGGGCGACTGCATACACACACAACCTACCACCACCGGCTATCGCGCTCACATCAATGGGTAGCGGGAGCATAGCTTCCCGCTACCCATGTTAACAACTTCCACTGACCTCCCCTCAGTATGTACTGGTAGCGGGAGCATCACTCCCTGTGCCGGTTATGTGTTGTCCTCTGCTCGGGGTAGGCCGCTACTATACGCCATGCCGCGACTTGTAGCTCGCAATGTGAACACATCATGGGCCAGGTCAGAATAGGACACATCTGTATGTATGGCAATCATTATTTTCATCATACAGTGACCTGCCCTGGACCTACGTCCTCTTACATCCTTTAATAAATCTACTTGATTATTCTATTTATCAAAGCTATCATTTACTGTGTAGCCTCTGTGCTACAGCCGGGGATGGATAAAGCTCATGGAGTCAGTCCAGAGAAGAAGGAAGATCCACTGGAGCGGTCATGTCAGCTGCAAGGTACCATCTACACCTAACTTACCTGTGCCCACACCAACACCCGGATACCACAATACTTTACCATTGGGAGCTACTAAAACTCATCTACTCTCATTCTGTTAACTAACCTTTGAATACACTGGTCTTTGTGAATAAGTAGTAGTTTACTGAGCATTAAATTGTTTATATGGAATCTACCTACTGACTTTCTCTATAAAGTCTGCACATGTTCCTTTCAATACATCCTGTCGATGTATCACCTATTATATTGTGTAACAGATATAGGGGGACCTTTACTAAGCAGTGATAAGAGCAGAGAAGTGAGCCAGTGGAGAAGTGCCCAAGGCAACCAATCAGCACTGACGTAACATCTATAATTTGCATACTATAAAATTATACAGAGCTACTGATTGGTTGTTGGTGCAACTTCTCCTCTGGCTCACTTTTCCGATCTTATCACTGCTTAGTAAATGTCCCCCATAATCTCTTTAGTCTGAGTACTGTTTGTTCTTGTTTGGTTTGTTATATTTATTGTTGTTTTATGGCTACATCAATGTGGCTACTGTCACAGACATTGCTATGGAACAAAATTACCAGCGGGACTTGATCTTATGGAATGTTCACAGGGTCTACTAGCGTTTTCCATATAACCTCGGTCTTTGAACTTTAACATCCATTCATTTGGTAATTCTCGAGAGGCATAGGTCGCGTTCCTCTGTTGCACTGTGTCACTTTAATTGTATGTACCCTGCTAGATGGTAATACAATATACTATTTAAAAATATAATAATAAATATAATTATAATTAATATAATAAAATGGTAAATATTTATTTAGTAAATAACTTGCAAATCGAATTGTTATTGGTTCTTTGTACAGTATATTAAGAACCCTCTTAGAACTAGACATGTGTGGTTCGAATTTTTAAAAATCTGAACACACACAAATTTAGGGGATCCGAGTAGAACCGAGTCCTGGTTTTGGATCTTCCTGTAGTGTTAGATCTCAGATTTTAAATCCAAATTTCGTGTTTTGGATTGCATTTTGGAAATTTTCAAGTGCCATTTCGGTGGGGGGGCAATACTGACTTGAAATTACTGGAAATGAATGTTATTGATGTTATTAACAGAGATGTGCACTTCGGTTTTCCATAAATCTGAATCCATCCTAATTTTGTAGATCAACCAAAACCCAGTCTATTAAGGAGATCCGGTCTGACTGAGTCCTGGTTCGGATCTTCCCGCAGTTCGGAATTCATATTTCTGATTTTCGATTGTAAGTATTACATTATTTTAGCTGTTTTTTTAAATCATTTGTTATCAATGATTATTAAATTTTTTATCGGTTTTTAATCGAACCAAAAACCAAATTTGAACCAAAACACTCGAGGGTGGTCATGTGAAATCCAAAACCAAAGCACGATGATGAATTAGAACCAAAACTGAAACACAGGGGTCCGCACCATTCTCTAGTTAATACTATAGGAACAAAAATAGGTCCCAATTACATGATTTTAGCTGTTTTTAAAACATGATAAAATATATTAACAAAATTCAAATATTTTGGCTTACACAAAAAGGGCATGCCTATTGTGTACTCTTATGCAGACTGCATTTTGTCTAAAATACAACAATTTATGGCACATTTTGCAAAATGTGTGTTTTCAGCATAGTATCCAGTTGTGGTGTATCACCAATGCAACATTCCTATACATCTTCACTTTCAGGAAGGTGTTGAAAGAATGTAGAAAATTATACATTAAACGCAAACAAAAACATGAAGTGCCCGCTCCATAGCAAAACTTGCGCTCAGCCACTTGGTTTATCTGAGAGTGAGATGAAAAGTATGGAAATGCAATCACAAGAACAAAAGTACTCAGCTTGTGCTAAGGGATGGTGTGTGAAAATAGCATGATATATACAAATGTCTACTTAGGGTTAAGAGGGTTAAGAGGGTTAAGTGAAAATAAATAATTTGTTCAGAGCGGCTTCCAGTAATTTATCCCAGTTGTGCTGTCATAAGATTAGGAAAGTCCTATCTTTAAATTACTTTAATGACCTTCTGGAAGTGTTAACACAATGCCTTTTATTATGGTCAATATAGTAGTTGTTTGTTACAAACTTCAAGTGTTAAAATGTATTTGTTGTTTACGAAAGGCTTCTATTTTTACTTATTTCATTTATAACCTTAGATCACAATTTCTTCATTTCTGTTCTTCTTGGGACCACACAGGGTTCAGCCCAAGCACTGACCATCGGGATAAGGGTAACAGTGGTACAGTCTCTGTTCTGGGCATCCCTGGCCAGATGACTTTTCACAGGCTGCATGAGCTACGTTTCTATTCTAACCACATTTACCACCATGTCCAATAATGATAACGTTGATTTCAACCATTTTGTTGCTCTTTCATGCGCACCAGTGTTAGACCCCTTTCACACCACACAAAAAACCCGGTATCGACTCGGCATATTTTTGGGTCGACGCGGGTCGATGTGCGGTGTGAAAGAGCAATGGTCGAAATCCCGGGTCGCCTGATCAGGTGATTCAGCCTGGGAATCAATCAGTGTTATTCCTGGGTTGAATACCGGGTCAGTGACAGCGTGAACTTGTTCCCGGGTCGATGCGACCCGGGACCCATTCACTACATAGGGAGAGAGGGGTATAGAGATGATCTTTTCTCCCAGCCCTACCTCCACCTCTGGCCCCGCGGCCGGCTCCGCCCCCCACCGCTATGGCAACCGACCCAGCATATTACCGGGTCGGGAAGCTGCCTATAAGGGTCCAATGCCGGATCCCAATTCCCGGGTGGGATACGGCATTGGCAGTGTGAAAGGGGTGTAACTTTCAATCCAGATGTACTAAACCTTGAAAAGTGATAAATAGCACGGTGATAAAGTACCAGCCAACCAGCCCCTTACTGTCATTTCTCTTATATCCTAGAGGATACTGGGGTCCATTTAGTACCATGGGGTATAGACGAGTCCACTAGGAGACATGGGCACTTTAAGAATTTGATAGTGTGGGCAGGCTCCTCCCTCTATTCCCCTCCTACCAGACTCAGTTTAGAAAATGTGCCCGGAGGAGGCGGTCACACTGAAGGAAGCTCCTGAAGATTTTTCTGCATTTATTTTCTCTGTTTGTACTTTTCAGGCAGGATTGGTTGGCACCAGCCTGTCTGCTTCGTGGGACTTAGGGGGGGAACAGCCCAACCTCTTGAAGGGTTAATGATCCCGTTCCCAGCTGACAGGACACTGAGCTCCTGAGGGAACTATTCGCAAGCCCCACCACGGAGAGCGTACATTCCCGCAGCACGTCGCCACCCCTAACAGAGCCAGAAGAATGAAGAGTGGTGAGTACTGAGTCGGCGTCCTGGCTAGCAGGGCGCCGGCCATTATGGTGTCACGAGGGTACGGAGACGCATGGCTTCTAGATGGAGCAGAATGTGTCTCCATACACAGTACACGACTGCGTCTCAGTACACTGTACACAGTACCCAAACTGGCAAGGACAGCCTTAAAATGGTTCCTGTCCATTTTAAGCACTCAAATTACCTCAGCCAGTATAAAAAAAGCAGGAAGACCGCACGCCATTGAAGGGGCGGGACTTCACTGTGAGAGGATCCAGTAGCTCACCAGCGCCATTTTCCCTCTGCAGTGGACATAGACGCTGACAGGGACGCGCAGCTACTCCGGTGTGACTCCAAATTACCTCAGCGGTACCAGGGGGTCATAGCAGGGGGGGAGCGACTATTAGTGTACTAGGTCCCCTATCAGGGTACTTAGTCTGCGACCCGGCTAAGCTTGGCATTAGCGGTAAGGGCGCAGTGGGGGCTGGCTCCAAACAACTCTGTGTCTCCCTGAAGGGCTCTTTGTTGGTTACTTGTGCTTAACCTTTGTGTGTGTGTGTGTGTGTGTGTGTGTGTGTGTGTGTGTGTGTTTGTGCGCGCGCATCTGGCCCATATCCTGCAATCTGACTCTGACGCTAATTAGAGATGAGCGGGTTCGGTTTCTCTGAAACCGAACCCGCACGAACTTCATGTTTTTTTCACGGGTCCGAGCAGACTCGGATCCTCCCGCCTTGCTCGGTTAACCCGAGCGCGCCCGAACGTCATCATGACGCTGTCGGATTCTCGCGAGACTCGGATTCTATATAAGGAGCCGCGCGTCGCCGCCATTTTCACACGTGCATTGAGATTGATAGGGAGAGGACGTGGCTGGCGTCCTCTCCATTAGAAATTAGATTAGAAGAGAGAGAGAGATTGTGCAGAGTCAGACAGAGTTTACCACAGTGACCAGTGCAGTTGTTGTTAGTTAACTTTTATTTATTTTAATATAATATATCCGTTCTCTGCTATATCCGTTCTCTGCCTGAAAAAAAACGATACACAGCAGCAGCCAGTCACACAGTGTGACTCAGTCTGTGTGCACTCAGCTCAGCCCAGTGTGCTGCACATCAATGTATAAAAGGCAAAGCTTATAATAATTGTGGGGGAGACTGGGGAGCACTGCAGGTTGTTATAGCAGGAGCCCCCAGGAGTACATAATATTATATTAATTTAAAATTAAACAGTGCACACTTTTGCTGCAGGAGTGCCACTGCCAGTGTGACTAGTGGTGACCAGTGCCTGACCACCAGTATAGTAGTATATTGTTGTATGTATTGTATACTATCTCTTTATCAACCAGTCTATATTAGCAGCAGACACAGTACAGTGCGGTAGTTCACGGCTGTGGCTACCTCTGTGTCGGCAGTCGGAACTCGGCAGGCAGTCCGTCCATCCATAATTGTATTACAATATATACCACCTAACCGTGGTATTTTTTTTTCTTTCTTTATACCGTCGTCATAGTGTCATACTAGTTGTTACGAGTATACTACTATCTCTTTATCAACCAGTGTACAGTGCGGTAGTTCACGGCTGTGGCTACCTCTGTGTCGGCAGTCGGCAGGCAGTCCGTCCATCCATAATTGTATTATTATTATAATATATACCACCTAACCGTGGTTTTTTTTTCATTCTTTATACCGTCATAGTGTCATACTAGTTGTTACGAGTATACTACTATCTCTTTATCAACCAGTGTACAGTGCGGTAGTTCACGGCTGTGGCTACCTCTGTGTCGGCAGTCGGCAGGCAGTCCGTCCATCCATAATTGTATTATTATTATAATATATACCACCTAACCGTGGTTTTTTTTTCATTCTTTATACCGTCGTCATAGTGTCATACTAGTTGTTACGAGTATACTACTATCTCTTTATCAACCAGTGTACAGTGCGGTAGTTCACGGCTGTGGCTACCTCTGTGTCGGCAGTCGGCAGGCAGTCCGTCCATCCATAATTGTATTATTATTATAATATATACCACCTAACCGTGGTTTTTTTTTCATTCTTTATACCGTCGTCATAGTGTCATACTAGTTGTTACGAGTATACTACTATCTCTTTATCAACCAGTGTACAGTGCGGTAGTTCACGGCTGTGGCTACCTCTGTGTCGGCAGTCGGCAGGCAGTCCGTCCATCCATAATTGTATTATTATTATAATATATACCACCTAACCGTGGTTTTTTTTTCATTCTTTATACCGTCGTCATAGTGTCATACTAGTTGTTACGAGTATACTACTATCTCTTTATCAACCAGTGTACAGTGCGGTAGTTCACGGCTGTGGCTACCTCTGTGTCGGCAGTCGGCAGGCAGTCCGTCCATCCATAATTGTATTATTATTATAATATATACCACCTAACTGTGGTATTTTTTTTTCTTTCTTTATACCGTCGTCATAGTGTCATACTAGTTGTTACGAGTATACTACTATCTCTTTATCAACCAGTGTACAGTGCGGTAGTTCACGGCTGTGGCTACCTCTGTGTCGGCAGTCGGCAGGCAGTCCGTCCATCCATAATTGTATTATTATTATAATATATACCACCTAACCGTGGTTTTTTTTTCATTCTTTATACCGTCGTCATAGTGTCATACTAGTTGTTACGAGTATACTACTATCTCTTTATCAACCAGTGTACAGTGCGGTAGTTCACGGCTGTGGCTACCTCTGTGTCGGCAGTCGGCAGGCAGTCCGTCCATCCATAATTGTATTATTATTATAATATATACCACCTAACCGTGGTTTTTTTTTCATTCTTTATACCGTCGTCATAGTGTCATACTAGTTGTTACGAGTATACTACTATCTCTTTATCAACCAGTGTACAGTGCGGTAGTTCACGGCTGTGGCTACCTCTGTGTCGGCAGTCGGCAGGCAGTCCGTCCATCCATAATTGTATTATTATTATAATATATACCACCTAACCGTGGTTTTTTTTTCATTCTTTATACCGTCGTCATAGTGTCATACTAGTTGTTACGAGTATACTACTATCTCTTTATCAACCAGTGTACAGTGCGGTAGTTCACGGCTGTGGCTACCTCTGTGTCGGCAGTCGGCAGGCAGTCCGTCCATCCATAATTGTATTATTATTATAATATATACCACCTAACCGTGGTTTTTTTATACCACCTAACCGTGGCAGTCCGTCCATAATTGTATACTAGTATCCAATCCATCCATCTCCATTGTTTACCTGAGGTGCCTTTTAGTTCTGCCTATAAAATATGGAGAACAAAAAAGTTGAGGTTCCAAAATTAGGGAAAGATCAAGATCCACTTCCACCTCGTGCTGAAGCTGCTGCCACTAGTCATGGCCGAGACGATGAAATGCCAGCAACGTCGTCTGCCAAGGCCGATGCCCAATGTCATAGTACAGAGCATGTCAAATCCAAAACACCAAATATCAGAAAAAAAAGGACTCCAAAACCTAAAATAAAATTGTCGGAGGAGAAGCGTAAACTTGCCAATATGCCATTTACCACACGGAGTGGCAAGGAACGGCTGAGGCCCTGGCCTATGTTCATGGCTAGTGGTTCAGCTTCACATGAGGATGGAAGCACTCAGCCTCTCGCTAGAAAACTGAAAAGACTCAAGCTGGCAAAAGCACCGCAAAGAACTGTGCGTTCTTTGAAATCCCAAATCCACAAGGAGAGTCCAATTGTGTCGTTTGCGATGCCTGACCTTCCCAACACTGGACGTGAAGAGCATGCGCCTTCCACTATTTGCATGCCCCCTGCAAGTGCTGGAAGGAGCACCCGCAGTCCAGTTCCTGATAGTCAGATTGAAGATGTCAGTGTTGAAGTACACCAGGATGAGGAGGATATGGGTGTTGCTGGCGCTGGGGAGGAAATTGACCAGGAGGATTCTGATGGTGAGGTGGTTTGTTTAAGTCAGGCACCCGGGAGACACCTGTTGTCCGTGGGAGGAATATGGCCGTTGACATGCCAGGTGAAAATACCAAAAAAATCAGCTCTTCGGTGGAGGTATTTCACCAGAAATGCGGACAACAGGTGTCAAGCCGTGTGTTCCCTTTGTCAAGCTGTAATAAGTAGGGGTAAGGACGTTAACCACCTCGGAACATCCTCCCTTATACGTCACCTGCAGCGCATTCATAATAAGTCAGTGACAAGTTCAAAAACTTTGGGTGACAGCGGAAGCAGTCCCAACTGACCAGTAAATCCCTTCCTCTTGTAACCAAGCTCACGCAAACCACCCCACCAACTCCCTCAGTGTCAATTTCCTCCTTCCCCAGGAATGCCAATAGTCCTGCAGGCCATGTCACTGGCAAGTCTGACGAGTCCTCTCCTGCCTGGGATTCCTCCGATGCATCCTTGCGTGTAACGCCTACTGCTGCTGGCGCTGCTGTTGTTGCCGCTGGGAGTCGATGGTCATCCCAGAGGGGAAGTCGTAAGCCCACTTGTACTACTTCCAGTAAGCAATTGACTGTTCAACAGTCCTTTGCGAGGAAGATGAAATATCACAGCAGTCATCCTACTGCAAAGCGGATAACTGAGTCCTTGACAACTATGTTGGTGTTAGACGTGCGTCCGGTATCCGCCGTTAGTTCACAGGGAACTAGACAATTTATTGAGGCAGTGTGCCCCCGTTACCAAATACCATCTAGGTTCCACTTCTCTAGGCAGGCGATACCGAGAATGTACACGGACGTCAGAAAAAGACTCACCAGTGTCCTAAAAAATGCAGTTGTACCCAATGTCCACTTAACCACGGACATGTGGACAAGTGGAGCAGGGCAGGGTCAGGACTATATGACTGTGACAGCCCACTGGGTAGATGTATGGACTCCCGCCGCAAGAACAGCAGCGGCGGCACCAGTAGCAGCATCTCGCAAACGCCAACTCTTTCCTAGGCAGGCTACGCTTTGTATCACCGCTTTCCAGAATACGCACACAGCTGAAAACCTCTTACGGCAACTGAGGAAGATCATCGCGGAATGGCTTACTCCAATTGGACTCTCCTGTGGATTTGTGGCATCGGACAACGCCAGCAATATTGTGTGTGCATTAAATATGGGCAAATTCCAGCACGTCCCATGTTTTGCACATACCTTGAATTTGGTGGTGCAGAATTTTTTAAAAAACGACAGGGGCGTGCAAGAGATGCTGTCGGTGGCCAGAAAAATTGCGGGACACTTTCGGCGTACAGGCACCACGTACAGAAGACTGGAGCACCACCAAAAACTACTGAACCTGCCCTGCCATCATCTGAAGCAAGAAGTGGTAACGAGGTGGAATTCAACCCTCTATATGCTTCAGAGGTTGGAGGAGCAGCAAAAGGCCATTCAAGCCTATACAATTGAGCACGATATAGGAGATGGAATGCACCTGTCTCAAGTGCAGTGGAGAATGATTTCAACGTTGTGCAAGGTTCTGATGCCCTTTGAACTTGCCACACGTGAAGTCAGTTCAGACACTGCCAGCCTGAGTCAGGTCATTCCCCTCATCAGGCTTTTGCAGAAGAAGCTGGAGGCATTGAAGAAGGAGCTAACACGGAGCGATTCCGCTAGGCATGTGGGACTTGTGGATGCAGCCCTTAATTCGCTTAACAAGGATTCACGGGTGGTCAATCTGTTGAAATCAGAGCACTACATTTTGGCCACCGTGCTCGATCCTAGATTTAAAGCCTACCTTGGATCTCTCTTTCCGGCAGACACAGGTCTGCTGGGGTTGAAAGACCTGCTGGTGACAAAATTGTCAAGTCAAGCGGAACGCGACCTGTCAACATCTCCTCCTTCACATTCTCCCGCAACTGGGGGTGCAAGGAAAAGGCTCAGAATTCCGAGCCCACCCGCTGGCGGTGATGCAGGGCAGTCTGGAGCGACTGCTGATGCTGACATCTGGTCCGGACTGAAGGACCTGACAACGATTACGGACATGTCGTCTACTGTCACTGCATATGATTCTCTCAACATTGATAGAATGGTGGAGGATTATATGAGTGACCGCATCCAAGTAGGCACGTCACACAGTCCGTACTTATACTGGCAGGAAAAAGAGGCAATTTGGAGGCCCTTGCACAAACTGGCTTTATTCTACCTAAGTTGCCCTCCCACAAGTGTGTACTCCGAAAGAGTGTTTAGTGCCGCCGCTCACCTTGTCAGCAATCGGCGTACGAGGTTACATCCAGAAAATGTGGAGAAGATGATGTTCATTAAAATGAATTATAATCAATTCCTCCGCGGAGACATTGACCAGCAGCAATTGCCTCCACAAAGTACACAGGGAGCTGAGATGGTGGATTCCAGTGGGGACGAATTGATAATCTGTGAGGAGGGGGATGTACACGGTGATATATCGGAGGGTGAAGATGAGGTGGACATCTTGCCTCTGTAGAGCCAGTTTGTGCAAGGAGAGATTAATTGCTTCTTTTTTGGGGGGGGTCCAAACCAACCCGTCATATCAGTCACAGTCGTGTGGCAGACCCTGTCACTGAAATGATGGGTTGGTTAAAGTGTGCATGTCCTGTTTTGTTTATACAACATAAGGGTGGGTGGGAGGGCCCAAGGATAATTCCATCTTGCACCTCTTTTTTCTTTTCTTTTTCTTTGCATCATGTGCTGATTGGGGAGGGTTTTTTGGAAGGGACATCCTGCGTGACACTGCAGTGCCACTCCTAGATGGGCCCGGTGTTTGTGTCGGCCACTAGGGTCGCTTATCTTTCTCACACAGTCAGCTACCTCATTGCGCCTCTTTTTTTCTTTGCGTCATGTGCTGTTTGGGGAGGGTTTTTTGGAAGGGACATCCTGCGTGACACTGCAGTGCCACTCCTAGATGGGCCCGGTGTTTGTGTCGGCCACTAGGGTCGCTTATCTTTCTCACACAGTCAGCTACCTCATTGCGCCTCTTTTTTTCTTTGCGTCATGTGCTGTTTGGGGAGGGTTTTTTGGAAGGGACATCCTGCGTGACACTGCAGTGCCACTCCTAGATGGGCCCGGTGTTTGTGTCGGCCACTAGGGTCGCTAATCTTACTCACACAGCTACCTCATTGCGCCTCTTTTTTTCTTTGCGTCATGTGCTGTTTGGGGAGGGTTTTTTGGAAGGGACATCCTGCGTGACACTGCAGTGCCACTCCTAGATGGGCCCGGTGTTTGTGTCGGCCACTAGGGTCGCTTATCTTACTCACACAGCGACCTCGGTGCAAATTTTAGGACTAAAAATAATATTGTGAGGTGTGATGTGTTCAGAATAGGCTGAAAATGAGTGTAAATTATGTTTTTTGAGGTTAATAATACTTTGGGATCAAAATTACCCCCAAATTCTATGATTTAAGCTGTTTTTTAGGGTTTTTTGAAAAAAACACCCGAATCCAAAACACACCCGAATCCGACAAAAAAAATTCGGTGAGGTTTTGCCAAAACGCGGTCGAACCCAAAACACGGCCGCGGAACCGAACCCAAAACCAAAACACAAAACCCGAAAAATTTCCGGCGCTCATCTCTAACGCTAATGGGTCAGACTTGGAGGAGGGTGAGGTAGACTTGGAGGGGGGGGGGATGCGGCTCTGTCACAGGGAATAGAGGCTCTTATAGAGGCTATCGGAAATGTTCTGCATATTCCTGATAAGGTGTCAGAGAAGTGTGAGGAATCTTATTTTAATGTATAAAAGAAGTCCTCAGTCACTTTTCCTGTGTCAAAGGAATTGAATACCCTGTTTGAAGAACTGTGGGTTAATCCTGATAAGAAATTTCAGATCCCTAAAAGGTTACTCCCATCTTCTCCCTTTCCTCTGGAGGATAGAAAAAAAATGGGAAAATCCACTGATAGTGGACGCATCAGTCTCTAGGCTGTCACGAAAAATTGTGTTGCCTGTTCCTGGTACAGCCTCCCTAAAAGACACAGCTGATCGTAAAATTGAGACTACACTCAAATCATTGTACACAGCTGCTGGGGTGGCCCAAAGACCCACTATTGCATGTGCGTGGATCACAAAAGCCATTATAGAATGGTCAGGTAACCTAATTGGGGGGTTAGATTCCTTGTCTAGGGGGATGTTGTTTTACTCCTGTAGCATATACAGGACTCTGCAAACTTTATGGGGGAAGCCATAAAAGAGATAGGCTTGCTTAACGCACGCACCACCGCTATGGCAGTGTCGGCACACAGGGGCTTGTGGCTACGCCAGTGGACTGCTGACACGGACTCCAGGAAAGGCGTGGAAGGCCTACCTTTCACAGGAGAGTCCTTGTTTGGAGATGAATTAGACAAATGGATCTCCACAGCTACTGCGAGTAAGTCTACGTATCTTCCTTCCTCAGCCACCCCTACCAAGAAGACTTATTCAGCTTCTAAGTTACAGTCCTTTCAGACGGCCAAGTTCAAGGGCAAATCCAGAGGTGCTTTTACGTCCTCCAGCGGCGCAAGAGGTAGACAATGCAAACCAGCAACTGCAGGTGCTCAGAAACACAGCTCAGGCTCTGCTTCCTCAAAGACTTCAGCATGACGGTGGACCGCAATGCCTGGAAGGCTGTCAGGTGGGAGCCCGCCTACAATTCTTCAGTCAGATCTGGTCACATTCATGCCAGCATTCCTGGGTGATAGATCTTATTTCCCAGGGCTACAGACTGGAGTTCCAAAAGCTCCCACCTCACAGATTCTTCAAATCAGGCTTGACCAGTTTCACAAAAGGCGAGTATTACTTTGCAGCATGCCATCCGAAAACTGGTATAGACTCAGGTCATTGTTCCAGGTCCACCTCATCTGCTCAACAAGGGGTACTACAACTTGTTCGTAGTACCAAAACTGGACGGTTCGGTAAGACCTATTCTAAACTAGAGATGAGCGGGTTCGGTTCCTCTGAATCCGAACCCGCCCGAACTTCATGTTTTTTTTCACGGGTCCGAGCGACTCGGATCTTCCCGCCTTGCTCGGTTAACCCGAGCGCGCCCGAACGTCATCATCCCGCTGTCGGATTCTCGCGAGGCTCGGATCCTATCGCGAGACTCGGATTCTATATAAGGAGCCGCGCGTCGCCGCCATTTTCACACGTGCATTGAGAGTCATAGGGAGAGGACGTGGCTGGCGTCCTCTCCATTTAGAGAAGAGAGAGACACAGTAGAGACGAGAGAGACACAGTAGTAGTAATTTTGGGGAGCATTATTAGGAGGAGTACTACTATACTACTATACTACTTGCTGAAGTGATATAGATTAGATAGTGTGACTGTAAGTGTATTGTATTATCTGACTTGTGGGGGAGACACTGACAGTGGGGAGCAGTTAGAGTCTGAGAGCAGGACTCAGGAGTACATATAACGTACAGTGCACACTTTTGCTGCCAGAGTCAGTGCCACACTGCCATTGTTGTGACCACACTGACCACCAGTATAATAATATATTTTGTGATTGTCTGCTTAGGACTCGGAGTACTAGTTGCAAGTTGCAACGTGAGTGACCTGACCACCAGTTTAATAATCAATCACCACCAGTTTAATATATATATATATATAATTGTATATATATATATATATAATATTGTATACCACCTACCCGTGGTTTTTTTTTTTTCATTCTTCTTTATACATACTACTATAGTAGCTTACTGTAGCAGTCTGCGGTGCTGCTGACCTGACAGTGTCCAGCAGGTCCGTCATCAGTCATTACATAATAAATATATATAGTACCTGTCCGGCTGCAGTACTAGTGATATTATATTGATTTCATCTCATTATCAATAATTTATCATCCAGTCTAGACTCTATATTAGCAGCAGACACAGTACGTTAGTCCACGGCTGTAGCTACCTCTGTGTCGGCACTCGGCAGTCCATCCATAATTGTATACCACCTACCCGTGGTTTTTTTTTTTCTTTCTTCTTTGTACATACTACTATAGTATAGTAGCTTACTGTAGCAGTCTGCGGTGCTGCTGAGCTGACAGTGTCCAGCAGGTCCTTCATCAGTCATCATTACCTAATAAATATATTATCTACCTGTCCGGCTGCAGTACTAGTGATATTATATATACATACATATATATATTGATTTCATATCATTATCATCCAGTCTATATTAGCAGCAGACACAGTACGTTAGTCCACGGCTGTAGCTACCTCTGTGTCGGCACTCGGCAGTCCATCCATAATTGTATACCACCTACCCGTGGTTTTTTCTTTTTCTTTCTTCTTTGTACATACTACTATAGTATAGTAGCTTACTGTAGCAGTCTGCGGTGCTGCTGAGCTGACAGTGTCCAGCAGGTCCGTCATCAGTCATCATTACCTAATAAATATATTATCTACCTGTCCGGCTGCAGTACTAGTGATATTATATATACATACATATATATATTGATTTCATATCATTATCATCCAGTCTATATTAGCAGCAGACACAGTACGTTAGTCCACGGCTGTAGCTACCTCTGTGTCGGCACTCGGCAGTCCATCCATAATTGTATACCACCTACCCGTGGTTTTTTTTTTTTCTTTCTTCTTTGTACATACTACTATAGTATAGTAGCTTACTGTAGCAGTCTGCGGTGCTGCTGAGCTGACAGTGTCCAGCAGGTCCGTCATCAGTCATCATTACCTAATAAATATATTATCTACCTGTCCGGCTGCAGTACTAGTGATATTATATATACATACATATATATATTGATTTCATATCATTATCATCCAGTCTATATTAGCAGCAGACACAGTACGGTAGTCAACGGCTGTAGCTACCTCTGTGTCGGCACTCGGCAGTCCATCCATAATTGTATACCACCTACCCGTGGTTTTTTTTTTCTTTCTTCTTTGTACATACTACTATAGTATAGTAGCTTACTGTAGCAGTCTGCGGTGCTGCTGAGCTGACAGTGTCCAGCAGGTCCGTCATCAGTCATCATTACCTAATAAATATATTATCTACCTGTCCGGCTGCAGTACTAGTGATATTATATATACATACATATATATATTGATTTCATATCATTATCATCCAGTCTATATTAGCAGCAGACACAGTACGTTAGTCCACGGCTGTAGCTACCTCTGTGTCGGCACTCGGCAGTCCATCCATAATTGTATACCACCTACCCGTGGTTTTTTTTTTCCCTTTCTTCTTTGTACATACTACTATAGTATAGTAGCTTACTGTAGCAGTCTGCGGTGCTGCTGAGCTGACAGTGTCCAGCAGGTCCGTCATCAGTCATCATTACCTAATAAATATATTATCTACCTGTCCGGCTGCAGTACTAGTGATATTATATATACATACATATATATATTGATTTCATATCATTATCATCCAGTCTATATTAGCAGCAGACACAGTACGTTAGTCCACGGCTGTAGCTACCTCTGTGTCGGCACTCAGCAGTCCATCCATAATTGTATACCACCTACCCGTGGTTTTTTTTTTCTTTCTTCTTTGTACATACTACTATAGTATAGTAGCTTACTGTAGCAGTCTGCGGTGCTGCTGAGCTGACAGTGTCCAGCAGGTCCGTCATCAGTCATCATTACCTAATAAATATATTATCTACCTGTCCGGCTGCAGTACTAGTGATATTATATATACATACATATATATATTGATTTCATATCATTATCATCCAGTCTATATTAGCAGCAGACACAGTACGTTAGTCCACGGCTGTAGCTACCTCTGTGTCGGCACTCGGCAGTCCATCCATAAGTATACTAGTATCCATCCATCTCCATTGTTTACCTGAGGTGCCTTTTAGTTGTACCTATTAAAATATGGAGAACAAAAATGTTGAGGTTCCAAAATTAGGGAAAGATCAAGATCCACTTCCACCTCGTGCTGAAGCTGCTGCCACTAGTCATGGCCGAGACGATGAAATGCCAGCAACGTCGTCTGCCAAGGCCGATGCCCAATGTCATAGTACAGAGCATGTCAAATCCAAAACACCAAATATCAGTAAAAAAAAGGACTACAAAACCTAAAATAAAATTGTCGGAGGAGAAGCGTAAACTTGCCAATATGCCATTTACCACACGGAGTGGCAAGGAACGGCTGAGGCCCTGGCCTATGTTCATGGCTAGTGGTTCAGCTTCACATGAGGATGGAAGCACTCAGCCTCTCGCTAGAAAAATGAAAAGACTCAAGCTGGCAAAAGCAGTAGCACCGCAAAGAACTGTGCGTTCTTCGAAATCCCAAATCCACAAGGAGAGTCCGACTCCAATTGTGTCGGTTGCGATGCCTGACCTTCCCAACACTGGACGTGAAGAGCATGCGCCTTCCACCATTTGCACGCCCCCTGCAAGTGCTGGAAGGAGCACCCGCAGTCCAGTTCCTGATAGTCAGATTGAAGATGTCAGTGTTGAAGTACACCAGGATGAGGAGGATATGGGTGTTGCTGGCGCTGGGGAGGAAATTGACCAGGAGGATTCTGATGGTGAGGTGGTTTGTTTAAGTCAGGCACCCGGGGAGACACCTGTTGTCCGTGGGAGGAATATGGCCACTGACATGCCTGGTGAAAATACCAAAAAAATCAGCTCTTCGGTGTGGAAGTATTTCAACAGAAATGCGGACAACAGGTGTCAAGCCGTGTGTTGCCTTTGTCAAGCTGTAATAAGTAGGGGTAAGGACGTTAACCACCTCGGAACATCCTCCCTTATACGTCACCTGCAGCGCATTCATAATAAGTCAGTGACAAGTTCAAAAACTTTGGGTGACAGCGGAAGCAGTCCACTGACCAGTAAATACCTTCCTCTTGTAACCAAGCTCACGCAAACCACCCCACCAACTCCCTCAGTGTCAATTTCCTCCTTCCCCAGGAATGCCAATAGTCCTGCAGGCCATGTCACTGGCAATTCTGACGATTCCTCTCCTGCCTGGGATTCCTCCGATGCATCCTTGCGTGTAACGCCTACTGCTGCTGGCGCTGCTGTTGTTGCTGCTGGGAGTCGATGGTCATCCCAGAGGGGAAGTCGTAAGACCACTTTTACTACTTCCACCAAGCAATTGACTGTCCAACAGTCCTTTGCGAGGAAGATGAAATATCACAGCAGTCATCCTACTGCAAAGCGGATAACTGAGGCCTTGGCATCCTGGGTGGTGAGAAACGTGGTTCCGGTATCCATCATTACTGCAGAGCCAACTAGAGACTTGTTGGAGGTACTGTGTCCCCGGTACCAAATACCATCTAGGTTCCATTTCTCTAGGCAGGCGATACCGAAAATGTACACAGACCTCAGAAAAAGAGTCACCAGTGTCCTAAAAAATGCAGCTGTACCCAATGTCCACTTAACCACGGACATGTGGACAAGTGGAGCAGGGCAGGGTCAGGACTATATGACTGTGACAGCCCACTGGGTAGATGTATGGACTCCCGCCGCAAGAACAGCAGCGGCGGCACCAGTAGCAGCATCTCGCAAACGCCAACTCTTTCCTAGGCAGGCTACGCTTTGTATCACCGGTTTCCAGAATACGCACACAGCTGAAAACCTCTTACGGCAACTGAGGAAGATCATCGCGGAATGGCTTACCCCAATTGGACTCTCCTGTGGATTTGTGGCATCGGACAACGCCAGCAATATTGTGTGTGCATTAAATATGGGCAAATTCCAGCACGTCCCATGTTTTGCACATACCTTGAATTTGGTGGTGCAGAATTATTTAAAAAACGACAGGGGCGTGCAAGAGATGCTGTCGGTGGCCAGAAGAATTGCGGGACACTTTCGGCGTACAGGCACCACGTACAGAAGACTGGAGCACCACCAAAAACTACTGAACCTGCCCTGCAATCATCTGAAGCAAGAAGTGGTAACGAGGTGGAATTCAACCCTCTATATGCTTCAGAGGTTGGAGGAGCAGCAAAAGGCCATTCAAGCCTATACAATTGAGCACGATATAGGAGGTGGAATGCACCTGTCTCAAGCGCAGTGGAGAATGATTTCAACGTTGTGCAAGGTTCTGATGCCCTTTGAACTTGCCACACGTGAAGTCAGTTCAGACACTGCCAGCCTGAGTCAGGTCATTCCCCTCATCAGGCTTTTGCAGAAGAAGCTGGAGACATTGAAGGAGGAGCTAACACGGAGCGATTCCGCTAGGCATGTGGGACTTGTGGATGGAGCCCTTAATTCGCTTAACAAGGATTCACGGGTGGTCAATCTGTTGAAATCAGAGCACTACATTTTGGCCACCGTGCTCGATCCTAGATTTAAAGCCTACCTTGGATCTCTCTTTCCGGCAGACACAAGTCTGCTGGGGTTGAAAGACCTGCTGGTGAGAAAATTGTCAAGTCAAGCGGAACTCGACCTGTCAACATCTCCTCCTTCACATTCTCCCGCAACTGGGGGTGCGAGGAAAAGGCTCAGAATTCCGAGCCCACCCGCTGGCGGTGATGCAGGGCAGTCTGGAGCGACTGCTGATGCTGACATCTGGTCCGGACTGAAGGACCTGACAACGATTACGGACATGTCGTCTACTGTCACTGCATATGATTCTCTCAACATTGAAAGAATGGTGGAGGATTATATGAGTGACCGCATCCAAGTAGGCACGTCACACAGTCCGTACTTATACTGGCAGGAAAAAGAGGCAATTTGGAGGCCCTTGCACAAACTGGCTTTATTCTACCTAAGTTGCCCTCCCACAAGTGTGTACTCCGAAAGAGTGTTTAGTGCCGCCGCTCACCTTGTCAGCAATCGGCGTACGAGGTTACATCCAGAAAATGTGGAGAAGATGATGTTCATTAAAATGAATTATAATCAATTCCTCCGTGGAGACATTGACCAGCAGCAATTGCCTCCACAAAGTACACAGGGAGCTGAGATGGTGGATTCCAGTGGGGACGAATTGATAATCTGTGAGGAGGGGGATGTACACGGTGATATATCGGAGGATGATGATGAGGTGGACATCTTGCCTCTGTAGAGCCAGTTTGTGCAAGGAGAGATTAATTGCTTCTTTTTTGGTGGGGGTCCAAACCAACCCGTCATTTCAGTCACAGTCGTGTGGCAGACCCTGTCACTGAAATGATGGGTTGGTTAAAGTGTGCATGTCCTGTTTATACAACATAAGGGTGGGTGGGAGGGCCCAAGGACAATTCCATCTTGCACCTCTTTTTTCTTTAATTTTTCTTTGCGTCATGTGCTGTTTGTGGAATGTTTTTTGGAAGGGCCATCCTGCGTGACACTGCAGTGCCACTCCTAGATGGGCCCGGTGTTTGTGTCGGCCACTAGGGTCGCTTATCTTACTCACACAGCTACCTCATTGCGCCTCTTTTTTTCTTTGCGTCATGTGCTGTTTGGGGAGGGTTTTTTGGAAGGGCCATCCTGCGTGACACTGCAGTGCCACTCCTAGATGGGCCCGGTGTTTGTGTCGGCCACTAGGGTCGCTTATCTTACTCACACAGCTACCTCATTGCGCCTCTTTTTTTCTTTGCGTCATGTGCTGTTTGGGGAGGGTTTTTTGGAAGGGCCATCCTGCGTGACACTGCAGTGCCACTCCTAGATGGGCCCGGTGTTTGTGTCGGCCACTAGGGTCGCTTATCTTACTCACACAGCTACCTCATTGCGCCTCTTTTTTTCTTTGCGTCATGTGCTGTTTGGGGAGGGTTTTTTGGAAGGGACATCCTGCGTGACACTGCAGTGCCACTCCTAGATGGGCCCGGTGTTTGTGTCGGCCACTAGGGTCGCTTATCTTACTCACACAGCTACCTCATTGCGCCTCTTTTTTTCTTTGCGTCATGTGCTGTTTGGGGAGGGTTTTTTGGAAGGACCATCCTGCGTGACACTGCAGTGCCACTCCTAGATGGGCCCGGTGTTTGTGTCGGCCACTAGGGTCGCTTATCTTACTCACACAGCTACCTCATTGCGCCTCTTTTTTTCTTTGCGTCATGTGCTGTTTGGGGAGGGTTTTTTGGAAGGGACATCCTGCGTGACACTGCAGTGCCACTCCTAGATGGGCCCGGTGTTTGTGTCGGCCACTATGGTCGCTTAGCTTAGTCATCCAGCGACCTAGGTGCAAATTTTAGGACTAAAAATAATATTGTGAGGTGTGAGGTATTCAGAATAGACTGAAAATGAGTGTAAATTATGGTTTTTGAGGTTAATAATACTTTGGGATCAAAATGACCCCCAAATTCTATGATTTAAGCTGTTTTTTAGTGTTTTTAAAAAAAAAACACCCGAATCCAAAACACACCCGAATCCGACAAAAAAAATTCGGTGAGGTTTTGCCAAAACGCGGTCGAACCCAAAACACGGCCGCGGAACCGAACCCAAAACCAAAACACAAAACCCGAAAAATTTCCGGCGCTCATCTCTATTCTAAACCTCAAGTCTTTGAACCCGTACTTACGAGTGTTCAAATTCAAGATGGAGACTCAGAGCGGTAATCTCAGGTCTGGAGGAGGAATTCCTAGTGTCTCTGGATATCAAGGATGCGTACTTTCAGATTCCAATCTGGCCGCCTCATCAGGCTTATCTACGGTTTGCATTGCAGGACTGTCACTACCAGTTCCAGGCCCTGCCATTTGGTCTCTCCACGGCACCGATGGTGTTCACCAAGGTGATGGCAGAGATGATGTTTCTACTCCGCAAACAGGGAGTGAACGTAATTCCGTACCTGGATGATCTCCTGATAAAAACACCGTCCAGGGAAAGGTTGCTGGACAGCATTGGTCTCTCAACCAAACTCCTCCAGGATCACGGGTAGATCACCTAGAGCCAACAAGGAGGCTCCCATTCCTGGTTATGATACTGGATACCGAGTCGCAGAAGGTGTTCCTTCCGTTGGAGAAGGCATTGGTAATCCAGTCGATGGTTTGAGATGTCCTGAAGCCAACCCGGGTGTTGGTGCATCTGTGCATTCGCCTTCTGGGGGAAATGGTGGCATCTTACGAGGTTCTTCAATACGGAAGGTTTCACGCAGGAGCAGTTCTTGGTGCGGGCAAGCAGTGCCTGTGCACGGGGCGCTGCGGCATGGGGGCACGGCCGCAGTCACCCCGCAGGCACCGTCGCCTACCTGCACCCTGCTCCACGTTCCACGGCTGCAGCAGACGAAGTGGGCTGTGTGGACGTCTGCTGCAGCCGGCTCCAGTGACAGACAATAGAGGTCATTATTGACCTCTAGTGTCTGTGCAGCGCTGCTATAGGAGAGACGTCATGACGTCTCTCCCATAGAGAGGAGCAGCGGGAGGCCAAACGGAGCAGCAGCAGCAGCGGTCTGGAAGCAGGAGCTGGGCAGTGGTAAGTATTGTTTTTTTATTTTTGTGCGTGTTTGACAGTGACAGGGGGCACAACTACTGGGGGCACAGCAACAGGGGGCACACAGCAGGGGGCACAACAACTGGGGGCACAGCAACAGTGGACACAACTACTGGGGCAAAGCAACAGGGGGCACAACTACTTGGGCAAATATACTGGGGGCAAAGCAACAGGGGGCACAGTAACAGAGGGTACAACTACTGGGGGCATAGTTACAGGGGGCACAGCTACAGGGGGCAAATCTACTGGGGGCAAATCAACTGGGGGGCACTACCACTTGGGGCAAATCTGGGGGCATAACTGTGCCCACGCCCCTCCCGTATGAAGCCACGCCCCTATTTTTGCCACGCGCCTCAGGCGCGCACTAACTGTTTTGCCGCGGGGGGGGGGGGGGGGGGGGCAGTGGAAACTTTCGCACAAGGTGTAGAACCAGCCCTGGTTTCACGCACGACCCTTCCAGCTCGATCTGTTGGGCAAATGGTCCGGATCGCATCTTCATATGCACCAGAGGATCCATCTGTCACGAAAAGCCAGGATCTCCCTTCTCTGGTGGCTACAGACTTCTCACCTCGTTGAGAGTCGGAGGTTCGGAATTCAGAACTGGATTCTGTTAACCACAGACGCAAGCCTCAGAGGTTGGGAGCAGTCCCTCAGGGGGTGCAGTTTCAAAGAAGATGGTCCAGTCAGGAAGTCGTCCTTCCAATCAACATTCTGGATCTCAGGGCCATATACAACGCCCTTCTGCAGGCCTCACAGCTTCTTCAAGATCGGGCCATTCAGGTCCACTCGGACAATGTGTCGGCAGTGACGTACATAAACCGACAGGGCGAAACGAAAAGCAGAGCAGCAATGTCAGAGATGTCAAGAATTCTCCTCTGGGCAGAAAGAAATGCTGTGGCGTTGTCAGCGGTCTTCATTTCGGGAGTAGACAACTGGGAAGCAGACTTCCTCAGCAGACACGACCTGCACCCGGGGGAGTGGGGCCTTCACCCGGAAGTGTTCAGGTGCTTGACAGTCGATGGGGTTATCCACAGATCGACATGATGGCCTCTCATCTCAACAAGAAGTTCAAGCAGTATTGTTCCAGGTCGAGAGACCCACAGGCAGTGGCGCCTTGACGACTCCATGGGTCTATCAGATGGTGTACGTGTTTCCCCCACTTCCTCTGATACCAAGAATTCTAAAGAGAATAAAAAGGGAAAGGGTTCAAGCAATATTCATTGCTCCGGACTGGCCAAGAAGGGCCTGGTACGAGCACCTTCTGGAGATGCTCCTCAAAGATCTGTGGCCTCTTCCTCTTTGCGAGGATCTTCTACAACAGGGCCCATTCGTCTTTCAGGACTTACCGCGGCTACGTTTGACAGCATGGAAGTTGAACGGCTGATTCTAGCTAGGAGAGGGATCCCTCACAAGGTTATCCTGACTATCCAAGGCAAGAAGGGGGTAACGTCTAAGCATTACTATCGTATTTGGAAGAAATACGTCTCTTGGTGTGAGAGTAAAAATTATTCTGCTGTGAAATTTCACCTGGGACGTTTCCTGCTTTTTCTGCAGGCAGGCGTGGATGTGTGCCTGCGTCTGGGCTCCATAAAAGTCCAGATTTCGGCCTTCTCCATTTTCTTTCAGAAACAATTGGCTTCTCTCCCTGAGGTCCAGACGTTCTTGAAAGATGTTCTGCACATACAACCTCCGTTTGTGCCTCCCACGGCACTTGTGATCTCAATGTGGTGCTGCAGTTCTTTCAATTGGACTGGTTTGAACCGTTACAGGAGGTGGACGTAAAATATCTTACGTGGAAGACCATCACACTGTTGGCCTTGGCTTCAGCAAGACGTGTGTCGGAGCTGGGGGCTTTGTCTCACAAAAGTCCCTATTTAATTTTCCATGAGGACAGAGTTGAACTCAGAACTCGTCAGCAATTTTTCCTAAAGTGGTGTCCGCATTTCACATCAACCAACCTATTGTGGTTCCGGTTGTCACTGACACCTCTGTTACTTCAAAGTCTTTGGATGTTGTGAGGGCTTTGAAGGTGTATGTAAAGCGAACAGCTCGTCACAGAAAGTCTGACTCGCTATTTGTTCTTTATGATCCTAATAAAATTGTGTATCCTGCTTCAAAGCAGACAATTGCACACTGAATCAGGCTCACTATCCAGCATGCTTATACCACGGCAGGTTTGCTGTGTCCAAAATCTGTACAGGCCCACTCTACTAGGTCAGTGGGTTCTTCCTGGGCGGCTGCACGGGGTGTCTCGGCTTTACAGCTCTGCCGAGCAGCTACGTGGTCAGGTTTGAACACATTTGCTAAGTTCTACAATGTGATACTTTGGCCTTTGAGGACCTTCAGATTGGTCAATCAGTTCTGCGGGAACCTCAACACTCTCCCACCCAGTTTGGGAGCTTTGGTACATCCCCATGGTACTAAATGGACCCCAGTATTCTCTAGGATGTAAGAGAAAATAGGATTTTAATAACCTACTGGGAAATCCTTTTCTCGTAGTCCGTAGAGGATACTGGGCGCCCGCCCGGTGCTTCGTTCTTCCTGTACTGTTACTTGGTTAAGTAATGTTGGTTCAGCCGTTGCTGTTCCTGTTTCAAGTTTGGTTAGCTTGGCTTTCCTCTTGTTGTGTGTGTTGGTTCGGAATTTCACCACTATCCTTATCTATCCTTCTCTCAAAGTATGTCAGTCTCCTCGGGCACAGTTTCCTAGACTGAGTCTGGTAGGAGGGGCATAGAGGGAGGGGCCAGCCCACACTATGGCTCCTAGTGGACCCATCTATACCCCATCGTACTAAATGGACCCCAGTATCCACTATGGACTACGAGAAAAGGATTTACCGGTAGGTAATTAAAATCCTATTTTTTCAGACCCAGCCTGTGGCAGTTAGGAGCTGATTGGCTGGTACTTTATCACTTTTTAAGGCTTAGTAAATCTGGCCCACTGTGTGAAGCCCAAAACAGCAGAGATTCAGTGAAGTCCTAAGTGTCTTAATTTTCCCATGTGGGCCTTTCCAAAGTTGGTGGCCTTGGCAGAGATGCATTACTTTGCAGTGCAGAATGGTCAGGGGCAAATTTAGGGTTCAGGCCGCTCATAGGCACAACATTGTGCCATCTTGTTGGGGTCGGCCCCAAAGCCTCCAGACCGCCAGAGCAGCCTCAACCTCACCCCTAATCTCGCACCACAATTTACTGCTCATTGCCCCCCCCCCCCCCTCACCCGCCAGTCGCGAAATAAAGAAAAAACGTCATAATGACAGAAATTGAATAAACTTGCCTAATCAGCCTAGCAGTGATCTCACACTGGGGAATCTGCTGTGCCGCCCCCAGCAAGTGCACCCCTAGGCATGTGTCTCATGTGCGTTGTGGGAAATCCATTACTTAGAATTGAAGGACATTGGCATTGTAAGGGCATTCCTTCCTAAGTACAATGTAGGCATACCAGTGCACTTAGGCCCTCATTCAGCTTCAGTTTTGTTATTTTAGCAAAACTGCAACTGGCTACGATCGCATGCTGGGGGACACCCAGCACAGGGTAAGGCCACCCAGCGTGCAAGTACCCGGCAGCGATGCTATCGCAATTCAATTATGATTGTATCGCTGATTTGTGGATGCCAGGCTGCGAAGGTAGGTGCAGGGTGGCCATTTTCCAGGTCGCATTGGCCGCTTGTCTCCCTCTCTCCTTCCTCCCCCACACACCCCACAGTCTGGCTCTCCCCAATGACTCTATGCTGCATTCCCAGCTCCCCCACCCCATTCCAAAGCCCTGTATTCCCTCACCAAGCCACTCTTACCCATCAGAAGAGGCCGGTACAGGGTACAGGAATCCTGGCCAGCGAAGCTGCTGCCATGACCCAGGCCTCTCTCTATAGTGAGAAAAGGATATGTCGAACTGGCTGAGCCTAATTATCCTGTGCCTATGTGTAAAGTAAGGCATTGGAATACCTGGCGGTATAAAGTAAGTTACCTGGAGCTTTAATCTGGTCCCTAAGCCTGATATTACCTTTATAACAGCCACGCCATCTGCTTCGTACGGTTATTGAAACTTAGTGAAGTGAGCTGTACCCTTTAATTCTAGCTACCATTCATAATGCCACCCCACCACCCTCAAACAGGTTGACACTAGAGATGTGCACTTGAAATTTTTCGGGTTTTGTGTTTTGGTTTTGGGTTCGGTTCCGCGGCCGTGTTTTGGGTTCGACCGCGTTTTGGCAAAACCTCACCGAATTTTTTTTGTCGGATTCGGGTGTGTTTTGGATTCGGGTGTTTTTTTCAAAAAACACTAAAAAACAGCTTAAATCATAGAATTTGGGGGTCATTTTGATCCCAAAGTATTATTAACCTCAAAAACCATAATTTCCACTCATTTTCAGTCTATTCTGAATACCTCACACCTCACAATATTATTTTTAGTCCTAAAATTTGCACCGAGGTCGCTGGATGACTAAGCTAAGCGACCCTAGTGGCCGACACAAACACCTGGCCCATCTAGGAGTGGCACTGCAGTGTCACGCAGGATGGCCCTTCCAAAAAACACTCCCCAAACAGCACATGACGCAAAGAAAAAAAGAGGCGCAATGAGGTAGCTGTGTGAGTAAGATAAGCGACCCTAGTGGCCGACACAAACACCTGGCCCATCTAGGAGTGGCACTGCAGTGTCACGCAGGATGGCCCTTCCAAAAAACACTCCCCAAACAGCACATGACGCAAAGAAAAAAAGAGGCGCAATGAGGTAGCTGTGTGAGTAAGATAAGCGACCCTAGTGGCCGACACAAACACCTGGCCCATCTAGGAGTGGCACTGCAGTGTCACGCAGGATGGCCCTTCCAAAAAACACTCCCCAAACAGCACATGACGCAAAGAAAAAAAGAGGCGCAATGAGGTAGCTGTGTGAGTAAGATAAGCGACCCTAGTGGCCGACACAAACACCTGGCCCATCTAGGAGTGGCACTGCAGTGTCATGCAGGATGGCCCTTCCAAAAAACACTCCCCAAACAGCACATGACGCAAAGAAAAAAAGAGGCGCAATGAGGTAGCTGTGTGAGTAAGATAAGCGACCCTAGTGGCCGACACAAACACCTGGCCCATCTAGGAGTGGCACTGCAGTGTCACGCAGGATGGCCCTTCCAAAAAACACTCCCCAAACAGCACATGACGCAAATAAAAATGAAAGAAAAAAGAGGTGCAAGATGGAATTGTCCTTGGACCCTCCCACCCACCCTTATGTTGTATAAACAGGACATGCACACTTTAACCAACCCATCATTTCAGTGACAGGGTCTGCCACACGACTGTGACTGAAATGACGGGTTGGTTTGGACCCCCACCGAAAAAGAAGCAATTAATCTCTCCTTGCACAAACTGGCTCTACAGAGGCAAGATGTCCACCTCATCATCATCCTCCGATATATCACCGTGTACATCCCGCTCCTCACAGATTATCAATTCGTCCCCAATGGAATCCACCATCTCAGCTCCCTGTGTACTTTGTGGAGGCAATTGCTGCTGGTCAATGTCTCCACGGAGGAATTGATTATAATTCATTTTAATGAACATCATCTTCTCCACATTTTCTGGAAGTAACCTCGTACGCCGATTGCTGACAAGGTGAGCGGCGGCACTAAACACTCTTTCGGAGTACACACTTGTGGGAGGGCAACTTAGGTAGAATAAAGCCAGTTTGTGCAAGGGCCTCCAAATTGCCTCTTTTTCCTGCCAGTATAAGTACGGACTGTCTGACGTGCCTACTTGGATGCGGTCACTCATATAATCCTCCACCATTCTTTCAATGGGGAGAGAATCATATGCAGTGACAGTAGACGACATGTCCGTAATCGTTGTCAGGTCCTTCAGTCCGGACCAGATGTCAGCATCAGCAGTCGCTCCAGACTGCCCTGCATCACCGCCAGCGGGTGGGCTCGGAATTCTGAGCCTTTTCCTCGCACCCCCAGTTGCGGGAGAATGTGAAGGAGGAGATGTTGACAGGTCGCGTTCCGCTTGACTTGACAATTTTGTCACCAGCAGGTCTTTGAACCCCAGCAGACTTGTGTCTGCCGGAAAGAGAGAACCAAGGTAGGTTTTAAATCTAGGATCGAGCACGGTGGCCAAAATGTAGTGCTCTGATTTCAACAGATTGACCACCCGTGAATCCTTGTTAAGCGAATTAAGGGCTCCATCCACAAGTCCCACATGCCTAGCGGAATTGCTCCCTTTTAGCTCCTCCTTCAATGCCTCCAGCTTCTTCTGCAAAAGCCTGATGAGGGGAATGACCTGACTCAGGCTGGCAGTGTCTGAACTGCCTTCACGTGTGGCAAGTTCAAAAGGTTGCAGAACCTTGCACAACGTTGAAATCATTCTCCACTGCGCTTGAGACAGGTACATTCCACCTCCTATATCGTGCTCAATTGTATAGGCTTGAATGGCCTTTTGCTGCTCCTCCAACCTCTGAAGCATATATAGGGTTGAATTCCACCTCGTTACCACTTCTTGCTTCAGATGATGGCAGGGCAGGTTCAGGCATTTTTGGTGGTGCTCCAGTCTTCTCTATGTGGTGCCTGTACGCCGAAAGTGTCCCGCAATTCTTCTGGCCACCGACAGCATCTCTTGCACGCCCCTGTCGTTTTTTAAAAAATTCTGCACCACCAAATTCAAGGTATGTGCAAAACATTGGACGTGCTGGAATTTGCCCATATTTAATGCACACACAATATTGCTGGCGTTGTCCGATGCCACAAATCCACAGGAGAGTCCAATTGGGGTAAGCCATTCCGCGATGATCTTCCTCAGTTGCCGTAAGAGGTTTTCAGCTGTGTGCGTATTCTGGAAACCGGTGATACAAAGCGTAGCCTGCCTAGGAAAGAGTTGGCGTTTGCGAGATGCTGCTACTGGTGCCGCCGCTGCTGTTCTTGCGGCGGGAGTCCATACATCTACCCAGTGGGCTGTCACAGTCATATAGTCCTGACCCTGCCCTGCTCCACTTGTCCACATGTCCGTGGTTAAGTGGACATTGGGTACAACTGCATTTTTTAGGACACTGGTGAGTCTTTTTCTGACGTCCGTGTACATTCTCGGTATCGCCTGCCTAGAGAAGTGGAACCTAGATGGTATTTGGTAACGGGGGCACACTACCTCAAGAAATTGTCTAGTTCCCTGTGAACTAACGGCGGATACCGGACGCACGTCTAACACCAACATAGTTGTCAAGGCCTCAGTTATCCGCTTTGCAACAGGATGACTGCTGTGATATTTCATCTTCCTCGCAAAGGACTGTTGGACAGTCAATTGCTTGGTGGAAGTAGTAAAAGTGGGCTTACGACTTCCCCTCTGGGATGACCATCGACTCCCAGCAGCAACAACAGCAGCGCCAGCAGCAGTAGGCGTTACACGCAAGGATGCATCGGAGGAATCCCAGGCAGGAGAGGACTCGTCAGAATTGCCAGTGACATGGCCTGCAGGACTATTGGCATTCCTGGGGAAGGAGGAAATTGACACTGAGGGAGTTGGTGGGGTGGTTTGCGTGAGCTTGGTTACAAGAGGAAGGGATTTACTGGTCAGTGGACTGCTTCCGCTGTCGCCCAAAGTTTTTGAACTTGTCACTGACTTATTATGAATGCGCTGCAGGTGACGTATAAGGGAGGATGTTCCGAGGTGGTTAACGTCCTTACCCCTACTTATTACAGCTTGACAAAGGCAACACACGGCTTGACAAATGTTGTCCGCATTTCTGGTGAAATACTTCCACACCGAAGAGCTGATTTTTTTGGTATTTTCACCAGGCATGTCAACGGCCCTATTCCTCCCACGGACAACAGGTGTCTCCCCGGGTGCCTGACTTAAACAAACCACCTCACCATCAGAATCCTCCTTGTCAATTTCCTCCCCAGCGCCAGCAACACCCATATCCTCCTCATCCTGGTGTACTTCAACACTGACATCTTCAATCTGACTATCAGGAACTGGACTGCGGGTGCTCCTTCCAGCACTTGCAGGGGGCGTGCAAATGGTGGAAGGCGCATGCTCTTCACGTCCAGTGTTGGGAAGGTCAGGCATCGCAACCGACACAATTGGACTCTCCTTGTGGATTTGGGATTTCGAAGAACGCACAGTTCTTTGCGGTGCTTTTGCCAGCTTGAGTCTTTTCATTTTTCTAGCGAGAGGCTGAGTGCTTCCATCCTCATGTGAAGCTGAACCACTAGCCATGAACATAGGCCAGGGCCTCAGCCGTTCCTTGCCACTCCGTGTGGTAAATGGCATATTGGCAAGTTTACGCTTCTCCTCCGACAATTTTATTTTAGATTTTGGAGTCCTTTTTTTACTGATATTTGGTGTTTTGGATTTTACAAGCTCTGTACTATGACATTGGGCATCGGCCTTGGCAGACGACGTTGCTGGCATTTCATCGTCTCGGCCATGACTAGTGGCAGCAGCTTCAGCACGAGGTGGAAGTGGATCTTGATCTTTCCCTAATTTTGGAACCTCAACATTTTTGTTCTCCATATTTTAATAGGCACAACTAAAAGGCACCTCAGGTAAACAATGGAGATGGATGGATACTAGTATACTTATGGATGGACCAGCGACTGCCGACACAGAGGTAGCTACAGCCGTGGACTACCGTACTGTGTCTGCTGCTAATATAGACTGGATGATAATGAGATGAAATTAATATATATATATATAATATCACTAGTACTGCAGCCGGACAGGTATATATATTTATTATGTAATGACTGATGACGGACCTGCTGGACACTGTCAGCTCAGCAGCACCGCAGACTGCTACAGTAAGCTACTATAGTAGTATGTATCAAGAAGAAAGAAAAAAAAAAACCACGGGTAGGTGGTATACAATTATGGATGGACCAGCGACTGCCGACACAGAGGTAGCTACAGCCGTGGACTACCGTACTGTGTCTGCTGCTAATATAGACTGGATGATAATGAGATGAAATTAATATATATATATATATAATATCACTAGTACTGCAGCCGGACAGGTATATATATTTATTATGTAATGACTGATGACGGACCTGCTGGACACTGTCAGCTCAGCAGCACCGCAGACTGCTACAGTAAGCTACTATAGTAGTATGTATCAAGAAGAAAAAAAAAAAAAAAAACCACGGGTAGGTGGTATACAATTATGAATGGACCAGCGACTGCCGACACAGAGGTAGCTACAGCCGTGGACTACCGTACTGTGTCTGCTGCTAATATAGACTGGATGATAATGAGATGAAATTAATATATATATATATAATATCACTAGTACTGCAGCCGGACAGGTATATATATTTATTATGTAATGACTGATGACGGACCTGCTGGACACTGTCAGCTCAGCAGCACCGCAGACTGCTACAGTAAGCTACTATAGTAGTATGTATCAAGAAGAAAAAAAAAAAAAAAAAACACGGGTAGGTGGTATACAATTATGAATGGACCAGCGACTGCCGACACAGAGGTAGCTACAGCCGTGGACTACCGTACTGTGTCTGCTGCTAATATAGACTGGATGATAATGAGATGAAATTAATATATATATATATAATATCACTAGTACTGCAGCCGGACAGGTATATATATTTATTATGTAATGACTGATGACGGACCTGCTGGACACTGTCAGCTCAGCAGCACCGCAGACTGCTACAGTAAGCTACTATAGTAGTATGTATCAAGAAGAAAGAAAGAAAAAAAAACCACGGGTAGGTGGTATACAATTATGGATGGACCAGCGACTGCCGACACAGAGGTAGCTACAGCCGTGGACTACCGTACTGTGTCTGCTGCTAATATAGACTGGATGATAATGAGATGAAATCAATATATATTATATCACACTAGTACTGCAGCCGGACAGGTAGATATATTTATTATGTAATGACTGATGACGGACCTGCTGGACACTGTCAGCTCAGCAGCACCGCAGACTGCTACAGTAAGCTACTATAGTAGTATGTATAAAGAAGAAAGAAGAAAAAAAACCACGGGTAGGTGGTATACAATTATGGATGGACCAGCGACTGCCGACACAGAGGTAGCTACAGCCGTGGACTACCGTACTGTGTCTGCTGCTAATATAGACTGGATGATAATGAGATGAAATTAATATATATATATATATATAATATCACTAGTACTGCAGCCGGACAGGTATATATATTTATTATGTAATGACTGATGACGGACCTGCTGGACACTGTCAGCTCAGCAGCACCGCAGACTGCTACAGTAAGCTACTATAGTAGTATGTATCAAGAAGAAAGAAAAAAAAAAAAAACACGGGTAGGTGGTATACAATTATGGATGGACGAGCGACTGCCGACACAGAGGTAGCTACAGCCGTGGACTACCGTACTGTGTCTGCTGCTAATATAGACTGGATGATAATGAGATGAAATCAATATATATTATATCACACTAGTACTGCAGCCGGACAGGTAGATATATTTATTATGTAATGACTGATGACGGACCTGCTGGACACTGTCAGCTCAGCAGCACCGCAGACTGCTACAGTAAGCTACTATAGTAGTATGTATAAAGAAGAAAGAAAAAAAAAAACCACGGGTAGGTGGTATACAATTATATATATATATATATTAAACTGGTGGTGATTATTAAACTGGTGGTCAGGTCACTGGTCACACTATCAGCAACTTGCAAGTAGTACTCCTAAGCAGACAATCACAATATATATTATACTGGTGGTCAGTGTGGTCACAATGGCAGTGTGGCACTCTGGCAGCAAAAGTGTGCACTGTACGTTATATGTACTCCTGAGTCCTGCTCTCAGACTCTAACTGCTCCCCACTGTCAGTGTCTCCCCCACAAGTCAGATAATACAGTCACACTATCTATCACTTCAGCAAGTAACTAGTCTAGTACTCCTCCTAATGCTCCCCAAAATTACTACTGTGTCTCTCTCTACTGTCTCACTCTCTTCTCTATAAACGGAGAGGACGCCAGCCACGTCCTCTCCCTATGAATCTCAATGCACGTGTGAAAATGGCGGCGACGCGCGGCTCCTTATATAGAATCCGAGTCTCGCGATAGAATCCGAGCCTCGCGAGAATCCGACAGCGGGATGATGACGTTCGGGCGCGCTCGGGTTAACCGAGCAAGGCGGGAAGATCCGAGTCGCTCGGACCCGTGTAAAAAAAAATGAAGTTCGGGCGGGTTCGGATTCCGAGGAACCGAACCCGCTCATCTCTAGTTGACACAGGTTCTCATATCTTTCAGGCAGTGTAACTCTCTTGTAGCTGGACAGAAAAGTCTCTCGCCTATTTATTAGTATCACTGCTTAGTGCTTAGTCAGTATCACTTTTGGACTCCTTACAAGGATGACCCTCATCTTGACTGCTCTGCGGATGATGTGCTTGTGAATCATAAGTCAATAACTGAATCACGGTTCTTTAGATCTGCTGCCACCCATAAACCTAGCTGTATTCCGCGGCATAATAAACCCAGTGTCCTTGTACTATCTTTGTGAATTTAGCCTGGACTTTCCATTACTCTGACAATTCCTGGAAACATCTTGAGGAAGGAGGATCAAGTTGCAATCACAAGTCCTGACTTCAATAGCGGCCATAAAACAGGGGCCTGAAACATGTTTTTTGCGTTTTTAGCAACTCATCTGATACCTAGTCCATGGATTTGGTTTCCTGAAATCCGATGACATGTGCGACCACAAGCCTGAGGCTGCTGCAGCATAAAACAGCCGAACCTGAGAAAAGGCAGACACAGATGTGTTGTATGTGTGTCATTTATTTTACATGGAGCTCAATCTTTGGCTTATCCCGTGATTCTTACCTGGAAATTTCCACATGTACAAAGTAAAATACTGCCGTCTCTAACTTAACCCTACTGTAAAAGGCCAGCAAGCTGCAAAATGTATGTTATTATAGAAATAACAGCAAAACTGTTCAGGTTTTGTAATTAGGATGGAGAGGCCAACTTTTCACCACTCGCCATATTGTGCTAACCAATAACTGACTCGATACTAGTAATTCTTGTCTAAAGAATTCAGTCACAGCTTTATTTAAAAAAAACACAATTATAACAAATTGCAGGGCAAGGAATAGAAAGCGGCATGCAAGGCTATCACAAGTTCCATTTCTTACCACCTGGGGCGTGCTCGGCCCAACCTTTTAGGCACCTAGCCATGCCCCCTACCAAATTTACCACCTGGGGCATGCTCGGCACAACCTCGTAGGCATGGAAACACGCCACCTACCAGGTGTTACCACCTGGGGCATGCTCGTCCCAACCTCATAAGCAAGCAACCACGCCCCATTCCCTTTGGGACAAGCTACCATGCGCATAACAACTTCACCTGGCATGCAGCCGATATGGCCCGTGCTGCATTTTGCTTTGTCTGCCCTCAATATGGGACTGCACAGTGCAAGTGCAGCAGTGTGCTTGGGGGGTTATATTAGATTGTGTATATTAAATTTAAACCAATGGTGTACTACTTACACACTGTGACAGGACTCGGGAGAACTCTCTGTGTGCCTCTTTCTCCAATACCGATTGATCTCATCAGATGACAAGTTACACAGGACTCAGACACATCAAACTAGCCATTTCTTTCTCCTATCTCTTCTCTGGTTGGGATGCTCCATCAGTAGCTAATGAAACCTAATAAACATGTGTGTCTGCCTACATTGGACACGTTTTACATGGCACTACTATCTCCTCTGGCCCCCAAGTGTGCTGTCTTGGAATAATCCTTGAATCCTCCCTCTACTTCAAGCCACACATTTAGTACCTCTAACAAACCTGCCGTTTCCATCTCAAAAACATTTCCAGGGTCAGACCTTTTCTCACACAGGATGCTACGAAGACACTCATCCACTCACTGGTCATCTCCAGATTGGACTACTGTAATCTCCTCCTTTCAGGCCTCCCTAACATACGCCTCTCTATACTCCTATCTATTCTCTATGCTGCTGCCCATCGCATCTTCCTCTCCAAACGTACTACATCCACCTCCCCTCTCTCAAAAGCCCTTCACTGGCTCCCCTTCCAATGCAGAATCCAATTCAAACTTCTCACACTACCTTCAAAGCCCTCACCCACTCTTCTCCCTCTTACATCTCTGACATTATCTCTCTTTACATTCCCACCCATCATCTTCACTCTGCTAATGCTGGCCTGTCCTGCCAACTGATTACTTCCTCCCACTTCTACCTACAAGATTTTGCATGTGCTGCTCCCTATCTCTGGATTTCTCTACCTCTCCCCAAGCAACTCTCCACCTCTCTACAAAACTTCAAACGGGCTCTCAAGACGTACTTCTTCACCAAACCCAGGCAACTCTCCTCTTAATCCTCTTGCCCAGATTCACAGTCTACCCCTCCTGTGTCACACCGGTCTGTTAGCCCTTCACCTTTTAGATTGTAAGCTCGCAAGAGCAGGGCCTTCTTCCCTTATGTGCCTTTCCTTCTATTATTTACACTATCTTTTACTCAATATTCCCTTTGATGGCACCTAACCCCTGGTTTTCTGTATGTACCTTGTCCTATATTGTCTTAAACTGTAAGTGTTTTCTTTTGTGTTTTGCTCATTTGTTTATGTACTCTGTAATGGGTGCGGTTTACACTTGTGGTGCCATATAAATGCTGCTGCACAATAGGGAGAGCCGATGATGTCAGTGTGTTCCAGCCAGGGAAGCCCTCTTGACGGAGGGAGGCTCTGGAGTACAGTGACCCCTGTTCCCCTCCCTTAATCCGGCTCTATCTGCAAGGCCTTTTGAATATGACCAGACCTGTATCAGATAGGTGCATTCCATCACTTCTGTATAAACTTTACACTTCACTGCTAAATGCTTGTGCTGAATGGTGCTTCCACCATTAGAAGTGACCCAATTATTAGTGTTACAGCCTCCTCCAGCATTTCCTCTGCCATCTTAATTGAACAGCCCATCAATGATGGCTGCCAATAACACTCCCTTGTCCTAATATAGTCTGCTACATTTGCAAAGCATGTCCTTATAATAATACATTTATATAACACTCTTTCTCCAAACAGGACTCAGTGCTGTGTAATGCTGCTTGCCATGAGAGGTGTTTAGCCTGGGCATGGTGCTTGCCCGCATTATGAACGCATGGATCCAATGCACCTTTTTCTACCCTGGGGAGCATGTGTAGCAAGCATTGTTTTGTTTTTTTGCAAATGCATTTTTTGCATTTCTGTGGCAAAAAGCCTAAGGCTGAATATTCCACGTAGTTAGCACTTTAGACGGAATGTAGGTAAGATGCCCCCAGATGGGAACCTTTTCCATGGGGACTGCATTATGCCACTTATGCCCCAAGCTCCAAAACTATAGCACTTCCTAGCTTGATCCCGGTGGCTGCTGTCCCGATAAAAAGGGGTGGGGCGGGGGGGTAGGTGTTTTATAACCTGGAGGCATTTTTGTAGGATAGGGATCTTGTCATCCCTCTTCCATAGCGTAAGTTCTTGTTAGCTGACACTGCATTGATGCGCCATGTCAGCACTGTTGCTGCATCTCTCAAAACCCGAGACAACTTGTTCCTTCCTACTGAAAGCTTTAACTAAACTGTGAAAAAAGCAATCACTCTCTACACATTCCTGTGACTCTGGGCCTGCTTCAGAGGTGTATGCTAATTCTTCCACAGCTGAGTGTGTACTGTGCGAAAATATACAAAAATCCGCCCGGATTTGTTTTTAAGCCGCCCCCTGGTGGTTTTACGAGTCCCAGTTACTGCATACAACATACATGTAAAACCCCCCGCCATTAAGTTATAAAAAACGCGGGACAGAAGCCCGCCGCTGAGGGGGCGGGGCCTTCTTCCTCAGCACACCAGCGCCATTTTCCCTTCACAGCTCCGCTGGAAGCACGCTCCCCAGGCTCTCCCCTGCAGTGTCCAGGTACAAGACGGGTTAAAAAGAGAGGGGGGCACATAAATTTAGGCGCAAATCGATACAGACAAGCAGCTATTGGGAAAATCACTTATTATAGTGTAAATCCCTGTGTTATATAGCGCTGTGGTGTGTGCTGGCATACTCTCTCTCTGTCTCCTCAAAGGGCTTTGTGGGGTCCTGTCCTCAGTCTGAGCATTCCCTGTGTGTGTGTGGTGTGTCGGTACGGCTGTGTCGACATGTTTGATGAGGAGGGTTACGTGGAGGTGGAGCAGAGGCAGATAAGTGTGGTGTCGCCCCCGACGGGGCCGACACCTGATTGGATGGATATGTGGAAGGTCTTAACCGACAGTGTCAACTCCTTACATAAAAGGTTCGATTACGCAACAGCCTTGGGACAGCCGGGGTCTCAGCCCGCGCCTGCCCAGGCGTCTCAGAAGCCGTCAGGGGCTCATAAACGCCTGCTAGCTCTAATGGTAGACACAGATGTCAACACGGAGTCTGACTCCAGTGTAGATGAGGATGAGACAAATGTACAGTCTACAAAAGCCATCCAATGCATGATTACTGCAATGAAAGATGTATTGCACATTTCTGATATTAACCCGGTTACCACCAAGAGGGGTATTATGTTTGGGGAGAAAAAGCAGCCAGTGACTTTTCCCCCATCTGATGAATTAAATGATTTGTGTGAAGAAGCGTGGAGTTCCCCTGATAAGAAACTAGTGATTTCTAAGAAGTTACTGATGGCGTACCCTTTCCCGCCAACGGATAGGTTACATTGGGAAACATCGCCTAGGGTGGACAAGGCGCTAACACGCTTATCTAAAAGGGTGGCACTGCCGTCTCAGGATACGGCCGCCCTAAAGGATCCTGCGGATAGAAAGCAGGAAGCTATCCTGAAGTCTGTGTATACACACTCTGGTACTCTACTGAGACCTGCTATTGCTTCAGCCTGGATGTGTAGTGCTGCAGCAGCATGGACTGATACCCTGTCAGACAACATTGATTCCCTCGACAGGGATACTGTTTTGCTAACCATCGAACATATAAAAGACGTCGTCTTATATATGCGGGATGCACAGAGGGACATTTGCCTGCTGGCATCTAGAATTAATGCAATGTCCATTTCTGCCAGGAGAGTATTATGGACTCGGCAGTGGACAGGTGATGCTGATTCTAAAAAACACATGGAGGTTTTGCCTTATAAGGGTGAGGAATCGTTTGGGGACGGTCTCTCGGACCTCGTATCCACAGCAACGGCTGGGAAGTCGACTTTTTTACCTCAGGTTCCCTCACAGCCTAAGAAAGCACCGTATTATCAAATGCAGTCCTTTCGGCCTCAGAAAGGCAAGCGGGTCAGAGGAGCATCCTTTCTGGCCAGAGGCAAGGGTAGAGGAAAGAAGCTGACCCAAGCAGCCAGTTCCCAGGAACAAAAATCCTCCCCTGCTTCCACTAAGTCCAACGCATGACGTTGGGGCTCCACAGGCGGAGCCAGGTGCGGTGGGGGCGCGTCTCCGAAACTTCAGCAACCAGTGGGTTCGCTCACAAGTGGATCTCTGGGCTGTACAAATTGTATCTCAGGGATACAAGCTGGAGTTCGAGGCGACTCCCCCTCGCCATTACCTCAAATCAGCCTTGCCAGCTGCTCCCAAGGAAAGGGAGGTAGTACTGGCGGCAATTCACAAGCTGTACCTCCAGCAGGTGATAATCAAGGTCCCCCTCCTTCAACAAGGCAGGGGTTACTATTCCACAATGTTTGTGGTACCGAAACCGGACGGTTCGGTGAGACCCATCCTGAATTTAAAATCCTTGAACACTTATATAAAGAAGTTCAAGTTCAAAATGGAATCGCTCAGGGCGGTTATTGCAAGCCTGGAAGAGGGGGATTTTATGGTGTCGCTGGACATCAAGGATGCTTACTTGCATGTCCCCATTTACCCACCTCACCAGGAATACCTCAGGTTTGTGGTACAAGACTGTCATTACCAATTCCAGACGTTGCCGTTTGGTCTGTCCACGGCACCGAGAATATTTACCAAGGTAATGGCCGAAAATGATGATACTCCTTCGGAAGAAGGGAGTTATAATTATCCTGTACTTGGACGATCTCCTCATAAAGGCGAGGTCCAGGGAGCAGTTGTTGATCAGCGTAGCACTCTCTCAAGAAGTGTTGCAACAGCACGGCTGGATTCTGAATATCCCAAAGTCACAGCTGATTCCTGCGACGCGTCTGCTTTTCCTGGGCATGATTCTGGACACAGAACAGAAGAAGGTGTTTCTCCCGGTGGAGAAGGCCCAGGAATTGTCATCTCTGGTCAGGGACCTCCTGAAACCAAAACAGGTGTCGGTGCATCACTGCACGCGAGTCCTGGGAAAGATGGTGGCTTCTTACGAAGCAATTCCCTTCGGCAGGTTCCATGCAAGGATCTTTCAGTGGGATCTGTTGGACAGATGGTCCGAATTGCATCTTCAGATGCATCGGTTGATCACCATGTCCCCAAGGGCCAGGGTGTCTCTGCTGTGGTGGCTGCAGAGTGCTCATCTTCTCGAGGGCCGCAGGTTCGGCATACAGGACTGGGTCCTGGTGACCACGGATGCAAGCCTCCGAGGATGGGGGGCAGTCACTCAGGGAAGAAACTTCCAAGGACAGTGGTCAAGTCTGGAGACTTCACTACACATAAATATACTGGAACTAAGGGCCATTTACAATGCCCTGAGTCAAGCAGAGCCCCTGCTTCAAAACCACCCAGTACTGATTCAGTCAGACAACATCACGGCGGTCGCCCATGTAAACCGCCAGGGCGACACGAGAAGCAGGATGGCAATGGCAGAAGCCACAAGGATTCTTCGATGGGCGGAGAATCACGTGCTAGCACTGTCAGCAGTGTTCATTCCGGGAGTTGACAACTGGGAAGCAGACTTCCTCAGCAGGCACGACCTCCACCCGGGAGAGTGGGGACTTCATCAAGAAGTCTTCACACAGATTGTAAATCACTGGGAACTGCCACAGGTGGACATGATGGCGTCCCGCCTCAACAAAAAGCTAAAAAAATATTGCACCAGGTCAAGGGACCCTCAGGCGATAGCTGTGGACGCACTAGTGACACCGTGGGTGTACCAGTCGGTTTATGTGTTCCCTCCTCTTTCTGTCATACCCAAGGTGCTGAGGATAGTAAGAAAGAGTGGAGTAAAAACTATACTCATCGTTCCAGATTGGCCAAGAAGAACATGGTACCCAGAACTACAAGAAATGATCTCAGAGGACCCATGGCCTCTGCCTCTCAGACAGGACCTGTTACAGCAGGGGCCCTGTCTGTTCCAAGACTTACCACGGCTGCGTTTGACGGCATGGTGGTTGAACGCCGGATCCTAATGGAAAAGGACATTCCAGATGAAGTGATTCCTACGCTGATAAATGCTAGGAAGGATGTGACTGTAAAGCATTATCACCGCATATGGCGGAAATATGTTGCTTGGTGTGAGGCCAGGAAGGCCCCAACAGAGGAATTTCAGCTGGGTCGATTTCTGCACTTCCTACAGTCAGGGGTGTCTATGGGCCTAAAATTGGGGTCCATAAAGGTCCAGATTTCGGCCCTATCTATTTTCTTTCAAAAAGAACTGGCTTCACTGCCTGAAGTTCAGACGTTTGTTAAGGGAGTGCTGCATATTCAGCCCCCTTTTGTGCCTCCAGTGGCACCTTGGGATCTTAACGTTGTGTTGGATTTCCTAAAATCCCACTGGTTTGAGCCACTTAAGACCGTGGAGCTAAAGTATCTCACGTGGAAGGTGGTCATGCTGTTGGCCTTAGCTTCGGCTAGGCGTGTGTCAGAATTGGCGGCTTTGTCATGTAAAAGCCTATATCTGATCTTCCATATGGACAGGGCAGAATTGAGGACTCGTCCCCAATTTCTCCCAAAGGTGGTATCAGCGTTTCATTTGAACCAACCTATTGTGGTGCCTGCGGCTACTCGGGACTTTGAGGATTCCAAGTTGCTGGACGTAGTCCGGGCTTTGAAAATTTATGTTTCCAGGACGTCTGGAGTCAGAAAAACTGACTCGCTATTTATCCTGCATGCACCCAACAAGCTGGGTGCTCCTGCTTCAAAGCAAACTATTGCTCGCTGGATCTGTTGCACGATTCAGCTGGCACATTCTGCGGCTGGACTGCCGCATCCTAAATCAGTAAAAGCCCATTCCACAAGGAAGGTGGGCTCTTCTTGGGCGGCTGCCCGAGGGGTCTCGGCTTTACAGCTTTGCCGAGCTGCTACTTGGTCGGGTTCAAACACATTTGCTAAATTCTACAAGTTTGATACCCTGGCTGAGGAGGACCTTGAGTTTGCTCATTCGGTGCTGCAGAGTCATCCGCACTCTCCCGCCCGTTTGGGAGCTTTGGTATAATCCCCATGGTCCTTACGGAGTTCCCAGCATCCACTAGGACGTCAGAGAAAATAAGAATTTACTCACCGGTAATTCTATTTCTTGTAGTCCGTAGTGGATGCTGGGCGCCCGTCCCAAGTGCGGACTCTCTGCAATACGTGTATATAGTTATTGCTTAAATAAGGGTTATTGTTATGAGCCATCCGTTTAGTGAGGCTCAGTTGTTGTTCATACTGTTAACTGGGTAAGGTTATCACAAGTTGTACGGTGTGATTGGTGTGGCTGGTATGAGTCTTACCCTGGATTCCAAATCCTTTCCTTGTTGTGTCAGCTCTTCCGGGCACAGTTTCCCTAACTGAGGTCTGGAGGAGGGGCATAGAGGGAGGAGCCAGTGCACACCAGATAGTACCTAATCTTTCTTTTAGAGTGCCCAGTCTCCTGCGGAGCCCGTCTTTTCCCCATGGTCCTTACGGAGTTCCCAGCATCCACTACGGACTACGAGAAATAGAATTACCGGTGAGTAAATTCTTATTTTCTCTCTCGTGTTTCGCATGAAACTCCTGGCTTCTCAACCAATTGGATTCTACTGGTATAAAATCATGGATGGCAGACTAGGGGTTCATTTACCTATCTGATATAAACTCAATGAGGCTGATTTTCTATTGCCATAATTTACCAAAAAAGTTTGCCAGGGCAGCTGGGGATTCTCAGCTTCCTGAGACTACTGCCTGGCTGCAGTAAAAGGATGTTATCTCTCTTGAACATCTGCTATCCTGTGATGGGATGGCTATAGCAAAATCAGGACAACGTACGACACTTGTACTACTGCTTTCCATGTTAAATAAGCTTCCTCATGATCTGGCTGGCTGGGTGCTTTGTTGAATACAAACAAATTCTGTTTCCAGATTTATGGTTTATCTCTATTTGATAAATACGCTTCAAAATGAGTTCAAGACAGTGCTGCAGAAGGCTGCCTCGGTGCTGGTTTGCCAAGCAGCCTTCGTTTTTTTAATTTAAAAAAAAAATGTTTATATCCCCCCTGTGAGAGCCACTGTCAGACAGAGCAGAGAGGAAATTCTGGGGTTCTCAGGACTCGCCCCCCGGCCAAACTCACCAGAGCTGCTGGACGGATTGGCGGTTCTCGCTGCTCTCGCTGTCCTGTGTGGGGGCAGTGAAGTTGGAGCAGCTGGAAGTAAGGCTGCGGCCTCGCGGCGACCTCGCAGCAGCCCAAGGAGAAGAAGCACCCCATCGGGAAATCTGCGGCTGGCCACCCGGAACCCCCGGCGATGCCCTCAAGCCTGGAGCCCCAGCGAGTACGCCGGGTGCAGAGGAGGAAGAGTGCCCTTCCTGGAAAGGCTGGCGGTGGCTCCCATGGGACAGCCAACGGAGAAGGCAGTTTGGTCCCTGCATCGGTGAGTACTAGCTGCGGCCCCCAGCCCAGCGATGGCCCATCTCACAACTCCAGCTCCTCTTGTCGCGGTGTGGCAGCGGCCCCTGTTAGCTGCGGTGCAAAGCTGGCCCCCTGCAGCACCACCAGGAGGCACAACGGAGCAGAAAAGGCCCACATAGCATGGGACAATGACTGGTGGGTGCTCCGTAACCAAACTCCCAGCAGTGGAGCAGCGACAACCCAGGCTGGCATGCTGGCCTACCCAGGATGGACTGGGTACGCCCCCACAGCTACGGCCGGAACAGCGGAAAAGGTGCCCGAGTGAGACCCCCAGCTGAATGAAGGACGGAATGGAGCACACAAGAGGCGTGGGACCCGCAAGAGGGGCTCCCGTGCTGGGGCCCTAGTCAGGTGGAGACGCAGAGGCCACCGATCTGCTCTTTCAGCAATCCTACTCTCAAACACTCGCTCCCTCGTGAACAAGATGGATGAGCTATCCCTGCTCATGAGCGACGCAAGGTCGGGCACTGCTGGGTCATCCATCCTATGCTTCACTGAGACCTGGCTGGACAACTTAATTGATGACTCAACACTGTCACTGCCAGGCTGCAGCCTCTTCAGGGCCGACCGCGATAAGGACCTCACAAGAAAAAACAGAGGCGGTGGCATCTGCTTCTACATAAACGAAGGGTGGTGCTCCAACGTTACGATCCTAAGTAAATCAAGTAGCCCGCAATTGGAGACGCTCATCATTAACTGCAACCCGTTCTACTACACCCCCCCGGGAATTTGCCTAAACAGTACTGGTGGGGGTGTAGCAAGTGCAAACAATGTCTTGCAACAGCTGGCCACCAGGATAACAGATACAGAACTCAAATATCCGGACTTACTGCTTATAGTACTAGGAGACCTCAACAACACCAACCTAAGCCAGGAGCTACCTAAGTACAAGCAGCAAGTCAAGTGCCATACCAGGGAGGGGCGAACCCTGGACCACTGCTATGCCTTCATCAAGACAGCTTACCGGTCCATCCCCCATGCAGCCCTAGGCCTCTCCAACCACTGCATAGTCCACCTGCTCCCCACATACATCCAGAAGCTGAGGACGGAAAAGCCTGTGGTCAGGTCCTTCAAACGCTGGACAAGCGAAGCAAAGCTGAATCTTCAGGCCTGTTTTGACTGCACAGATTGGAGGGTTTTTGAAACTTTTGCTCCCGACCTGACAAACTGGCTGATGTAGTGACATTCTACATCAGCTGCTGCGAGGACACGTGTGTGCCAACAACAACAACAGTCCGCACCTTCAATAACAACAAGCCTTGGTTCAGCTCCCAGCTCAGGATGCATTGTCGGGCCAAGAAGGAGGCATACAGCAGCTGGGACTGGGCTCTGTACAAACAGGCCATGAACTCCCTGACACGTGAAATCAGGCTGGCTAAAAAACGATTCTCAAACAAGCTGACTAACAACCTTTCGGCCAATGACCCCACATCAGTTTGGAGAGGTATGCAAGCCATAACCAGCTACAAGAAAACCCGAAAACCCACTGTCATGCACCAGGAACTGGCGGACGAGCTGAACAACTTTTACTGCAGATTTGAGAAGGAGGCCCCCTGTCCCAGTCCTACCCCTGTCCCAGGCGAAGCTGATCACCCACTCCCCTATCCTTGGGGTAAATTTACTAAGATGGGAGATCTATTTAAGATGGGATGTTGCCCATAGCAACCAATCAGATTCCACTTCTTGTTTATCTAGCACTTTCTAGAATATAAAACCTGGAATATGATTGGTTGCTATGGGCAACATCCCATCTTAAATATAACTCCCATCTTAGTAAATTTACCCCCTGGTCCCCACTCCCAGGCACTGCGGGTGGATCAGAAAGAGGTAGAAGGAATGTTCAGAAGGGTCAAACCTAGGAAAGCCACAGGCCCGGATGGAGTATCGCCATCTGCCCTAAAGAACTGTGCAGTTCAGCTCGCCCTCATCTTCTCCAGGATCTTCAACACCTCACTGGAGACGTGCAAGGTTCCCTCCTGCTTAAAATGTACAACAATCGTCCTGGTTCCAAAGAGCGCAGCTGCAAAAGACCTAAACGACTACAGGCCGATCGCACTAACATCTGTGGCAATGAAAGTGTTTGAACGGCTAGTGCTCAACCACCTGAGAGAAGCGATTAACACCCACCTAGACCCCTTGCAGTCGCATACCGAGTGAACAGGAGTGTCGAGGACGCAGTTAACTTGGGGCTGCACTACATCCTACAGCACATGGGCCCTCATTCCGAGTTGTTCGCTCGCTAGCAGATTTTAGCAGCAGTGCACACGCTAGGCCGCCGCCCTCTGGGAGTGAATCTTAGCTTAGCAGAAATGCGAATGAAAGATTAGCAGAATTGCGAATAGAAATTTCTTAGCAGTTTCTGAGTAGCTCGAGACTTACTCCTACACTGCGATCAGCTCAGGCCGTTTCGTTCCTGGTTTGACGTCACAAACACGCCCTGCGTTCTGCCAGCCACTCCCCCGTTTCTCCAGACACTCCCGCGTTTTATCCTGGCACCCCTGCGTTTTTCCGCACACTCCCAGAAAACGGTCAGTTTCCGCCCAGAAACACCCACTTCCTGTCAATCACACTCCGATCACTTCAACGATGAAAATTCTTTGTTCAGACGTGAATAAATCTACTAAATTTTGTGTTAAAATACTTAGCGCATGCGCACTGCGTACCATGCGCATGCGCATTTTTGCCTTAATCGCTCCGTTGCGAAAATCGGCAACGAGCGAACAACTCGGAATGAACCCCATAGACCGACCGGGCTCTTATGCGACTTATTTGTCGACTTCAGTTCGGCATTCAAAACAATCATCCCCAGTATCCTGCAAGCCAAACTACAACATGCTTCTGGATCGTCGACTTCCTGACAGAAAGGAAACAGGTGGTTATAGCCGGGTCATTCACGTCCAGTGGGCGCACGATCAACACAGGGGCACCTCAAGTATGTGTCCTCTCCCACCCTGCTCTTCTCTCTATATACCAACGACTGCACCACGGCCGAGCAATCAGTAAAAATTCTAAAATTCGCAGACTACACCACCGTCATCGGCTTAATCAAGGACGAAGATGAATCTGCATACAGACGCAAAGTGGGACGGCTAACGCAGTGGTGCGGCAGGAACAACCTTGACCTAAATCCCCTCAAAACAGTTGAGATGGTGGTGGACTTCAGAAGGAAACCCAATGCCATGCAACCACTCATAATAGCCGACAGCGTGGTTTTGTGTGTTGACTCCTTCAAATTCCTAGGGTCAAAAATTTCCAGAGACCCAACATAAACACTGTCGTAAAGAAGGCCCAGCAGCGGATGTTCTTTCTGAGGCAACTCAGGAAATTCAACATCCCGCAGAAGCTGCTGCTCATCTTCTACATAGCGATCGTAGAATCGGTCCTATGTTCCTCAACCACAGTCTGGTATAAAGCTGCCATTGAGCATGACAGATGGAGGCTGCAAAGGGTGGTGAGGACAGCTGAAAACAGCGTTGGGGCTGACCTCCCTCCCGTCCAAGAATTATACCAGTCAAGAAAGCGAGCGGGGAAAATCGTGGCAGATATGCAGCATCCAGGTCACAAACTGTGTGAACCGCGTCCATCAGGCAGACGCTACAGGTCCATTCCCGCGAAGTCGACCAGATCCATTAAAAGCTTCTTCCCACTAGCTGTCCACCAGCTGAACAATATATAAAAGTCTAACATGTATAATATGTATAATATGTCGAGTCTATCGTACAGTTGCAATGTGCAGTATGAACTCATACGTGGAATATTTGTAATGTATGCTACGTTTTTCCCCCCGTGAGTAGGGAAGCCAATCCCTGGCCATTTTTTCAATCCCGGGTATCGGGATTGAAAAATGGACAATCCCGGGATACCCGGGATTGGCTTTTAGCTAGGTGGCCGCCCCATCGCCCCACCCCGCCCCGCACACATAACTCACCATATACTGGGGGCGGGCGGGGGGGAACAACCTCTCATCGCTGCTGGCGGCTCCCTGCAGCAGCTGACGGCGCAGCGTGACCTCTCACGCTGCGCTGGGGAGCCAGAATAAGGAAGCCGGGCAGCGTCTGAGCGTCCTGTGGACGCACAACGCTGATCCCTCAATCCCCGGGATTGGAGCTTCCAATCCCGGGATTGAATCCCGGCCATTTTTGGCCCTAAATCCCGGGATCCCGCCGATCCCGGGATTGCCCACCATACCCGTGAGGCCAATAAAGCTGACTCTGATTCTGAAAATCTTGGGGGTGACACAGGGTCATATTAAATTAAATTAGAGAAGAAGGGGCCCATGTGCAGAAGGGGCCCATGTGCAGCTTCCATCTGGCAGGCAGCGCTCAGTGTTCAGTGACTCTGAGCACTATATGGTGCGCAGGTTCCGGGAAAATGGTGCGGTTTTCTGACATTTTCCCTACTGCGCATGCACATAAAGCTAAAATAATGGCCCTGCGTCATTTTTCCAGAGATCTGTGCACCACCTAGTGCTCAGAGTCACTGTCACTGCCGGAACTCTGGAGAGCTAAAGTATTGAAGTGCAGGGTGTGCGTTGTGGGCCCGTGTGTGCCGTTTCTTGCGGCTGGCGTGCCGTGCAACCGCACGGGGCGCCCGCCGCAGCACTTCTTGGGCACTTTGAATCCCCCCTCCCCTCTCCTCCCGAGTGCCCAGCTCGGGGGCTGGGTTTCGCGGGATGACGCGTTTGCGTCGTGACGTCACGACGCAATCGCATCAATACGCGAAACCCCGCCCCCCGAGTTGGGCACTCGGGAGGAGGGAGAAGGGGGAGCCAAGCCGGCCGGCGCCACGCAGACGAGGGAGAGGCGGCTGAAGAGCGGGAAGAACCACTTCAAATGTAAGTCAGCCCCTCTCCCTCTCTTTCTCCCTCCCTCTCCCCCACCACCACCTGCCGTACTGTGTAAAATGGGGACATCTGTCTGCCGGAATGTGTAATATGGGGACACTTGCCTGCCGTAATATGTAAAATGGGGACTCTTGCCTGCCGGAATGTGTAAAATGGGGACGCAGTCTGCCGGAATGTGTAAAATGGGGACTCTTGCCTGCCTTAATGTGTAAAATGGGGACACTTGCCTGTTGTACTGTGTAAAATGGAGGCACGTGCCTGCCGCAATGTGTAAAATGGGGACACTTGCCTGCCGTACTGTGTAAAATGGGGGCACGTGCCTGCCGCAATGTGTAAAATGGGGACACTTGCCTGCCTTAATGTGTAAAATGGGGACACCTGTCTGCCGGAATGTGTAAAATGGGGACACTTGACTGACGTAATGTGTAAAATGGGGGCACGTGCCTGCCGCAATGTGTAAAATGGGGACACTTGCCTGTTGTACTGTGTAAAATGGAGGCACGTGCCTGCCACAATGTGTAAAATGGGGACACTTGCCTGCCGTACTGTGTAAAATGGGGGCACGTGCCTGCCGCAATGTGTAAAATGGGACACGTGCCTGTCGTAATGTGTAAAATGGGGACACGTGCCTGTCGTAATGTGTAAAATGGGGACACGTGCCTGCCGCAATGTGTAAAATGGGGGCACGTTCCTGCTGCAATGTGTAAAATGGGGACACTTGCCTGCCATACTGTGTAAAATGGGGTCGCGTGCCTGCCGCAATGTGTAAAATGGGGACACTTGCCTACTGTGCTGTGTAAAATGGGGACACTTGCCTGCCGTGCTGTGTAAAATGGGGTTGCGTGCCTGCCGCAATGTGTAAAATGAGGACTTTTTTATTTTTTTATCCTGTGGTGGCCGTGATGATGAGATCAGATGAGGCCTCGCCCATCTTAACAAAGCCACGCCCATTTTAACTAGGCCACACACCCTTGCCGGGCGCCATGCTTTTCCTCTCTATATCTATGGAGGGGTGTCGCATTTTTCTTATGTGAATGGGAGGGGGGGGGGCGCATTTTTTAATCTCGCACTGGGAGCCAAATTGGCTAGAAACGGCCCTGACCACACGTCCCTGCCACACACCCTGCACCCATTATAGATACACCACTGGGGTGACAGCTAATATAACATCACAAAAAAGATCCTATAACCTCATAATAGTATTATTAATGATCAGCACTTTTCCAGATGGGCTCATCATGTGACCTTCTTACTAAATGAGCTGTTAAAACACACATAGCGCTATGTTTTAGAGGGGGGGGGGGAATAATCTTGTAGATTACAGAGAAGAGATTATAACGGTAACAAGTGTGGGCAGCAATCACCAAATGTGGATTTGGTTCTCCTTGCAGTGGTTTGACAGTTTGGTTTCCTTAGAAAGGTCACAGGTGATGACTGAAATGTCCAGAGGATGAGAATAATTAGCTGGAGTAAACCACTCTGCCTTTGTCTCTGTTTCTTTCAGCATTGCTCTTATGGGAGGTGAAAGGGTAATGCTGAGTAAAACTGATTTCTACGGAATTTATCCCCAGAGCCTGTATTAGAAAGACACAAAAAAACACAAAAATGTTTATTTTAGGACCATGGAGACACATGTTCCCATTCATTTGTAAGTATATAGAATAGCAAGCTGTTATTAATGATGAATAGGTTTCTTAAACATATAAGGTAAGAAACTCACAATGCATGGTGTTAATTGTATTATAAATTCATTCATAAATACTAGCGGCAGTGGGCCTTATGTAGCGTTGTCCGCATTTGGGGCACAGATTGTGGAAGCAAAGCGTGTTCACTGAAAAAAACTCCACAGCAACCATAGGCAAAGCGGCAACTATCTCAAGATGCGTGACAGTCGGCAACAGTAGCATACGCGCATGGTTCACAGCTGTACAGTGCGGTCTCCTACTTCCCACCGGCACCCATGTTTTAATCCATTTATTTTATATGCAACCGGAGGCATAACTAGGGTTCGTGATGCCATGAATATGACAGACATGCACAATGTTGAGGAATAAAAATTTGTAGTAAAAACAGTACTGTAGCAAGGGGTCTGGGGGCTTTTTGCAGGGGGATACCCAATTAACCCCAATAAAACATCGGGCGCGAAAAAAACAGATTTTTTTTTTGCCATTTTTCCCAATGTTTCCACAATTTTCTTTACAAGCTATCCTAATAGATTGCCTGTAAAAAAATTGCCCTTTCTCCTGAAAACACCCAGGTTCAGTGAAACCTGTGTGCTTCCGTGAGAAACAGACCAGTTTTCTCTTGAAAACAGATGCAGCAGCAGCAGGCTGGGGATGCAGTTATCTGACCGGTGGTCAGAAGACCGGTAGTCATCCCAAACCATGAATATCTCGCCGGTCGGCATGCCAACCAACAGGGACTATTCCCACGACACCCATAGAGTAGGAATAGTTCAGCTAGCCCGCAAGGGGCTTCGTTGTGCTCGTCCCCCCGCCGACCATATAACAGCCGTGATCCCAGCATCGGTATTGTGATCGGTGGTCTCATACATAGCCAGCCTGTAAGCTGGGTCTGCAGTGTAGGTGCTGCGGCCCAGGAGCCGGCACTCAGTAGAGCCAGAGCAGCGCTGCAGCCTCCTCTTCCCCTGCCCCCGGCGGTGCTCATGTGACTGGGGAGCCAGAGGTCAGGGCTGCACCGCGATCTGTCTAGAGCCGGTACCCGGTGCATCATCAGAAGCCCCGATAAGCCGCCGCCTTATCGGGGCTAATAGATAGCCCCCAGCGGGACAATTAGTGCTGGTAAATTACCGGGGCTAATTGGATATCCCCCTTGGCAGGGCCGTCTTTTCGTATGGGCTCAATGGGCTCTTGCCCAAGGGCCCAGGAGTCTAAGGGCCTTAAGATGATAGCTGAGGGTCCCCACTTTCCAGGGGTACCAGATTTATGAAAATCAGCCCTGGGGATCTGGAGATATCTGACTTGAAAGCAGAGGTCCCCATCCAAGCCTGTTAATTGCTCTTCCCAGTCAGATATCTCATGTTCTGTCTGACTTAGAGTCTTTCTGGGGTATAATCCAAAAGCTGGGACTCACCCCCTTTTGGTGGACACTGTCTCTACTATACCCAGAACCAGAGATATCAGCCTTCAAGCAGCTGGTACCTGCTCCAGCTCCACACACCTAATATGCAGTTTTAGGTTTTCGAATTGCTCTGGCTCCTGAACTCTGATCCCCAAGTCCCCAGTACCTTCTGAAAGGTGGGACTCTCTAGTTTTTTATCCCATTCAAAGCTAAGAAATATATTTTCAGGAACTTGAGATATCTGCAGTCAAGCAAGCTGCCCTCCCACCAGAAAATGATAAATATTGAGCCCACTCCACTATCCACTCCTCCCCTACGTATTAAACACCCCCTACCACCCTGGAAGTCATGTACCAGGGCTTCTTCATTCAGCCCAATGCCCCCTCTACAGTTTAGCCCCATCTGTGCAGTAAAGGAGTAATTAGCAGAAATTACTGCTCCAGGTCCTACATGCTGAGCGAAAAAATAGAACACCCCCTACCGCCCGTGGGACATCAAAGATGCTGCTGATAGCACCTCCCACCCCTACCACTGGAGGATGGGTAGGGGGCCCAGTGCATTGCTGTGCCCAGGGGCCTACAATGCTGTTAAGATGGCCCTGTCCCTTGGTAGTGAAATGGTGAAACAGGGCATTTCTCAGAAGGCAAAACTTCTAGATATACAATGCTCGAATTCCGTTTTAGCTCCATCATTCCACACTGTAGTTATAAATTTGAACGTCACTGAACCTACATGCTGGGAACAGCGCAGGGACGAAAATGGCCAATTCACTCTGCTGTGTGGTGTGTCTGGAGTAGCACTTGAAACATTACATTCAAATTTGCAGAAGTTTGGAGAATTTCACTCATCTCTCTCTAGCAGCAACAGTAGATACTTTGGAATTACCACATGCATAATAATTTTAAGTAGGCATATGGTGGTTAAAATTGGCCACTAATAAAAAGCAAAGGAGGTGATAATTACCAGTTAATTTGACATAATTATATAAAAAGAAGAATATTTATTATACTGTGCTGTTCTTTTTGCTGGGCAAACGTCAATAATTTAAAATATAGGAAATTACTGTTTTAACTAGAGATGAGCGGGTTCGGTTTCTCTGAAACCGAACCCGCACGAACTTCATGTTTTTTTTCACGGGTCCGAGCAGACTCGGATCCTCCCGCCTTGCTCGGTTAACCCGAGCGCGCCCGAACGTCATCATGACGCTGTCGGATTCTCGCGAGACTCGGATTCTATATAAGGAGCCGCGCGTCGCCGCCATTTTCACACGTGCATTGAGATTGATAGGGAGAGGACGTGGCTGGCGTCCTCTCCATTAGAAATTAGATTAGAAGAGAGAGAGAGATTGTGCAGAGTCAGACAGAGTTTACCACAGTGACCAGTGCAGTTGTTGTTAGTTAACTTTTATTTATTTTAATATAATTAATATATCCGTTCTCTGCTATATCCGTTCTCTGCCTGAAAAAAAACGATACACAGCAGCAGCCAGTCACACAGTGTGACTCAGTCTGTGTGCACTCAGCTCAGCCCAGTGTGCTGCACATCAATGTATAAAAGGCAAAGCTTATAATAATTGTGGTGGAGACTGGGGAGCACTGCAGGTTGTTATAGCAGGAGCCCCCAGGAGTACATAATATTATATTAATTTAAAATTAAACAGTGCACACTTTTGCTGCAGGAGTGCCACTGCCAGTGTGACTAGTGGTGACCAGTACCTGACCACCAGTATAGTAGTATATTGTTGTATGTATTGTATACTATCTCTTTATCAACCAGTCTATATTAGCAGCAGACACAGTACAGTGCGGTAGTTCACGGCTGTGGCTACCTCTGTGTCGGCAGTCGGAACTCGGCAGGCAGTCCGTCCATCCATAATTGTATTACAATATATACCACCTAACCGTGGTATTTTTTTTTCTTTCTTTATACCGTCGTCATAGTGTCATACTAGTTGTTACGAGTATACTACTATCTCTTTATCAACCAGTGTACAGTGCGGTAGTTCACGGCTGTGGCTACCTCTGTGTCGGAACTCGGCAGGCAGTCCGTCCATCCATAATTGTATTATTATTATAATATATACCACCTAACCGTGGTTTTTTTTTCATTCTTTATACCGTCGTCATAGTGTCATACTAGTTGTTACGAGTATACTACTATCTCTTTATCAACCAGTGTACAGTGCGGTAGTTCACGGCTGTGGCTACCTCTGTGTCGGCAGTCGGCAGGCAGTCCGTCCATCCATAATTGTATTATTATTATAATATATACCACCTAACCGTGGTTTTTTTTTCATTCTTTATACCGTCGTCATAGTGTCATACTAGTTGTTACGAGTATACTACTATCTCTTTATCAACCAGTGTACAGTGCGGTAGTTCACGGCTGTGGCTACCTCTGTGTCGGCAGTCGGCAGGCAGTCCGTCCATCCATAATTGTATTATTATTATAATATATACCACCTAACTGTGGTATTTTTTTTTCTTTCTTTATACCGTCGTCATAGTGTCATACTAGTTGTTACGAGTATACTACTATCTCTTTATCAACCAGTGTACAGTGCGGTAGTTCACGGCTGTGGCTACCTCTGTGTCGGCAGTCGGCAGGCAGTCCGTCCATCCATAATTGTATTATTATTATAATATATACCACCTAACCGTGGTTTTTTTTTCATTCTTTATACCGTCGTCATAGTGTCATACTAGTTGTTACGAGTATACTACTATCTCTTTATCAACCAGTGTACAGTGCGGTAGTTCACGGCTGTGGCTACCTCTGTGTCGGAACTCGGCAGGCAGTCCGTCCATCCATAATTGTATTATTATTATAATATATACCACCTAACCGTGGTTTTTTTTTCATTCTTTATACCGTCGTCATAGTGTCATACTAGTTGTTACGAGTATACTACTATCTCTTTATCAACCAGTGTACAGTGCGGTAGTTCACGGCTGTGGCTACCTCTGTGTCGGCAGTCGGCAGGCAGTCCGTCCATCCATAATTGTATTATTATTATAATATATACCACCTAACCGTGGTTTTTTTTTCATTCTTTATACCGTCGTCATAGTGTCATACTAGTTGTTACGAGTATACTACTATCTCTTTATCAACCAGTGTACAGTGCGGTAGTTCACGGCTGTGGCTACCTCTGTGTCGGCAGTCGGCAGGCAGTCCGTCCATCCATAATTGTATTATTATTATAATATATACCACCTAACCGTGGGTTTTTTTTCATTCTTTATACCGTCGTCATAGTGTCATACTAGTTGTTACGAGTATACTACTATCTCTTTATCAACCAGTGTACAGTGCGGTAGTTCACGGCTGTGGCTACCTCTGTGTCGGCAGTCGGCAGGCAGTCCGTCCATCCATAATTGTATTATTATTATAATATATACCACCTAACCGTGGTTTTTTTTTCATTCTTTATACCGTCGTCATAGTGTCATACTAGTTGTTACGAGTATACTACTATCTCTTTATCAACCAGTGTACAGTGCGGTAGTTCACGGCTGTGGCTACCTCTGTGTCGGCAGTCGGCAGGCAGTCCGTCCATCCATAATTGTATTATTATTATAATATATACCACCTAACCGTGGTTTTTTTTTCATTCTTTATACCGTCGTCATAGTGTCATACTAGTTGTTACGAGTATACTACTATCTCTTTATCAACCAGTGTACAGTGCGGTAGTTCACGGCTGTGGCTACCTCTGTGTCGGAACTCGGCAGGCAGTCCGTCCATCCATAATTGTATTATATACCACCTAACCGTGGTTTTTTTATACCACCTAACCGTGGCAGTCCGTCCATAATTGTATACTAGTATCCAATCCATCCATCTCCATTGTTTACCTGAGGTGCCTTTTAGTTCTGCCTATAAAATATGGAGAACAAAAAAGTTGAGGTTCCAAAATTAGGGAAAGATCAAGATCCACTTCCACCTCGTGCTGAAGCTGCTGCCACTAGTCATGGCCGAGACGATGAAATGCCAGCAACGTCGTCTGCCAAGGCCGATGCCCAATGTCATAGTACAGAGCATGTCAAATCCAAAACACCAAATATCAGAAAAAAAAGGACTCCAAAACCTAAAATAAAATTGTCGGAGGAGAAGCGTAAACTTGCCAATATGCCATTTACCACACGGAGTGGCAAGGAACGGCTGAGGCCCTGGCCTATGTTCATGGCTAGTGGTTCAGCTTCACATGAGGATGGAAGCACTCAGCCTCTCGCTAGAAAAATGAAAAGACTCAAGCTGGCAAAAGCAGCACAGCAAAGAACTGTGCATTCTTCGAAATCCCAAATCCGAATTCCGAGCCCACCCGCTGGCGGTGATGCAGGGCAGTCTGGAGCGACTGCTGATGCTGACATCTGGTCCGGACTGAAGGACCTGACAACCATTACGGACATGTCGTCTACTGTCACTGCATATGATTCTCTCACCATTGATAGAATGGTGGAGGATTATATGAGTGACCGCATCCAAGTAGGCACGTCACACAGTCCGTACTTATACTGGCAGGAAAAAGAGGCAATTTGGAGGCCCTTGCACAAACTGGCTTTATTCTACCTAAGTTGCCCTCCCACAAGTGTGTACTCCGAAAGAGTGTTTAGTGCCGCCGCTCACCTTGTCAGCAATCGGCGTACGAGGTTACATCCAGAAAATGTGGAGAAGATGATGTTCATTAAAATGAATTATAATCAATTCCTCCGCGGAGACATTGACCAGCAGCAATTGCCTCCACAAAGTACACAGGGAGCTGACATGGTGGATTCCAGTGGGGACGAATTGATAATCTGTGAGGAGGGGGATGTACACGGTGATATATCGGAGGATGATGATGAGGTGGACATCTTGCCTCTGTAGAGCCAGTTTGTGCAAGGAGAGATTAATTGCTTCTTTTTTGGTGGGGGTCCAAACCAACCCGTCATTTCAGTCACAGTCGTGTGGCAGACCCTGTCACTGAAATGATGGGTTGGTTAAAGTGTGCATGTCCTGTTTTGTTTATACAACATAAGGGTGGGTGGGAAGGGCCCAAGGACAATTCCATCTTGCACCTCTTTTTTCTTTTATTTTTCTTTGCGTCATGTGCTGTTTGGGGAGGGTTTTTTGGAAGGGACATCCTGCGTGACACTGCAGTGCCACTCCTAGATGGGCCCGGTGTTTGTGTCGGCCACTAGGGTCGCTTATCTTTCTCACACAGTCAGCTACCTCATTGCGCCTCTTTTTTTCTTTGCGTCATGTGCTGTTTGGGGAGGGTTTTTTGGAAGGGACATCCTGCGTGACACTGCAGTGCCACTCCTAGATGGGCCCGGTGTTTGTGTCGGCCACTAGGGTCGCTTATCTTTCTCACACAGTCAGCTACCTCATTGCGCCTCTTTTTTTCTTTGCGTCATGTGCTGTTTGGGGAGGGTTTTTTGGAAGGGACATCCTGCGTGACACTGCAGTGCCACTCCTAGATGGGCCAGGTGTTTGTGTCGGCCACTAGGGTCGCTAATCTTACTCACACAGCTACCTCATTGCGCCTCTTTTTTTCTTTGCGTCATGTGCTGTTTGGGGAGGGTTTTTTGGAAGGGACATCCTGCGTGACACTGCAGTGCCACTCCTAGATGGGCCCGGTGTTTGTGTCGGCCACTAGGGTCGCTTATCTTTCTCACACAGTCAGCTACCTCATTGCGCCTCTTTTTTTCTTTGCGTCATGTGCTGTTTGGGGAGGGTTTTTTGGAAGGGACATCCTGCGTGACACTGCAGTGCCACTCCTAGATGGGCCCGGTGTTTGTGTCGGCCACTAGGGTCGCTAATCTTACTCACACAGCTACCTCATTGCGCCTCTTTTTTTCTTTGCGTCATGTGCTGTTTGGGGAGGGTTTTTTGGAAGGGACATCCTGCGTGACACTGCAGTGCCACTCCTAGATGGGCCCGGTGTTTGTGTCGGCCACTAGGGTCGCTGAGCTTAGTCATCCAGCGACCTCGGTGCAAATTTTAGGACTAAAAATAATATTGTGAGGTGTAAGGTGTTCAGAATAGACTGAAAATGAGTGTTAATTATGGTTATTGAGGTTAATAATACTATGGGATCAAAATGACCCCCAAATTCAATGTTTTAAGATGTTTTTTAGGGTTTTTTGAAAAAAACACCCGAATCCAAAACACACCCGAATCCGACAAAAAAAATTCGGTGAGGTTTTGCCAAAACGCGGTCGAACCCAAAACACGGCCGCGGAACCGAACCCAAAACCAAAACACAAAACCCGAAAAATTTCAGGCGCTCATCTCTAGTTTTAACAGTTGATGTTTGCATATGATGTGAATTATATTAATTAGGCTGACCATACTAGCCCTTTAAACTGTGTAATTCATGAGTGTCCCAGTTTAAAGGGCTAGTATGGTCAGCCTGTTTAATTAATGATGATGACAAGATTCTATTAGCGAGTATCGAACTTCTTTTTGAGAAATATATTTTTAATTTGACTTTGCTGAGAGATGTGCAGCTAATATACAGTATATATGTATGAGATAAAACCGTACCATTTGTACATACGGGCCACATTTTCTCAGCATAAGTTTTTCCATTAAAGTTTTTATTATGATGCATGAGAAATATTTTGTGACATTGTTTTCTGTAGATTGGAAATCAAAACCTTAGATACTGTATATGTGACATTAGTTTGGATATGGACATAAGTAAGACTTGACTTAAAGGGGAAGTGGCATTAAAATCTAAAAAATGTTTGCTATGTTTTTGATAGTCTTCTAATCTGTTTTTTTTTTCCACAGACTGACTGCAGTAACACTACTGGACAGGTAATGGTGGGGGGTCTTCCACAATATGTTAAACGTGTCATTGACTAAAATTATTGTTGCAAGCTCCATATTCTTAAAAGAGAAGCATTAGAACAGGTACAAAAGTAGAAGTAACATAACCCCACACGAATTCCATAAGAATTCCATGGCCTCATATAAAAATTCTACATTTTATTTTTTGCCTTACTGAACCTTATTCTCAATTCTATAATTTAATTTGTTTTTTTTAACTAGATGCTTGTGATTATAGTTTAAAAAAATATTCTGACTACTAAAGTTGAAGCGTCTTTCACGTGAAGGGTTGTCAGGTGATGGAAAAGCCTACCAAAGAATAGGATAATAGGAAAACTGCTAAATGGATACAGAAATATTTGGATGCATTCTTGGTATGGTGATTGATCCAGGGAATAGTTTTACATTATGGTTTCAGGAAAGATATTTGCCTCTGCAGTGAGGCTAAATTGGCAGCTGCCATCTTGGAGGTATATGATGGTTTTAAGGGGCCCATACATCAGGGGAGAATTGGGGCAATTTCTCATTCTCCCAGTGTTTAAGATGGGGGATCGGAGAAATCCGACATGTTGGAAATCGTCGATTCATGGATTCCAACAACAAAACTTATTGGGATTGCTGAGTATGGGATGTTTAACATGCTTTATTTCTCCAATTTCCTGACAGGTCACCGATCACTGATGTCTGCCAATCTGCGTTTCTGATCACCAATTGGTGTATCAGAGTTTGGGACTCTATCCACCTGATGTATGGCCTACATTTTTTTATGGATCAACATGCTTAGAGATTGGGGAATAAGTAAGTCTGGTCTGTTTTTAGTTTTGCTCACTATGTCAATATAATTTTAATAAATAATTTTCCTACCTATAGGTTTCAATTAAATTGGATAATACTAGAAGACAAAGGAAAGTGGTTGCAGCATACTTTTGGCCGATAGTTTGTAATGCTTAAGGTAGCTACCATGTTTTGTTTTGTTTTATTTATTTTTAATCATAAATCATGATGGCAGGCTATTAGAAGTAGGTTGTTAACTACCAATTTCGCTTGGTTTCTTTCCTCAGACTGCTAGTAATGATTAATAGTACTGCATGTTTTCAACAGTGTTATTTGGCTACCATGGGGGCACAGTCACATGACACATAAAGGCTTTGGAATGCTCCTCTAAGCTCTGTCTTCTGCTGTGATATCTTCCACTACTTCTCCCCTTTCCTTGTCTGATCGGTAGTTCTGCATATATTCCACAGTGTTATATGGCTACCATAGCAACAACAGTCACATGGCACATGATGCATAAAGCAAAAAGGCTTTGGAAAGCTCTTCTAAGATCTGTCTATATTGTGATCTCGTCCCCTACTTCCTCCTTCCTTTTCCCATGATCATATGATATTCAGAGAGCTGTGACCCTGTGTCTGGCATTCATACTTGGTTTTTTTTCAGAGAGCAATGGAAAAGGAGATAATGTTTTGTAATAGGTAAACTAAGAAAACTGACATAGGATATTGTATATACTTAAAAGGAACTGTACAGTACATAACTTTCTATTTAGAGTTCAAAAACCAACATTCTATGTTGAATTGCTATATTAAAGACAGATTTTAATGATATATTATTTTCACCTTAGTTCCACTTTTTTTTTAAAATATATAAATTATGTAGTGAGTGAGATTAATAATTCTTGAAAAATGTAGGTCACGTTTAGTTAACCCAAAAGAAATGCAGCCTCCATACACAGAGCCAGATTAAGGTCCACATGGGCCTGGAGCTGAAATGAATGAAGGGCCTATTGTGTGCTACCGTAGGGGGTGTAACCAGCAATATGGGGGTGTGACTACTGATATGGGGGTGTGGTCTACACACGGGGTGTGTTCAGTACCGCGAGATGTGGCTAGCTTGATGGAGGACATATCTACCACCTACCATCAATCACCAAAAAAAAAAAGGGATATACTGTAATATATATATATATATATATGTTTATATATCTGGACAGTGAGGATGGCGACGCGCAAGCAGTGTATTGCCATAGCAACATGATGTCAGGAGCGGAAGCGGAAGGGAGTGTGACGGCCGTGAACGGGAACCAGGTGTGTGGCGGCGGCGATCGGCGGGGACCTTCACAGGTATTTAAATGTGTGTTTGTGTTGTTATTTCAATCTTGTATGGTACTGAGGACGGAGCAGTAGCTCCGAAATGTTCGTTTACCTGCAATACAAGTGATGCCTTTTTCAAACAGTCTCCAGTGCCGTGTTTCCTGAGGGGTATATGCAGTTTCTTACACTTGTGCACGGAGACCCGATGCTTATTTGAGCAGGAGTGCCAGCTGCTATGGACTATGTATATATATATATATAGCAGTCCAATTTAGCAGGCACTCCAAGACTGATCCATCTGGGGCCGCGGTGCACAGCTCAGAAGAGATATATAGAAGGGGCAGAACAGCGGCACTCACAGCGGGCTCAAAACAAAAAACTGGACACCCAGGTCAGGCAGCAGCGTTTCGAATTTTACTCCGTCCTCAGGCTACAAAATATATACACAAATACAGGGACTATTCCCACTCTTGGGTGTCGCAAGGGGCTCCATTGTGCTCGCCCCTCCCGCTGCCCATCTGAAAGCCAGGATCCCAACCGCCAGCCACACTAACCCATATATATATATATGTGAAACAACAATATTCAATCCCTGCGCTGCATGTCCGTGTTTTCCAGAGTCTCTTTGAAACAATTGTCCCAGTGCTGCTCAATCCAGCTCCCAGCCAGGGAGCAAACGGTATTGGTGCTAAAACAAATCAGGAGAGCGCACTGGTAAATGTAAAATCATTCACTTTATATTCACTTTATATAGAAAAAAGCAATATCCACATACATTGCAGTTAAAACTTCCAAGCTCAGTAACATTCACAAGACCGTCAGCGTTGTGCTCAGTCGAGCTGGAACTCTCTCGCCGGAACTCTCTCGCCGGCTCCGGACCCGGAGGGGATCCCTGACGAAGACTGTGATTGGTCGAAACGCGTTGGACGTGGCTACTTGCTGTGGACGTTGTGACGTCACCCGCCGGGTCTGGAGCCGGCGAGAGAGTTCCAGCTCGACTGAGCACAACGCTGACGGTCTTCTGAATGTTACTGAGCTTGGAAGTTTTAACTGCAATGTATGTGGATATTGCTTTTTTCTATATAAAGTTAATGATTTTACATTTACCAGTGCGCTCTCCTGATTTGTTTTAGCATATATATATATATATATATATATATATATATATATATATATATATGCTATATATGCAAAACACCTGAAAGTTAATGCTATATATGCAAAACACCTGAAAGTTAGGAGGCACACAGTAGTGTAGTATTTTAATTGTTCAAATCTTTAGAAATGCACTCACATAAAACATGGTGATACATATGCACAATATATCACAATAGTGCTTGATACTGTATCAAATACTGCAATCGGCAACAGCAGTCCCGGCATCTCCAGCGGTATTCCACGCAACCACGCTCACAGCTGCCCGGCTCTGTGACATGAGCGCGTTCACATCAATCTAAGCCATGCCCATCCACTGGGACTTTGTCACACCCACTACTATATTTATTTATTTACCCCATGAAGAAGTCTTGGAGACGAAACGCGTTGGATCTTCACCCAGAGACCTCCTGCTATATCAGTTAAGACTCTATATGCTATTTTTCCACATTTGATTAGCTTATTTGCACAGACAATCCACACTTTATTTTGAGAATTTAATATATGTCCATTCCCTTTTTAAAAAAAAAAATCAGTTTTTTAGAACTGTATTTTATGTAAAGGACTCTCATTTTTTCAATTTTTATATGTAAAAATTTTTTTTTTCATTGGTACCGTACTTTAATTTATTCCTAATGTTGTGAAATAAATTGATATTATATTTTTATATATCTTTTATATATTTATTACACTTGGTCACATACAAACACCTCAGGTCGCTTATACCCCTATCCGGTATCCCAATCTTTTGTTTTGCGGCAACTTACCATTGCCGTTTTCTTAGGGGGCAGCTGACGCCCAAATAACTGGGAGTGTTTTTTCTAATTGGGAATCTGTGGTATCACAAGTGGCGCGGCATTCTCTTGCAATCATATATATATATATATATATATATATATATATATACACAATTTATAAAACATACATATTTAAACCACATACAAAAACACCAGATATGTGACATACACAGATATGTAAAGCTCATAACAGAAATATAATTTATCATAGTGCTTCCAATTTAGTGATGAGCGGATTCGGTTTTACTCGGTTTTACTCGGTTCTCAAAACGGCATCTTATTGGCTCACGGATGTCACGTGTTTTGGATAGCCAATAAGATGCCGTTTTGAGAACCGAGTAAAACCGAATCCGCTCATCACTAGCTTCCATACCTGGCTTGTACAGAAGCACTGACCGGCAGCAGCAGTCTGCAGCAGGACACAATCAGCAGCGCCGATCAGCAGGCAGCCACCCAGCCAGTGCAGCCGTCACGGAGCTCATCTTTTGCTTGGCTGTTTATGGGTGAGATGGTGGGAGTGTACTGTCACCGACACATGCGGGCATGATGCGGCTCAGTGAGGGCTAGTAAAGTCTTCCTCTGCAGCAGCATGTAATGCCTGTTGTGCGCAGCGCGCTGTTTGAGCTGCTGCCGGGGAAAGGGGTGTTAGATTGGGCCGCCGGGCTTTCAGTGGGCGGGGCTTTACACGGCCGCTGACAGGCATGCTGTGTGTAGCAGGAAAAAACGTTTCCTTTCTACACCAGCAGAGCTGACACTGTGGGCTGCAGCTCCACCCGCCCCATTGTTAATCCGGCTCTGTCGATACAGTCTTTGTTAATTGATCCTTAGTGCTGTAGTACATGCCTTTCCTACTGTGAGAGGTGCGGTTGGACTGCGGTGCGTGTGGTGGTGCCTGCTGCCGTGCAGGTGTAGACTCGGTACTCACCAGGCGCCGCTCTCTCTCACCTTCAGGTACCGGAACCTTCAACGGACCTGGAATTCTTCAGTCGGATCCGGACACGGCGATTCCCTCTTGGAGCTGACCGTCGACCGAGCTGAGGAGAGAATGGTCTACATTAAAGGGGGTATCGACCCTGCTTCCGGTGGAACAGGGGATACCCCAGGGGTGGCTGCGACCTTCACCGGCTGGGTGAATGGTCATCACCGGCACAAAGCCTCAGCTACCCAGCTTTCACACACTCGCGCTTTCGCACGTAGTGTGATGAAAGGGATTCTCACGTCCGTGAGCAATCCTAACTCCGGCGCTCGGGGACAAACAAGGGACAGACGTACACGGATGCTACTCACCGTCACAAGTCTTGCACTCCGATCTTCTCCACTTACAGGTCCCTGTAAGGAGGCAAAGAGAAACAGCCGTGCAGGGCCTAACTCTGACCTAGTGTCACACCCTATACTATCTACAACAGCAGAGCCCTCAAACTAGCTCTGTGGGTGTGGTGCAACACAACTATGCACAACTTACACAACACATACACTTTGCCCTGCACGGTAACAACATATATCACACTATCGGAGTTACAACATAAAACGGTGCTGTCCCTTTATCTACCCGACTCAGAACACCCAGCAGTGGGGACCGCACAGCTCACCCACCTACCGTACTCTCAGGGTTGCCTGAGCCTAACGCCCAGTGTCACCTTTACTCACCTCGGGGAAAACACTGCTTCGATGGGCCTAGCGCCCCCTAACTGTCCACAGGCCGGAGGCCTGACTTTGCCCACGGGCCTAGCGCCCGCCTACCTTGCTGCCCGTTGGGTGACCTGGGCCTTGTGCCCAAGGTCACCTTATCGTACCTATTTGGCCAAAATCCACTAGGGCCTAATGCCCTCTAATGCTCCCACAGGCCTAGTGCCTGACCGTGCCCCTCGGGCCTAATGCCCGCCTAACTGCGCCCACAGGCCGGTGGCCTGACTATACTTATGGGCCTAGTGCCCAACCTGCGCCCAGGCCTAGTGCCTGCCTATGTGCCCCCACGGGCCGAGAGGCCCGACCAAATGCCCACGGGCCGGGAGGGCCCGACTACATGCCCACAGGCCGGGAGGGCCTGACTGTGCCCACGGGCCTATTGCCCGAACACCCGGTGGTCTAGGGAGGGGCGGGTACAGGGGCGCCTGATAAGGGCCTACCTGACCCGCTGGGAGAGGCACCAGGGGGGAGCTTCGGCAGCCCTTTGCTTCCCACCCCTGGTGACCCCTCCGGCGCTGTTCTTTAATCTTCGGCCGCTGGCCCGTCCTGGCCAGCGGCGCCGCCGTCGTCGCGCCGCGTCCAGCCGCCGCTGGACATCTTCTTCTCCGAGCCCGTCTTCTTTCTTCTTGCCGCCGGGATCTTCTTTCCTCTTCGCGCTCTTCTGCGCGCGCGCCCTCTTCGGCTCCCGCCCGGCGTCTCTTCTGCCTTCGCCGCTCTTCGGCGCGGCCTCCTGCTCCCCGTCCCGCCCGGCATCTGACGTCAGACGCCGGGGGCGGGGCCTATGACGCGGTGAGCGCCGATTGGCTCGCCGCGTCTCTCTACGATTGGCTGCCGCTCCGGGAGCCGCGATTGGCTCCCGGAGGGCGCCAAGATTCAAACGCTGCGGGCGGCGCTTCTGATTGGCGGCCCGAGCGGCGCCAAGTTCAAAGCGCCGCCACGCCGCTCCCCGCCGCCGCACACTCCGCGCTGGGGACAGACAAGCTGCCCCAGCGCGGCCCCCAGTTAGGGACAGCAGCATGGATGTGCCCACAGGGCACATCCTTACACTACAACAATGTTTTGTTGTGTGCTATAGATGAACTTAGCCAATCATCAAGGAAAGCTGTAGTTCAAGCTAGCTGTGGTCTCCAGGTAGTAGGTCAAAGCAGCTAGTACTGTATGTTCATTATTTGCTGTATAACGGGGTGATGCTATTTTGAGATAAGGGTTTTTTGTAAAAGTAAACAACCCTTTAGTGGTTTAAATTCAACACCAATCCCTGAAACTGAAATTTACAGGAATACTTTTAAGACACATGTGGGTTGATGTACCAAGATTGAAAAGAGTGGAGTATTGGACTAGTGGAAAAATGGCCCATATCAACCCATCAGCTTTGAGGTACCATTTATCAAGTACATTCTATAATATGATAGGTAAAAGCTGATTGGTTGCTTTAGGCAACTTTTCCACTGGCCCGTTTCTCCACTATTTTCACAGCCACATTCTGCACTCCCAGTAATAGAAGCAGTTATCTCTGAACTGTTAGCTGCTTGCTCTTGCCTTGTTCCAGTTCTGATTCTGACCTTACCTGGATGCTACTGTGAATCTCTTGATTGGTGGCTGTCTGCCCTGACCCTTTTGCTTAGACACTGACTATTCTCTGGATTGCCACCTGTCCTAATGTTTGTTTGGACCTTGACTATTGCCAGATTGCTACTTGTCTTGATTTCTGCTCTTATTCAGAACCCATGCTCATCTTTAACCATCTCTGTGAGTAACTGAGTCTCAAATGCGCCACAGCTTTCTGTTTTATTGGATTGATTTCTCTAATATTCCTGTAGTTAGTGTCTTTTTAAGAATTTCGTGGATATGGATAAAGTGGGGAGCAGTGACACGCGGTGAGGTAAATGGCTAGGGAGGCATTGGCTAGTATCAGAGTCAGATTTACACACTCATATAGGAACCTATGGGTTCATGTGGGCATTATACAAAGGTGCAGCAGTATAAAATGTAGAGATGTGTGCCGGACCCCATCATGGGTTTTGGATATGTCTCCCCTTCATGTTTTAGATCTGTATTTGGTTTTACCAAAAATGCCCTTCTGGGTTTTTGGTAGGGATTAGGGGTGAGCGTCGGATCATTTTTCTGGTTTTGTGTTTTGGCTTTGGATCTAGATCTCCTTCGTGTTTTGGATCTGTATTAGTTTTGGCAAAACCGCACTTGCGGGTTTTGATTTTGGATCTGTATTTTTTTTTAAATCATAAAGACAGCTAAAATAACAGAATTTGGGGGTGTTTGTTCCTACAGTATTATTAACCTCAATAACTTTAATATCCACTAATTTCCAGTCTATTCTGAACACCTCACAGCTCACAATATTGTTTTTAACCGGTTTAGACCAAAAGGTTACACCTAGGTATCTGGACAGAGCAGCAGCAGCCCTTGGATCTACAATGCATCCGGAAAGTATTCACAGCGCTTCACTTTTTCACATTTTGTTGTTACAGCCTTATTCCAAGATGGAATATATTCATTTTTTCCCTCCAAATTCTACACACAATACCCCATAATGACAACATGAAAAAAGTTTTTTGAGATTTTTGCAAATTTATTAAAAATAAAAAACTAAGAAATCACATGTACCCAAGTATTCACAGCCTTTGCCATGAAGCTCAAAATTGCATCCTGCTTCCACTGATCATCCTTGAGATGTTCCTACAGCTTAGTTGGAGTCCACCTGTGGTAAATTCAGTTAATTGGACATGATTTGGAAAGGCACACACCTGTCTATATAAAGTCCCACACTTGACAGTGTATGTCTGAGCACAAACCAAGCATTGTCTGGCGGCACAAAATCTGGGCAACGGTACCGAAAAATATCTTCTGCTTTGAAGGTCCCAATGAGCACAGTGGACTCCATCATCCATAAATGGAAGAAGTTCGGAACCACCAGGACTCTTCCTAGAGCTGACCAGCCATCTAAACTGAGCGATCGGTGGAGAAGGACACCATCTCTGTAGTAATCCACCAATCAGGCCTATTTGGTAGAGTGGCCAGACGAAGCCACTCCTTAGTAAAAAGCACATGGCAGCACACCTCGAGTTTGCCAAAATGCACCTGAAGGACTCTCAGACCATGAGAAACAAAATTATCTGGTGAGACAAAGATTGAACTCTTTGGCGTGAATGCCAGGCATCATGTTTGGAGGAAATCAGGCACCGCTCATCACCAGGTCAATACCATCCCTACAGTGAAGCATGGTGGTGGCAGCATCATGCTGTAGGGATGTTTTCATAGCAGCAGGAACTGGGAGACTAGTCAGGATAGAGGGAAAGATGAATGCAGCAATGTACAGAGACATCCTGGATGAAAACCTGCTCCAGAGCACTCTTGACCTCAGACTGGGGCGACGGTTCATCTTTCAGCAGGACAACAACCCTAAGCACACAGCCAAGATATCAAAGGAGTGGATTCAGGACAACTCTGTGAATGTCCTTAAGTGGCCCAGCCAGAGTGCAGACTTAAATCTGATTGAACATCTCTGGAGAGATCTGAAAATGGCTGTGCACGGACACTTCCCATCCAACTTGATGGAGCTTGAGAGGTGCTGCAAAGAGGAATGGGCGAAACTGCCCAAAGATAGATGTGCCAAGCTTGTGGCATCATATTCAAAAAGATTTGAGGCTGTAATTGCTGCCAAAGGTGCATCAACAAAGTATTTAGCAAAGGCTGTGAATACTTATGTGCATGTGAGTTCTCTGTTTTTTATTTTTAATAAATTTGCAAAAATATAAAAAAAAACTTTTTTCATGTTGTCATTATAGGGTATTGTGTGTAGAATTTTTTTTTTTGGGGGGAGTGAATTTATTCCATTTTAGAATAAGGCTGTAACATAACAAAATTAGTGATGAGCGGGTTCGGTTTCTCGGAAACCGAACCCCCCCGAACTTCAGCCTTTTTACACGGGTCCGAGGCAGACTCGGATCTTCCCGCCTTGCTCGGTTAACCCGAGGGCGCCCGAACGTCATCATCCCGCTGTCGGACTCTCGCGAGGCTCGGATTCTATCGCGAGACTCGGATTCTATATAAGGAGCCGCGCGTCGCCGCCATTTTCACACATGCATTGAGATTGATAGGGAGAGGACGTGGCTGGCGTCCTCTCCGTTTAGACTAGAGTACTAGAGACACTTGATTTACTAATTTTGGGGAGCATATTAGGAGTACAGGTTGAGTATCCCATATCCAAATATTCCAAAATACGGAATATTCCGAAATACGGACTTTTTTGAGTGAGATTGAGATAGTGAAACCTTTGTTTTCTGATGGCTCAATGTACACAAACTTTGTTTAATACAGAAAGTTATTAAAAATATTGTATTAAATGACCTTCAGGCTGTGTGTATAAGGTGTATATGAAACATAAATGATTTGTGTGAATGTACACACACTTTGTTTAATGCACAAAGTTATAAAAAATATTGCCTAAAATGACCTTCAGGCTGTATGTATAAGGTGTATATGTAACATAAATGCATTATGTGCTTAGATTTAGGTCCCTTCACCATGATATCTCATTATGGTAAGCAATTATTCCAAAATACGGAAAAATCCCATATCCAAAATACCTCTGGTCCCAAGCATTTTGGATAAGGGAGACTCAACCTGTACTACTTGCTGATAGTGTGACCAGTGACCACCAGTTTAATTAATCCGTTCTCTCTGCCTGAAAAAAAACGATACACAGTGTGACACAGTCACATACCATATCTGTGCTCAGCCTCAGTGTGCTGCATCATATGTATTACTGTATATCTGACTGTGCTGAGTGCTCACTGCTCACACAGCTTAATTGTGGGGGAGACTGGGGAGCAGTTATAGCAGGAGTACATATTTTAAGTACAGTGCACACTTTTGCTGCCAGAGTGCCACTGCCAGTGTGACTGACCAGTGACCACTGACCACCAGTATATTGTGATTGTCTGCTGACCACCAGTATATTGTGATTGTCTGCCTGAAAAAGTTAAACACTCGTCGTGTGGTGTTTTTATAAACGCATTCTGCTGACAGTGTCCAGCAGGTCCGTCATTATATAATATATACCTGTCCGGCTGCAGTAGTGATATATATATATTTTATATCTCATTATCATCCAGTCTATATTAGCAGCAGACGCAGTACGGTAGTCCACGGCTGTAGCTACCTCTGTGTCGGCAGTCGCTCGTCCATCCATAATTGTATACCACCTACCCGTGGTGTTTTTTTTTTTTCTATCTTCTTGATACTAGTAGCTTACTTTAGGAGTCTGCAGTGCTGAGCTGACAGTGTCCAGCAGGTCCGTCATTATATAATATATACCTGTCCGGCTGCAGTAGTGATATATATATATTTTTTATCTCATTATCATCCAGTCTATATTAGCAGCAGACGCAGTACGGTAGTCCACGACTGTAGCTACCTCTGTGTCGGCAGTCGCTCGTCCATCCATAATTGTATACCATCTACCCGTGGTGTTTTTTTTTTCTCTATCTTCTTGATACTAGTAGCTTACTTTAGGAGTCTGCAGTGCTGAGCTGACAGTGTCCAGCAGGTCCGTCATTATATAATATATACCTGTCCGGCTGCAGTAGTGATATATATATATATATATATATATTTTTTTTATCTCATTATCATCCAGTCTATATTAGCAGCAGACGCAGTACGGTAGTCCATGGCTGTAGCTACCTCTGTGTCGGCAGTCGCTCGTCCATCCATAATTGTATACCACCTACCCGTGGTGTTTTTTTTTTTCTATCTTCTTGATACTAGTAGCTTACTTTAGGAGTCTGCAGTGCTGAGCTGACAGTGTCCAGCAGGTCCGTCATTATATAATATATACCTGTCCGGCTGCAGTAGTGATATATATATATTTTATATCTCATTATCATCCAGTCTATATTAGCAGCAGACGCAGTACGGTAGTCCACGGCTGTAGCTACCTCTGTGTCGGCAGTCGCTCGTCCATCCATAATTGTATACCACCTACCCGTGGTGTTTTTTTTTCTATCTTCTTGATACTAGTAGCTTACTTTAGGAGTCTGCAGTGCTGAGCTGACAGTGTCCAGCAGGTCCGTCATTATATAATATATACCTGTCCGGCTGCAGTAGTGATATATATATATTTTATATCTCATTATCATCCAGTCTATATTAGCAGCAGATGCAGTACGGTAGTCCACGGCTGTAGCTACCTCTGTGTCGGCAGTCGCTCGTCATCCATAAGTATACTAGTATCCATCCATCTCCATTGTTTACCTGAGGTGCCTTTTAGTTGTGCCTATTAAAATATGGAGAACAAAAATGTTGAGGTTCCAAAAATAGGGAAAGATCAAGATCCACTTCCACCTCGTGCTGAAGCTGCTGCCACTAGTCATGGCCGAGACGATGAAATGCCATCAACGTCGTCTGCCAAGGCCGATGCCGAATGTCATAGTACAGAGCATGTAAAATCCAAAACACCAAATATCAGTAAAAAAAGGACTCAAAAATCTAAAATAAAATTGTCGGAGAAGCGTAAACTTGCCAATATGCCATTTACCACACGGAGTGGCAAGGAACGGCTGAGGCCCTGGCCTATGTTCATGGCTAGTGGTACAGCTTCACATGAGGATGGAAGCACTCAGCCTCTCGCTAGAAAAATGAAAAGACTCAAGCTGGCAAAAGCACAGCAAAGAACTGTGCGTTCTTCGAAATCCCAAATCCACAAGGAGAGTCCAATTGTGTCGGTTGCGATGCCTGACCTTCCCAACACTGGACGTGAAGAGCATGCGCCTTCCACCATTTGCACGCCCCCTGCAAGTGCTGGAAGGAGCACCCGCAGTCCAGTTCCTGATAGTCAGATTGAAGATGTCAGTGTTGAAGTACACCAGGATGAGGAGGATATGGGTGTTGCTGGCGCTGGGGAGGAAATTGACAAGGAGGATTCTGATGGTGAGGTGGTTTGTTTAAGTCAGGCACCCGGGGAGACACCTGTTGTCCGTGGGAGGAATATGGCCATTGACATGCCTGGTGAAAATACCAAAAAAATCAGCTCTTCGGTGTGGAAGTATTTCAACAGAAATGCGGACAACATTTGTCAAGCCGTGTGTTGCCTTTGTCAATCTGTAATAAGTAGGGGTAAGGACGTTAACCACCTCGGAACATCCTCCCTTATTCGTCACCTGCAGCGCATTCATCATAAGTCAGTGACAAGTTCAAAAACTTTGGGCGACAGCGGAAGCAGTCCACTGACCAGGAAATCCCTTCCTCTTGTAACCAAGCTCACGCAAACCACCCCACCAACTCCCTCAGTGTCAATTTCCTCCTTCCCCAGGAATGCCAATAGTCCTGCAGGCCATGTCACTGGCAATTCTGACGAGTCCTCTCCTGCCTGGGATTCCTCCGATGCATCCTTGCGTGTAACGCCTACTGCTGCTGGCGCTGCTGTTGTTGCTGCTGGGAGTCGATGGTCATCCCAGAGGGGAAACGGTAAGACCACTTTTACTACTTCCACCAAGCAATTGACTGTCCAACAGTCCTTTGCGAGGAAGATGAAATATCACAGCAGTCATCCTGCTGCAAAGCGGATAACTGAGGCCTTGGCATCCTGGGCGGTGAGAAACGTGGTTCCGGTATCCATCATTACTGCAGAGCCAACTAGAGACTTGTTGGAGGTACTGTGTCCCCGGTACCAAATACCATCTAGGTTCCATTTCTCTAGGCAGGCGATACCGAAAATGTACACAGACCTCAGAAAAAGACTCACCAGTGTCCTAAAAAATGCAGTTGTACTCAATGTCCACTTAACCACGGACATGTGGACAAGTGGAGCAGGGCAGGCTCAGGACTATATGACTGTGACAGCCCACTGGGTAGATGTATGGACTCCCGCCGCAAGAACAGCAGCGGCGGCACCAGTAGCAGCATCTCGCAAACGCCAACTCTTTCCTAGGCAGGCTACGCTTTGTATCACCGCTTTCCAGAATACGCACACAGCTGAAAACCTCTTACGCCAACTGAGGAAGATCATCGCGGAATGGCTTACCCCAATTGGACTCTCCTGTGGATTTGTGGCATCGGACAACGCCAGCAATATTGTGTGTGCATTAAATCTGGGCAAATTCCAGCACGTCCCATGTTTTGCACATACCTTGAATTTGGTGGTGCAGAATTTTTTAAAAAACGACAGGGGCGTGCAAGAGATGCTGTCGGTGGCCAGAAGAATTGCGGGACACTTTCGGCGTACAGGCACCACGTACAGAAGACTGGAGCACCACCAAAAACGCCTGAACCTGCCCTGCCATCATCTGAAGCAAGAAGTGGTAACGAGGTTGAATTCAACCCTCTATATGCTTCAGAGGTTGGAGGAGCAGCAAAAGGCCATTCAAGCCTATACAATTGAGCACGATATAGGAGGTGGAATGCACCTGTCTCAAGCGCAGTGGAGAATGATTTCAACGTTGTGCAAGGTTCTGCTGCCCTTTGAACTTGCCACACGTGAAGTCAGTTCAGACACTGCCAGCCTGAGTCAGGTCATTCCCCTCATCAGGCTTTTGCAGAAGAAGCTGGAGACATTGAAGGAGGAGCTAAGACAGAGCGATTCCGCTAGGCATGTGGGACTTGTGGATGGAGCCCTTAATTCGCTTAACAAGGATTCACGGGTGGTCAATCTGTTGAAATCAGAGCACTACATTTTGGCCACCGTGCTCGATCCTAGATTTAAAACCTACCTTGGATCTCTCTTTCCGGCAGACACAAGTCTGCTGGGGTTCAAAGAACTGCTGGTGAGAAAATTGTCAAGTCAAGCGGAACGCGACCTGTCAACATCTCCTCCTTCACATTCTCCCGCAACTGGGGGTGCGAGGAAAAGGCTCAGAATTCCGAGCCCACCCGCTGGCGGTGATGCAGGGCAGTCTGGAGCGACTGCTGATGCAGGGCAGTCTGGAGCGACTGCTGATGCTGACATCTGGTCCGGACTGAAGGACCTGACAACGATTATGGACATGTCGTCTACTGTCACTGCATATGATTCTCTCCCCATTGAAAGAATGGTGGAGGATTATATGAGTGACCGCATCCAAGTAGGCACGTCAGACAGTCCGTACTTATACTGGCAGGAAAAAGAGGCAATTTGGAGGCCCTTGCACAAACTGGCTTTATTCTACCTAAGTTGCCCTCCCACAAGTGTGTACTCTGAAAGAGTGTTTAGTGCCGCCGCTCACCTTGTCAGCAATCGGCGTACGAGGTTACATCCAGAAAATGTGGAGAAGATGATGTTCATTAAAATTAATTATTATCAATTCCTCCGTGGAGACATTGACCAGCAGCAATTGCCTCCACAAAGTACACAGGGAGCTGAGATGGTGGATTCCAGTGGGGACGAATTGATAATCTGTGAGGAGGGGGATGTACACGGTGATATATCGGAGGATGATGATGAGGTGGACATCTTGCCTCTGTAGAGCCAGTTTGTGCAAGGAGAGATTAATTGCTTCTTTTTTGGTGGGGGTCCAAACCAACCCGTCATTTCAGTCACAGTCGTGTGGCAGACCCTGTCACTGAAATGATGGGTTGGTTAAAGTGTGCATGTCCTGTTTATACAACATAAGGGTGGGTGGGAGGGCCCAAGGACAATTCCATCTTGCACCTCTTTTTTCTTTAATTTTTCTTTGCGTCATGTGCTGTTTGGGGAGTAGTTTTTTGAAGGGCCAGCCTGCGTGACACTGCAGTGCCACTCCTAGATGGGCCAGGTGTTTGTGTCGGCCACTTGGGTCGCTTAGCTTACTCACACAGCTACCTCATTGCGCCTCTTTTTTTCTTTGCGTCATGTGCTGTTTGGGGAGTAGTTTTTTGAAGGGCCAGCCTGCGTGACACTGCAGTGCCACTCCTAGATGGGCCAGGTGTTTGTGTCGGCCACTAGGGTCGCTTAGCTTACTCACACAGCTACCTCATTGCGCCTCTTTTTTTCTTTGCGTCATGTGCTGTTTGGGGAGTAGTTTTTTGAAGGGCCAGCCTGCGTGACACTGCAGTGCCACTCCTAGATGGGCCAGGTGTTTGTGTCGGCCACTAGGGTCGCTTAGCTTACTCACACAGCTACCTCATTGCGCCTCTTTTTTTCTTTGCGTCATGTGCTGTTTGGGGAGTAGTTTTTTGAAGGGCCAGCCTGCGTGACACTGCAGTGCCACTCCTAGATGGGCCAGGTGTTTGTGTCGGCCACTAGGGTCGCTTAGCTTACTCACACAGCTACCTCATTGCGCCTCTTTTTTTCTTTGCGTCATGTGCTGTTTGGGGAGTAGTTTTTTGAAGGGCCAGCCTGCGTGACACTGCAGTGCCACTCCTAGATGGGCCAGGTGTTTGTGTCGGCCACTAGGGTCGCTTAGCTTACTCACACAGCTACCTCATTGCGCCTCTTTTTTTCTTTGCGTCATGTGCTGTTTGGGGAGTAGTTTTTTGAAGGGCCAGCCTGCGTGACACTGCAGTGCCACTCCTAGATGGGCCAGGTGTTTGTGTCGGCCACTAGGGTCGCTTAGCTTACTCACACAGCTACCTCATTGCGCCTCTTTTTTTCTTTGCGTCATGTGCTGTTTGGGGAGTAGTTTTTTGAAGGGCCAGCCTGCATGACACTGCAGTGCCACTCCTAGATGGGCCAGGTGTTTGTGTCGGCCACTAGGGTCGCTTAGCTTACTCACACAGCTACCTCATTGCGCCTCTTTTTTTCTTTGCATCATGTGCTGTTTGGGGAGTAGTTTTTTGAAGGGCCAGCCTGCGTGACACTGCAGTGCCACTCCTAGATGGGCCAGGTGTTTGTGTCGGCCACTAGGGTCGCTTAGCTTACTCACACAGCTACCTCATTGCGCCTCTTTTTTTCTTTGCGTCATGTGCTGTTTGGGGAGTAGTTTTTTGAAGGGCCAGCCTGCGTGACACTGCAGTGCCACTCCTAGATGGGCCAGTTGTTTGTGTCGGCCACTTGGGTCGCTTAGCTTACTCACACAGCTACCTCATTGCGCCTCTTTTTTTCTTTGCGTCATGTGCTGTTTGGAGAGTAGTTTTTTGAAGGGCCAGCCTGCGTGACACTGCAGTGCCACTCCTAGATGGGCCAGGTGTTTGTGTCGGCCACTTGGGTCGCCTACATCACAAAACATACCCAGAAAGACTAAGAAATCTCAATATGTATAGTTTGGAGCAGAGAAGGGAAAGGGGGGACATGATAGAAACTTTCAAATATATCAAGGGTTTTAACAAAGTCCAGGAGGGAAACATTCTCCAAATGAAGAGAAGCAATAGGACACGAGGACATGCACTGAGACTGGAGGGGGGGAGGTTCAGGGGAAATTTGCGGAAAAATTATTTCACAGAAAGGGTAGTGGACAAGTGGAATAGCCTCCCATCAGAGGTGGTAGAGGCTAAGACAGTAGAGCAATTTAAACATGCATGGGATAGACATAAGGATATCCTTACAAAGAAATAAGGATCAAATAAGGTTAGTGTTAAAAAATAATATTAAAAAAAAAAAAAAAAATAAGGGGCAGACTAGATGGGCCAAGTGGTTCTTATCTGCCGACAAATTCTATGTTTCTATGTTTAGCTTAGCCATCCAGCGACCTCGGTGCAAATTTTAGGACTAAAAATAATATTGTGAGGTGTGAGGTGTTCAGAATAGACTGAAAATTAGTGGAAATTATGGTTATTGAGGTTAATAATACTTTGGGATCAAAATGACCCCCAAATTCTATGATTTAAGCTGTTTTTGAGGGTTTTTTGAAAAAAACACCCGAATCCAAAACACACCCGAATCCGACAAAAAAAATTCGGTGAGGTTTTGCCAAAACGCGTTCGAACCCAAAACACGGCCGCGGAACCGAACCCAAAACCAAAACACAAAACCCGAAAAATTTCCGGCGCTCATCACTAAACAAAATGTGGAAAAAGTGAATTGCTGTGAATTCTTTCTGGATGCACTGTACATGAAGGGAGGACAAAATATAAAAAAAAGAATGTATTTAAAAAAACAACATATTAGGAAGGCTCAAGATTTCAGTACACAAAAAAAGATGATTAATACAAAGAAGAATGAACAAACGACAGTATTTTAGATGCTGTAATCATGATTTTAATTTATTTTGGATCAAATTCTTCTGTTTCTCAAGACATATTTTATGGGGTGCTGCGGGTGGGGGAGGGGGTCCAGAGCCATCGTGGGTGGTGGAAGGGTGTGTGTGGGGGTGCCGCAGATGGGGCCCGGTGGTATTGCGAGTGGGGGAGGGGTGGGTAATGCTTCTCCTGCTTCTCCTCCTGGAAGCAGCTAAGCTGCTGTCCTCCCTTTGGCAGTGGCTCTCCTGGAGACTCATACAGCAGCCAAGCAGCCAGTCACTATTGTTAGCGCCGGTGTCCCAACGCGCCGCATTACAGGGAAGAAGATGCACTCATTAAACTACAGCTCCCAGCAGGCCTTGGTGCTGGAACGCTAAGGGCTGCTGGGATTTGTAGATTATTTAGTGCATCTACTTCCCTGTAATGCCATGCGTTGGGACACCAGCGCTAACAATAGTGACTGGCTGGCAGAACTGACTGACTCACTGAATCAATGTAAAAGGTGAGAGTGCTGTGCAGTGTCAGTGACACTGCACACCCACTGCACTGCACAGCACTGTCACCTTTTACATTGATTCAGTGTCCAGACATTACCCTCTGTGATATCACCCACTCTATCCGTTACATTAGCCATCTCGGGGCTTTCAGGCCATCAGCCCAGGTGCTGTGTTGCGGAGTCAGGGCCTCTGGGGATCTGTGCACGGCTGTGGTGGGGAGGCACTTCTGTGACATCACGCGCAGAGGAGGCTCCAGGGCTCAGAGAGTATGCGACGCAGGGAGGGCTATGAAAGCTTTCCGCTGCGCTGCTTTCATACACATCTATGCCGGTGGCCACAGCAGATTTTGTTCCACCTGCACCGCGGCTAGGGAGTGGGGATTGTTGATGGCAGAGGGGGCAGGCGGACTGGCAGCAAGTCATAGGACGCTGCAGTAAAAGGATTTTTTTCCCTATCTACAGCGCAGCGACTTGCTGCAGATGCAGTGGCATACCCTCCAACTGAACCTTTTTGCCAGGTACAGTACCTTTTTTTCCATGTTCCGTACCGATTTTTGCCTCTCCAAATTTCCTTTGAAAGAATAGGAAAAGGGGCGTGGCCACACAACTTTACCCATGGCCACGTCCCCTTTTTGAATTTGTAGCGATTTTTATGTGTAAATTGTTGGAGGGTATGTTGCTGCAGATGCAGTGGGCCTATTTTGGGGTGTGGACCTAGAGCTGCGGCTCCATTATCCCCATTGTTAATCCTGCCCTGCGAACACACAGCAGCAAAAGGGCAGAGCCGCCCATAGGATGTAACCTTGTGGGAGTGCGTTTCTCCCAATCAGCTGTGGACTGGGTGTGATAGACCAGCTGCTAACCCAATGAGAGCTCCTAGCCACGCCCAGCGTTATCCACACAGTCATAGAGTGACAGATCTGGGCTATTATATAGGAGATTATTAATAATAATATTAATTTGAATTAATCACAATGTGGTCATAAGAAAAATTATGAAAATAGGACAATAAGTATAACATAAGAATATGAGCTACGACACAGCACCCTGAAATGGACGAAGCATGCCTGGATGTATACTGGGAGGATATAAAAAAAAATAGATGTCTTTTATTTTGGGTGGACTGACAGAACACCCCTAGATGTTCGGAGCAGCTGCAGTCCCTGGATGTATACTGGGATGATATAGCACAAAATATTAATCTAAATCAAAATAAATATATATATATATATATATATATATATATATTATTTTTTAAATCACACACTGCGGTTACAGTGTTGCAAAAATGAGTACAAAATATGTATTATTTTTTATATCACACACTGTGGTTACAGTGCCAAACAAATGAGTTTAAAATATATATAAATAATAATTACACACTGAGGTTGATCCCAATAATCGAACGCTATAGTTTAATTTCACCAATAGTGTTGCACAATATGTGTATGAATAGGAAATAAAATATATTACTGTGGTGGTACCACCTTAACCCACAGCGTCACACAATATGTGTATACGTCAGAAATAATAATCGAACACTGCGGTTGACCTTTACCAACAGCGTCACACAATACGTGTATAAGTAGGAAATAAAATATATTACTGTGGTACCACCTTCACCAACTGCGTCACACAAACATGTATGAGTCAGAAATGGTAGTCGAACATCAGTTGACCTTCACCAACAGTGTCGCACAATAAGTGTATGAGTAGAAAATAATAATATACTGCGGTCTGACCAGCAGTATCACAGGTGGAGGAATCTTATTTTATAGAAAGCAAGAAATTTTCGCTTACCATCCCGGTTTCCAAAGAGTTAAACTCTTTGTTTGAAAAATCCTGGGAAAACCCAGAGAAAAAATTCCAGATCCCAAAAAGGGTTCTCATTGCTTTCCCTTTCCCTGAGGAGGATAGAAAAAAGTGGGAAAACCCCCCTATAGTTGAAGCTTCTGTATCTAGGTTGTCAAAAAAGGTGGTTTTACCTGTTCCTGGTTCAACCGCTTTAAAAGAGTCGGCTGACCGTAAGATTGAGACAAATCACTATACACAGCTACTGGCATAGCTGTAAGGCCCACTATTGCTAGTGCGTGGATTTCTAAAGCCATAGTAGAGTGATCAGGCGCATTGCTAGATGACTTGGATACTACGGATAGGAGTGACACTGATTTGTTCTTGCGTCACATACAGGATTCTGCAGGGTTCATGGTGGAGGTTATGAAGGACCTTGGCATGCTGAATGCACGGGCTACTTCTATGTCGGTCTTGGCACGCAGCGGACTCTGACTACGCCAATGGACTGCGGATGCAGAATCCAAGAGAAGCGTGGAGAACCTACCCTTCACAGGTCAGGCTCTGTTTGGGGACGCATTGGATGTGTGGACCTCTACGGCAACTGTGGGTAAGTCAACCTTTCTTCCCTCAGCAGCACCACTGGCTAGGAAATCTTATCCTTCGCCTACACTGCAGTCCTTTCGCAAAATTTTAAAAATCCAAACCCCGCCCACCTTCTTTAGAGGAGGTTAGGGAAAGTCCAGAAAACCTGCACCATCAGGTTCCCAGGAACAGAAAACAGGTTCTGCTTCCTCAAAATCTTCAACATGACGGTGGACCTCCCAGCCTGGAGGTCGGGCAGGTGGGAGCGAGACTAAAAGCTTTCAGCCACGTTTGGGCGTCATCATGCCCAGTCCCCTGGGTAAAGGATATTGTTGACCAGGGATACAGACTGGAGTTTCAAGAACTCCCACCTCACAAATTCTTCAAATCAGGCTTGCCAGCTTCGCTGACAGAAAGTGCCATCCTACAGGAAGCCATTCAAAAATTGGTTCAAATGAATGTCATTGTTCCAGTTCCACTTCACCTACAACACAAGGGTTATTACTCAAACCTGTTTGTGGTACTGAAACCGGACGGTTCGGTAAGGTCAATATTAAACCTAAAGTCATTGAACCCCTACTTGAGGGAATTCAAATTCAAGATGGAGTCTCTGAGAGAGGTGATCTCAGGTCTTGAGGAGGGGGAATTCCTAGTATCCCTGGATATCAGGGATGCATACCTTCACATATCCCTGGATATCAGGGATGCATACCTTCACATTCCAATCTGTCCGCCTCACCAGGCTTATCTCAGATTTGCACTGCTGGACTGTCACTATCAGTTCCAGGCACTGCCATTTGGCCTCTCCACAGCACCGAGTGTGTTCACCAAGGTCATGGCAGAGATGATGCTACTCCTCCGCAGACAGGGAGTGAACATAATTCCATATCTGGATGATCTGCTGATAAAAGCATCTTCCAAGGAGAAGATGTTGCAGAGTATTGCTCTCTCAACTCGACTACTCCAGGATCATGGGTGGATCCTGAACCTTCCAAAGTCACATTTGGAGCCAACAAGGAGACTGCCCTTCCTGGGGATGATACTCAACACGGAAGTGCAAAGGGTGTTTCTACCGGTGGAGAAAGCGTTGGTGATCCAATCAATGGTCCGGGAGCTCCTGAAGCCAGCCCGGGTATCGGTTCATCAGTGCATTTGCCTTCTGGGGAAGATGGTTGCATCCTACGAGGCTCTTCAGTTGGGAAGATTCCATGCAAGGTTCTTCCAACTGGATCTCCTAGATAAATGGTCGGGATCACATCTTCACATGCACCAATGGATACGCCTGTCACCGAAAGCCAGAATTTCACTCCTATGGTGGCTGCAAGCTTCTCACCTACTCGAAGGCCGCAGGTTCGGGTTTCAGAATTGGATCCTTCTAACCACGGATGCAAGTCTCAGAGGTTGGGGAGCAGACACCCAAGGGGAAAACTTCCAAGGAAGGTGGTCCAGTCAGGAATCTCTGCTTCCAATCTCTGCTTCTGGAACTGAGGCCCATTTACAACAGCCTTCTACAAGCAGCACATCTTCTACAAGATCAAGCCATTCAGGTTCAGTTGGACAACATCACAGTGGTGTCCTACATAAACAGGCACGGCAGAACAAGGAGCAGAGCTGCGATGTCAGAGGTAACAAGAATCATCCTCTGGGCAGGAAAGTACGCGGTGGTGCTGTCAGCAATTTTCATTACGGGAGTGGACAACTGGGAAGCGGATTTCCTCAGCAGACACGATCTCCATCCAGGAGAATGGGGCCTCCATCCAGAGGTGTTTGCAGAGGTAACAAGCTGATGGGGTGTACCTCAAATAGACATGATGGTCTCTCGCTTCAACAAGAAGCTTCGGAGGTACTGTTCCAGGCCGAGAGACCCACACGCAGTGGCGGTGGACCCACTGGTAACTGTTACGTTCCTGGTGCTCAGAACAAGAGAGATGTTGCGTAGTGAGTCCAGAGCACCAGAACGTGACGCTGAAATAAGGTGTGGTACAGAAATAGCCCCTAGCAGCCTACCTCCATTGTTTCACCCGTATGGTCAGTTCACGCCTGTGTGACTATGGTTTCTTGGGGCCACGGCAGCCGCGTTTGAAGGGCGGATTAGGTCTGCCCAACTCCGATGCCCCCAGGTCTTAGAGTGAGACAAGGCGTGAACCGAGACAGGATAATAACAAGGGGACCTCTAACTAAAGCAAACAGAAGGCTAGGGGCTACTAACAACCCTAAAACTAAATATATGTGCGGCACGCCGCCAAAGGAAAAGAACAACAAAGGAAATGCTGTCCACACGCCGACACAATACTGTTGTGTACCGGCGGTGACAGCATATGCAGAACCCTCTGCAAAACACTAGTAACAGATATAACCAAAGAATATAGTGGCCTAGGCCGACGGACGCGGCAAAGCCGCTACTCATGAAACTGGTACAAATACTGGCAAACGGACAGGAACCTCCAATGTAGCAGACACAGGCTCACAGAACCGGAGGACAGGCAGAATCCCAAATGACAGACCGGTGGACACCAAGAAGCCAGATACTCAATCAGGCAAAGACAAAGCCACAGGACTTCAGGACAGGAACGCTTCACAGCAGGACACTGAATCAGACACTGGAACAGACACTGGAACAGACACTGGAACAGACACTGGATCAAGGCTGGAAGCAGCTAGACAGAAGCTGCTAGACAGAAGCTCAGAAACTCAGGATCTGGCAGGAACTAGCTCAGAACTCAAGAACTATCACCGGCATCTGTGTATTGCACTGAGCCAGAATATAACAGAGAGCCCTAATTAATTATGCCGTGCAGCTGCCCTGTTGCACAACTCCAAACTGACAAGATGCAATTAGCAGACAGGTGAGGCCAAACACATGGAAACAGGCTGCAATACACAGACTCACCGCCGGCAGCAAACAAGAATCTTCTAAACCAGAGCAAAGGGAAATCCTGGCCTGCTAGAGAACTATAAACATAAAATAGGAATGAACCACTACCTGTGGTTCATAACAGTACCCTCTCCTTAAGGGTGGGCTCCGAACACCCCATGACACCCACGGGGAACAGAAACAGAAGTATAACAAAAAATACATAACCAAAATGCAAAACAGGAATGAGCCACTGCCGTTTTTTCACATCTTTGAAAGTCTCCTGAGTGCCGCCTTCCATGCACCCTATATATATATATATATATATATATATATATATATAATTCCAGGACAGCTGGAGTCAGAAAGTCTGACTTGCTGTTTATATTGTATGCACCCAAAAAGCTGGGTGCTCCTGCTTCTAAGCAGACTATTGCTCGTTGGATTTGTAGTACAATTCAACTTGCACATTCTGTGGCAGGCCTGCCACAGCCAAAATCTGTAAATGCCCATTCCACAAGGAAGGTGGGCTCATCTTGGGCGGCTGCCCGAGGGGTCTCGGCTTTACAACTTTGCCGAGCAGCTACGTGGTCAGGCGGGAACACGTTTGTAAAATTCTACAAATTTGATACCCTGGCTGAGGAGGACCTGGAGTTCTCTCATTCGGTGCTGCAGAGTCATCCGCACTCTCCCGCCCGTTTGGGAGCTTTGGTATAATCCCCATGGTCCTGACGGAGTCCCCAGCATCCACTAGGACGTTAGAGAAAATAAGATTTTACTTACCGATAAATCTATTTCTCATAGTCCGTAGTGGATGCTGGGGCGCCCATCCCAAGTGCGGATTGTCTGCATTACTTGTACATAATTATTGTTACAAAAATCGGGTTATTATTGTTGTGGGCCATCTTTTCAGAGGCTCCTTCGTTGTTATCATACTGTTAACTGGGTTCAAATCACAGGTTGTACGGTGTGATTGGTGTGGCTGGTATGAGTCTTACCCGGGATTCAAGATCCTTCCTTATTGTGTACGCTCGTCCGGGCACAGTACCTGACTGAGGCTTGGAGGAGGGTCATGGGGGGAGGAGCCAGTACACACCATGTGATCCTAAAAGCTTACTTTTTGTGCCCTGTCTCCTACGGAGCCGCTATACCCCATGGTCCTGACGGAGTCCCCAGCATCCACTACGGACTATGAGAAATAGATTTATCGGTAAGTAAAATCTTATTTTTTTTATTATTATTTTTTTGCATGTTATTTGATTTTTGGGTCTACCTTTATCTAAGCATGTGTTATTGCTACAGGCTAATATTTTAAAACCTTTAAATACAAAATTATTTATACCAGAGTCAAACATCCAGGGCATGTAAATGAATAAACAGGAACGGAATCCTGCAACTGTTCCCTGCATTTGGCAGCCAATAAAATTGGAGAAAGTTTTACTAGAGTGAGAAATCCTAATTTTACATAGGCGTATAGGTTACCACTTAAAAAAAATTTAAAAAATACCCTAGCAGAACGCAAATCAGTTGGAATCGTATACTTATTTGTACAAGCCCTATAAGTGCTGATCAGACAAGAAAGTATCAAGTAATTTATGCTTCTACAGTAGACAGTTCAAGGAACCAGGTGCTCTAAAAACAAATTAGATTGTCTGCAGTCCCCCACTGAAGCCCTGTGAACGATTCTATTTAATAGGTGCTTCATATCCCGGTTCCAACAAAGACATCTGCAAACCGTATGATGATCATAACCTAAAGATGAAGTGCAAAAAGAACAAAGGAAGACACTGAAAACAGACGAACGCAGAGTACGGGGTCTGTATTCATGGTGGAATCCAAGTGATACATTAATGTCATTTATGTTTACTAGGGGTTTTATATGATAATAAAACAAAAATAAACAGCTTTTTACATCCTGGTAAAGAAAGGACAGAAGCTTTGGCTTCTGGTATAACACAAATACCATTCTGAACAGAAAGTTAAGTTTCCTGCTACTAAATTCTCCTCTCAAATGCAGCGTACCAGTACAGAAAGAGATGTTAAACAAATTAAATAGAGATATTTGTCTGGTAATGTAAACCAGCACTCAACTTTTTTTTTTGTTATATATCAAGTCAGACCTTACCCATGTCAGTTCAATAAATGGGTAGTTTCAACAATGTCAAGGACAATCTGCTTGAAGTCCAATAATACGTACTTAGGCATGACATAATAGAAAAAGAAAGTTAAACATCCATTAACTGGAGAGAAAAAAAAAACGTAATGGAAAAAAAAGTAATACAAATACAATATTATAACAACAATCAACCCTTATAAAATATAACGATAAACTGATGTTAGCTCAGTAGTAAAATAACTGCACGACAATAAAACGTATCTTTAAAAAAATCATTTAAACAGTCACAAATAAAAGCTACATTGCGGTGAATGGGGGTCTTCTATATGTGCCCCTTTCAGTTATAGCAGTTTTTTTTAATGATATTTAACAAGACTTATATGCATAGACTTAATATTATTTATAATTTCACGAAGAGAGATTAGCCAAAATGTACTGACAGGATTACATATTTATTAGACATGCACAGATCCCATGTTTTGGGTTTACAGTAGTTTTGTTTCAGAATCATCATTGTGTTTTGGTTTTGCAAAGCCAACCTCAAGTGTTTTGGGTTTGGTTTTGGATCAGGGTTTTTTTTAAAAATCAATAAAAATTTATAAAACAGCTAAAATCATGTAACTTGGACCTGTCCTTGGGCCTAATTTAGACCTGATCGCTAGGCTGCGTTTCGTACAGCCTGCGATCAGGTCTGAACTGCACATGCATATGCACCGCAATGCGCAGGCATATCGGTCCGCAGCGACGGGGGTCGGCAGGCAGCGACGGGATGTGCGAGAAAAGCGATCGCACAGGCGATCGCAAGGTGACTGACAGGAAGAGGCCATTTGTGGGTGGCAACTGACCGTTTTTAAGGAGTATCCAGAGAAACGCAGGAGGGACCAAACGTTTGAAGGGAGGGTTTCTGACGTCAGCTCCGCCCCCGATCATCGCACTGGAAGAGTGAGTCCTGGGCTGTGGAGAGACTGCACAAACTTGTGTTTGTGCAGCTCTCCTGCACATTCGATCGCACCCCTGCACAGCGATTTCCCCCATACCCTGTAGGTGGCAACTACCTGATCGCAGGGATGCAAAAAACGCACCCTAGTGATTAGGTCTGAATTAGGCCTTTTTGTTCCTATAGTATTATTAACATCAATAAAATTAATGTCCAGTCAATGTTGCCCACTTCACCAAACACTCTCCTGAGTGAAATGGCATCGGAAATCATAAGGGGGTCTGAACCAAATCTGGGGTTTGGATTGCATGTAAGTCCCTCCCTCATGATTTCAGGTGCCATTTTACTCACAAGAGTGTATGGTGAGGTGGGCAAACACGATTGGAAATGACTGGAAATTAATGTTATTGATGTAAATAATACTATAGGAGCAAAAACAGGTCCAGGTTACATAATTTTAGCTGCTGTTATCAATTTTTGTATTAATATTTTTAATGAAACACAGATCTAGAACCAAACCCAAAACTAAACCCAAAACACTTGAGGGTGGATTTGCAAAATTAAAATCAAAACACGTTGATGATTTACAACCAAAACACAGGGGTCTGTAAACACCTCAAGATATTAGCTCACGGCCGTAACTAGGTGTGTTCGGAGGGGGTACCGCACATAGCGCTGCAGGGTAGGGGGTGCTTTTGGTGGCACGTATCAATTATCTGTTTTATTTACTTTCACTTGCAGCTGCCCCTCTTTTTGAAGTCCAGCATCTCCTGAACGCCCGTCTCCTACTCTAACCCCTTCTGTCGCTATCACCTATACAACATTCATGAACTCAACTTGAGATTTCTTTGTTATTTAGTCACACTCTCCTACATTTCAAGATGCTGACATACACGTGATTTGAACCCATTGTCTACGGCATTGCAGTCGGAGAATCTATTCATTGAGCTATCTGTCCTTGCATAGAAAGGTAGATAATTCTAAGATGGAGAATTCTTATTTGAAGCTTACCTTGTACTTTGTGAAAAAATTATCAGCATTGCGGCTGAACAGATCTATGTAGTGTGTGGCTGCAAGAGATTGGATGTGTGGCTGTACACTACATAGATCTGCTCAATTGTAATGCTGATTATTATTTTACAAAGGACCCGCAGCTTCATATAGTGTTCATAGTTTTTCTGCAGGATCAAATAGTGCAATGAGTAGGGTGCATCATTAGAATTCAACAGGTTATAGGTTTGAATCCTGGGTATGGCAGTATATTGAAACGTGGGTTTTGTAACTGAATAACAATGAGCTTTCAAGCTTAGTGCATGAATGGGCTATAAAGAGGCTTTGTATTCAAATCCATCCTCTTGCAGTGGTTTATAAATGTGTGTGTATTTTATATATATATATATAATGTGGGAAGGGGCATTATAGCATGGGCTTTCTCTGGGATCAATCTTGTCATGCCCCTTCTGGCACAATTCTCTCTCTCTCTGGCACGTGGCACCAAAAAGTCTAGTTACGGCTCTGTATTAACTACTAGAGGGAATACAGTCTTATACTGTATCACGTATACAAGTATCTCCTATATATTTGCTCAAGTCTGTGACTCTGTGCCCGTAACGCTGGGTGGAGTCACAGGCACAGATCTGGCCAGGAACAGTCCCCTCCCTCTCTCCGCCCAGTCCCCTCCCCATCTCCGCCCAGTCCCCTGTCTCCCTTCTCCCCGTACACTCTCTCTGGTGACACCGCAGCCGCTGACTGTGAGCGGAACTCACACTACCCGCCTCACAGACTAGCGGCTGCTGCAGAGTTCAGGGGGACATGCTGAGCACTGGCAGCTGCTCTCGCTCCCTCTCCCACCCGCGGCAACCACCCGTCACTTACCCGCGGTCGCGGGTGAAAAGGGGGCGTGGCTTCGCGGAAGGGGGCTTGGCTTCGCGTCCCGACCCCCGTTTTCGGCACAACTAGCCCCCCCTCCCACCCGCGGCAACCACCCGCATCTGCCCCCCACCCGCGGCATCCACCCGTCACTTACCCGCGGTCGCGGGCGAAAAGGGGGCGTGGCTTCGCGGAAGGGGCGTGGCTTCACGTCCCGACCCCCGTTTTTGGCACATTGTGGGTCGGGGCATACGGCCTTCACCCGGACACTGCTGAATCTGCAGTGCTGGCTTCTGGACTGTGACAGGAGCCGGCACTTTGGTGTCACCTCTCAAAGGGTAACACCCGGGTGCGGCCCGCACCCCCCGCACCTACGTTGTGGCGCCACTGCTCCCGCCCCCACCCGTAGCACAAACACCTGCCGCATCCACCCACCACCCGCGGCACTCCCGTCCCCTCCCCCACCCAGAGCACAAACACCCGCGCCACCCACCCGCGGAACTCCCGCCCCCTCCCCCACCCGTAGCACCAACACCCGAGGCAACCAACCGCATTCGCCCCCCACCCGCGGCACTCCCACCCGCAGCACCAACACCCGCGCCACCTACCCGCGACACCCACCGCATCCACCCACCACCCGTGGCACTCCACCCCCTCCCCCACCCGCAGCACCAACACCCGTGGCACTCTGCCCCCTCCCAAACCCACAGCACCAACACCCGCTGGCCCCCCCTGCGGGAATCCCAAGGCATCCCCCACATCCGCTCCCACCCGCGGCACTCACGCCCCCACCTGTAGCTCCAACACCTGCAGCACCCCCCGCCCCTCCCCCACCCGCTGCAACCCTGCCCCTCCCCCATACCCTCCTCTGCCCCCTGCTGCACCCTTCACCCAACCCGCACCACCACCGCAACTGCCCCATCCTGCACCCACCCCTCCTGCACCCACCCCTCCCCCACCCGCACCACCGCCCCAACCCTCGGAACCCCAGCAGCTGCCTCCCACCACCCAACTGCACCACCACTGCTCCAGCCCCTGCCCCCCCTCCGCACCTGTCCCTCCACCCCCAGCACCCCCTCTCCCCCATCCACGGCACTCCCACACCAGCTTCTCCCACAGCCCTCCCACATCACCCCTGCTCCCAACCCCCCACCCATGGCACCCCCGCCCCTCTCCTACGCACAGCACCCCTGCTCCTGCACCCCACCCCTCCCCTACCTGTAGCACCTGCGCCTGCAACCGTGGCACCCTCAAACCCACCACCCCCCCAAATGCACCACACCAGCAAACCGCCCCCTCCCCCACCCGTGACACCCCCCCACTCCACCCCCATACCCACCTCTCCCCCCGCTACACCCCTGCATCCTCCACTCCACCCGCACCACCACCGCATCTGCCCTTCCTGCACCCACCCCTTCCCCATACGCAACACCCCTGCTCCTGCACCCCCACCCACGCCACACCCCCAACCCTCGGAACCCCCGCAGCCGCCTTCCACCCCCCATCCGCACCACCACTGCACCCGCCACTGCCCCCCCACACCTGTCCACCACCCATGGCACAACGCCCCCACGCCCAGAACCCCCCCCCCCTCCCCTACCCACGGCACTCCCACACCAGCTTCTCCCACAGCCCCCCCAACCCTCCCAAACCCACATCACCCCTGCTCCCAACTCCCCACCCATGGCACCCCGACCCTTCACTACGCACAGCACCCCTGCTCCTGCGCCCCCACCCCTCCCCTACCTGCAGCACCCCCCCACCCGCCCCTGCAACCATAGCACCCTCACACCCACCCACCCCCAACCACACCACCCCGGCAAACTGCCCCCTCCCCCACCCGCGGCACCCCCGCCCCTCCACCACTCTACCCCTATACCCACCTCTCCCCCGCTACACCCCTCCACCCCACCCGCACCACCACCGCATCTGCCCCTCCTGCACCCGCCGCTCCCCCATCCGCAACACCCCTGCTCCCGCACCCCCTCCCCCACCCGCGCCAACCCTTGGAAACCCCCACAGCCGCTTCCCACACCCCAAACGCAGCACTACTGCACCCGTCCCTGTCCCCACACCCATGGCACCACACTCCCACCCGCAGCCCCCCCTCCCCCACCCACGTCACTCCCACACCAGCTTCTCCCACAACCCCTCCCACACCCATATCACCCCTGCTCCCAACCCTCCACCCATGGCACCCCGCCCTTCCCCTACGCACAGGACCCCTGCTCCCGCACCCCACACCCCTCCCCTTCCTGCAGCACTACCCGCCCCCGCAACCGTGGCACCCTCACACCCACCTCCCACCCAACCGCACCACCCCGCCAAATGGCCCCCACCCACAGCACCCCTGCACCCGCCCCTCCCCAACACCCACGCACCTGCCCCTCCACCACCCGCAACACCACCACAGCCGGCCCTCCCCAACTGCGTTAACCCCGCACCAGCCCCTCACCCACCCACAGCGCCCTCTGATCCCCTCCCCCATCCCCGCACCCGCCTCTCCCCTGCCCGTGGCACATCCGGACCACCACCACACCCCTACAGCCACCACTCCCCCACCCACAGCACCTCCCCCACCCCCATCATCTACAGACACCTCCCCCACCCCCAGCACTTCTACAAACCATCACCCAACCTCCCCCTCTGCAACCCCACCTCCCCCTACATCGCCCCTCCCCCACACACAGCACCTCCAGACCCCCTCCTTCATCCACAGCCTCCTGCACCTGCCCCTCCACCACCAGCATCTACAGACCCCATCCACACCCCCTCCCGCCACCCCCCCCACCCCACCCGCAGCATCCTCACACCCGCCCCTTCCCCACCGCCGCACCCCCTCCCCTGCCCCTCCCCTACCCGCCGCAGCTGCACCAACCGCCCTACCCCAACTGCAGTATCCCTGCACCGGCACCCTCCCCCACCCACTGCAGCAGCACACCTGGCCCACCACAACCGCCGTAACCCCACACGCACCACTCACTCATCCACAGAGCCCACGGACCCCCTCCCCCATCCGTGCCATCCCCGCACACCGCCTCTCCCCTAGCTACCGCACATCCACATCACCTACCCCATCCAGATCACGTACCCCACCCGCAACACCCCCGCCACTCCCACAACCACAGCACCTACCCGCCCGCATTATCTACAGGCACCCTCCACATCTGCGGACCTCCCACACCTGCCCCTCCCCCACCCGCAACACCTCTGGACCACCACCCGAACCACCTCCAGACTCCCTCCCCCATCCACAGCTCCCCCGCATCCACCCCTCCCCCATCCACAACATCTACATCCCCCATCCGTGCCATCCCACACCCCCCCACCCACAGCACTTCTGAAACCCATCGCCTAAGCTCACCCCCCCTGCACCTCCAAATGCACACCCCTACATCGCCCCTCCCACACACACATCACCTCCATACCCCCTCCTTCATCCACAGTCCCCCGCACCCACCCCTCCCCCACCAACAGCAACTACACTCCCCATCCGCGCCCCCTCTACACCTCCCCCTCCCCCACAGGACCTCTGCACCCTTTACGCCATCCATGCCCCTGCACCCACCCCTCCGCCACCCACAACACCTCTGGACCCCCTCCCACACCAACCCTCCACCACACGTAGCACCTCGAATCACCATCCACAGCCGCTACAAGTGATTCCCACGGATAGGAACCTCACTGAACCCACCCCCTTTCCAAACCCCCCAAACTTTTGTGAGTATAGTTGCTACCAATGGACATTGGATTAATTAGAAACACTAATACTGTGGCCATTATGTGTATAAGCAACACTGCTACCTGTGCCCATTGTGTATAAGTGGCGCTGCTACCTGTGAACACTGTGTGTATAAGCGGCTCTGCTACCTGTGGTCACTGTGTGTATAAGCGGCTTTGCTACCTGTGGGTATTGTGTGTATACGCCGCTCTGCTACCTGTGGGTATTGTGTGTACACGTGGCTCTGCTACCTGTGCCCATTGTGTGTATAAACACCTCTGCTACCTGTGGGCACTGTGTATAAGCGCCTCTGCTACCTGGGGGTATTGTGTGTATAAGCGGCTCAGCTAGCTGTGGGCACTGTGTGTATAAGCGTCTCTGCCCTCTGTGGGTATTGTGTGTATAAGCGGTTCTGCTACCTGTGGGTAATGTGTGTACACGTGGCTCTGCTACCTGTGCCCATTGTGTGTATAAGCCCCTCTGCTACCTGTGGGCACTGTGTGTATAAGCGCCTCTGCTACCTGTGGGTATTGTGTGTATAAGCGGTTCTGCTACCTGTGGGTATTGTGTGTATAAGCGGCTCTGCTATCTGTGGGCACTGTGTGTATAAGCGCCTCTGCCCCCTGTGGGTATTGTGTGTATAAGCGGCTCTGCTACCTGTGGCCACTGTGTGTATAAGCGGCTCTGCTACCTGTGGCCATTGTGTGTATAAGCGGTTCTGCTACCTGTGGGTATTGAGTGTATCAGCGGCTCTGCTACCTGTGGCCATTGTGTGTATAAGCGGCTCTGCTACCTGTGGCCACAGCACCTTGGTATCTTATCTACAGTGCATTGCTGTTACTCATCTGGTACTTCATAATGCAGACACTAGCAATATATACTACACTCTACACTATGTTATTCATTGTGCCCTGCGGCCACTCTGCACGCCCTCACAAAGGCCTACGCCCCCTTGACAATCGCACGCCCTCCCCCCTTACAATATTTACCCACTGCCATAAAAAAAAAACAGGTAATACTCCATATAATAACAATTATAGCACAGCTGAAGCCCGTGCAGGGGATAATGGATCGTAGCCCCTTGCAACGGTATTTTCTGTCTAACACCTTCCCTCTCTTTATCCTCTCCCTACCACCCTGCCTCTCCCTATCCTTTACCGATCGCACAGCGTTTCTGTATATTCCCTTTCTCTCCCCCTACGCCTCTCTATCTTATCTCAACCGGAACCCATTTCTATATGCCCTCTATACTGCCCTGCGTTTCTGATTCTGTTATCTACCGCCCTGCGTATGTTCAAAGGCGTGCAGAGGTTAACGGGGCGTAGCCCCTAACGACGGTGTGAAGAGCGCCCGTAGGGCGCGATGAATCACCTAGTGAAATAATATACAGCTTGCACTATGTAGTCATGCTGTAGGCCGCCTTCAAATAAGAATAACAAACACATTTCCAATTACTAGAATACAGGAGATGGTGATTAAACTAAGCTATCAGCTCCCAGTGCTCCCAATGCCTTCAGTAAGGACCAGGATGCCCAGCATGTAACCTTCTCTGGGCCAGCTTGGCCAGCCGGTCCACCTGCTATCCCCACTAACTTACAGAAACATTTTCCCACTTAGCCCGGCACTTTAAGCACATACAGTATGTGCTTGTCCACTGCATAAGCACATCCATGAGGATAAGCATTGTATGCACACATATTCAAAGAAAAAAAGAAAAAAAGAAGATGACAGAGAGAAAAGATGGGGAGAGCGCAGGGGTGGGGGCAGAGATATAAAGGGAAGAGAGTAAAGAGGGGGAGACAAAGTAAAAAAAGATGTGGAGTGAGAATAATCACATGGGGGGTTTACACAGGAAATCCCAGGCATAGCAGCTTGACGTATCTAAAAGGGTGTAGTATGGCTGACCGGCGGTCAGGAGACCGCCGGTCACCTTACCGACGCCGGGATCCCGGCAGCATACCGACGCCGGGATCCCGGCAGGGAGGGGCGAGTGCAGCAAGCCCCTTGCGGGTTCGGTGGCGACCTGTGGTCGCCACGGGTTCTATTCCCACTCTATGGGTGTCGTGGACACCCACAAGTGGAAATAGCCCCAGTTGGTCGGCATGCCGACCATTTGGATAGTGAGGGGTCGGGATGCTGGAGGAGGTCATGTGACTGTCGGTCTCCCGACCGCCGGTCACATGAATACCACCCATCTAAAATACAAGTACGCTTTATTTACATACAGTACAGTAGATTAGTAATATTTGTGTTTTGTTCTTTTTTTAGTCTAAGAGAGTTTTGTAGAGCTCTACTTATTTATGACTAAATATACGTAGCTGTAACACTGGTATTTTAGGTCATCAGAGCACCTTTTTTTTAGCATAAAACAGATGGAGTAGGCTGAGGCTCTAGTTCTGCTGCGCCCCCAAGTGCAGACGTTATATAATATAAGAAATGTAGTACATTCAGTTGATGATCCAGATGATGTCAATCCTTCAATAAAGACTGCTGCATCTGTATATGATAGTGTCTTTAGTGCTCTCATTCACATCTTTTACAGGATTTTTACAAGCTTCTTTTCACATTCAGCTCAGCCAAAATATTTTTAAGACACCATCCCTTCCAGTTTCTGCACTAAGGAAACCTCATGTCATGCTCTAAACCGTACAAGTGCAAACGCTGAACACATTGTATCCTAAATGTTCCATGACAAGCTCACTTTAAGGGTAACATTAACACAGCACATTTCGGTAAGACAATCTGGTAAATGTAATCTCTTTAAGGCCTTTTATATGTCGTGTGACGAATTGCTGCCAGCAATATGAAGATACATCAGAATCCTTTGGATAACTCTATACTTCTTAAAGTTTATAGCAGGTAGCCTTCTGTCAGGCTGTGAAAATTGCGATTCACTAGCACAGCCATCACCCAGCAAGATATCATAATGAAACATAATCCAAGTTTAGTTATGCATAAAATAACATGTTTTAGATTAAATAATACCCAGCACGCTATATAAATTCATTTTCTTTATTTTTATGAGCTACGATCGGGGTTGTATTGACCATACATGCCACGCATTGGCCTACCAGCTGATGTGGAACTACAATTTCCAAGTTCCAGTATGTCTTGACATGCTCAAGTTCTGTTACAACTAGGTGGCCACTTATAATCCATACCCGTACTACTAGAGTATCCTACAGTATGTGACTCCCAGCGTCCTTTACAATAGAAACATAGGAATTACTGTATTTTTCCTGAATGTTTCATGTGTGTTAGGCAGTTAACACTAATTACAGTCTTATTGTTTATTTTTAATAGGATATCTTAATTTCAGGACATGTCCTGGAGAGTCGCTGTAAATCCAATTTGTGCTTAATGAGTCCTTCGTTTAAAAATATCAACTCAATAAGATATCAATAAGATATCAATATCAATAAGATAACTTTGTTTTTGTGGAAAAATACAGTATAAATATTTTAATAATAATTTGGGCACAAAGGTTGATCCTAACATTAACAAAAGTGTAATGGTGCCCATACACTTGTGAGATAATCGGTGCTAACCTTAGATTTCGACCGCATCTGTGAGAGTGTATGCACATTTTAGGTACCTTACGATGCGATGCGCGGGCACGCCGCATCTCAAGATATTACATGCTGCACTTAATATTTATCAAATTGCAGTGCGATCGCATGTGTTTTAAAAACACATGCGATATATCGCACTGCGATGCGCGATGGGCACCCGCCGGGCCGCGCCCACTCTGCGGTGACGTGCCCATCACATGATTACCATGCGATCTATCGCATGATCGCATGGTAATCACTTTGGCAGTTCAGGTGCGATTTCATCGCACCTGACCTGCCGGTGCGATGCCCCGCGATGTCGCATCGCGGGGCATCGCACAAGTGTATGGGCACCATAACTTGGTTTTCTGGTTAGATACAGTATCTTATCCTGTACCTCATCCTGTGTCACTGCTTTTGTAATATCACGTCCCAACCGAAGGGTTTTCATGCTGCTTGTTTGAAACTTAAAGCAAAGCTGGATAATGCCACCACATTAAAATAATTCAATGAATGTTTCATTATTAATAACTATTAGACCACAGAGGAATTTGACAGCTATAAACATGCTAAAATAAAAAAATAAGAAAGATAGCTTGGCCTCCTATATTGGTCGTGTAGACGGTCATTTGATAACTATTGTTGTGATCTGGGTGCATTTACATAGGCATTACTTTGCTGAGAAATTACACCAATAGATTTATTCCAATGATCATCATTAACTGTTGATATTGTATTCTAATCTTTCAAAATGGGTAATTTCAGAGGATGACAATTATGATTGACCCAAATCTTGAAGACTTTCACATACAGGTTTTTTTTTTGTTTGTTTTTCATTTACAATAAGAACATTACTCTTCAGACTTCCTGGCAGCTGAGCAGAAACAGGAAAGTAATAAAGAGTTTATATAATGTAACTTCTGTAGAAAGAGGAGTGTGCTACAACGCTTATTCCAGTCTTTCTGTTCACCAGGGAGGCTTCATACTCTATCCCAAGAACCACCAAGATCTTTACTGAGCATGTGCAAGGACCATCTGGTTTCTTTACCTGCCATAAAGTTGTTCCAGCATCCCTGCACTACTACATGTTTGCAGTATACCTTCGCCAGCTGATAAGCTGTATGAAACCCTGCTATGCAACATCACCAGGGTACATGTAACAGTGAGTACAACTGTATCTGCTATCCTTTTAATAAAAGGCTAACACTGCTCCTCACTTCTATGGGGGGAGTTTAAGTGTTTTGCATGCCGGCAGCCACTAGATAGCGCCCAACAGAACAATTCAAAAGTTGCTCCATTTGAGCGCACACAGCCACCGATGCTGACATTACTGTTATGTTGTCGCATCATTGTGACGGGCTGGTAACTAGTCTTTCAATAACCCATCATAACAAATTAAGCAACTGGGCTGTTCATAGTTTGAGTCATCTGTTGGTGTATGCCTGTATAACTGTGCTATATCAACACCTGCACACACATCACTTCCAACAACTTCTCTATCCTACCAGTGGCTTTTACTCTAAGTATTCAGTAGACTATGTGTTTTTTTCTGTATTTGTATGGAAAATCTCCTCAGCCTGCTGATATGGTTGTTGAAACATCACCCAAAAAAGCCACAGCACCTGCCGCAGATATGCCCTAGGAAGGTTGACCTTATTACCATTTAGCAAAGGATATGTTCTAGTAAGATTTTATTCTGTGTCTTCTCTTCTAGTAATCATGGATTAAGAAAACCAGCACTGCAGCTCAGAAAATGGGCGTTGCTTGCAATAAAGAAATGTTACTTGTGCATGAATGTCCAACTGGTACTCCAAGCTTTTGTAATCAAGGAGGATGTGTATGTCATCAGGATCCAGGGAAGGTCTGGGCACAAGAACATTTGTCCTTGGTAAAAATATTTGGGCCCTTCTAGTATGGATCTCTGGGACCCATAAAAGAGATAGAAGGATCCTCAGATATGAAGGGGCCCAGGTATTCCATTGTGGGAGCGGTAGAGATACTACTGAAACATATCAATAAAACCATGGAGGTTCAGGGTTTATCATCACATATGTCACTACAGGATGCCTTGTTTTGAGGACTATCAGTTTATGTGTTGAGTTTTCTTTGTGCATAGAGTTGTAAAAGAGCTGCTATCTAAGTAATGGGAGACTTTAGACAAAACTTAATTTAGTCATAAGAGAAATAAAAATAAAACAACTATTCTGTTAGAAGATGGAGGTCTTTAAAAGATCCAATGGAGTACAAGATGGAAAAATATTTGAAAACGGGTCATTTCTTTTTAGGTATCCTGATCAAGACTATCATGTTAATATCCAGTGTGCTGACGATCTGCTTGGACAACAATGATATAGATATGCAATAGAAGGCAGATAATGAACATCTTCTAAAAACATTGGAGATTATGATGTGAGCAGCATTTGTGTGAAGCATCATTAGAGACAATTTATTTCTAGGCTGAGTCTTTGCCATTAATGGTATGACCTGGAAGAGCATTAAGGATGAGGCCTTGCGCAGCAGACCCCCAGTCAAAAAATAGACTACCGTTTGAAGAGTGATTTCAGTTTAGAGATAGGTTTGATTCGATGATGTATAAAATTTCAGGTGGGAGAGCTCACCAACTTCCATGGGATTTTAAAGCTCTTCCTGTACAGCCACAATGTGGCAGCAATATAGAGAAGCCAGGAAATATGGTGACAGCAAACAATTCAGGTGGTAGGTCTCATCTACTTTTAGGCAGAGTTTTTGTCACCTAATGGTGACAGCTATTAGGCCAAGAAATTCAGAATTGACTGTGCTGCAACACTACCCCCAATAACGTAAATTTTAAATGTGTAGGAGTTTACATATCCAAATCATTCGGTACAACAAATAATAAGCTCAAGATTCAACATAGAACTCATGCAAATACCACTATGAAATCTCCTTGTAAAATCTACTGGCAAATCCATGAACCTTCAAATCCATGGCCACTTATGGCCTGACTCACATCTAAATGCTAATGCATTCACAGCTGCATTTTTGTATGAAGCTACTGTGCGAAAATAGCTCAATGCTGCCTCTGCCTGGAAATGGATTGAGACACCCAATGGCAGCGTCACAAATCTCAGCATCTGCATACAAAGGCGCAGTTACAGTCTCAGATGCTTCGATAACTGACTGAGAGCTATATGGTCCTGTAGAAGGGCCACGTGTTTTGAGACGCAAGCGCCATATTTTCTGCGTATGGGATCACAGTCGCAGCCTGATCAAAGAAAGAAAGGTTATTACTCACGCACATGCCACACCTACATCTAGAGCTTCTCCAACTCCTGGATTGCCATCTCAAGGTCTTTGCCAAAAAACAAGTCCATTGTAGTCAGGCAATGTAGTTTACAAGTTTTTCTGAACAATAAAACGTGTAGCAACACTGAATCAGCAACCTAAAAAGAACATAGACAATAAAAATAGGATTTTAATACCTACCGGTAAATCCTTTTCTCTTAGTCCGTAGAGGATGCTGGGGATGCTTCAAGAACCATGGGGTATAGACGGGATCCGCAGGAGACATGGGCACTTAAAGACTTTAAAAGGGGTGTGAACTGGCTCCTCCCTCTATGCCCCTCCTCCAGACCCCAGTTATAGGAACTGTGCCCAGGGAGACGGACATTTCGAGGAAATAATTTACTGTTAAACCACGGTGAGCATTTTACCAGCTCACACCTCCAGTATGCCGCAGAACGTGGCATTCAATAGAACCCCAGCCGACGGCATGAAGAATATGCAGCAATACACTGACATAAAACGTAACACAACCTATGTGTGTAAACACAACCAGTAACAGCATAACGCATGCTATGGCCTGAATACCGTCAGCAACAGGCTAACTTAAACACAACACACCATGTGTGTAACCATACCCAATGACTGCAGATACAGTACGCATTGGGACGGGTGCCCAGCATCCTCTACGGACTAAGAGAAAAGGATTTGCCGGTAGGTATTAAAATCCTATTTTCTCATACGTCCTAGAGGATGCTGGGGATGCTTCAAGAACCATGAGGTTTATACCAAAACTCTAGAACGGGCGGGAGAGTGCAGATGACTCTGCAGCACCGATTGACCCAATAAGAGGTCCTTCTCAGCCAGGGTATCAAACTTGTAAACTTCGCAAAGGTGTTTGATCCTGACCAAATAGCAGCTCGGCAAAGCTGTAATGCCGAGACCCCTCGGCAGCCGCCCAGGATGAGCCCACCTTTCTGGTAGAATGGACCTTCACTGATTTCGGTAACGGCAATCCCGCCGTAGAATGAGCCTGCTGAATCGTATTACAGATCCAGCGTGCAATAGTCTGCTTGGAAGCAGGAGCCCCAATCTTGTTGGGAGTCCACAGGACAAACAGAGCCTCTGTTTTCCTAACCTGAGTCGTTGTGGCGACATAGATTTTCAAAGCTCTGACCACATCGAGAGACTTCGATTCCGCCCAGGCGTCAGTAGCCACTGGCACCACAATAGGTTGGTTTACGTGAAATGATGAAACTACTTTTAGCTGAAAATTGCTGACAAGTTCTCAACTCCGCTCTATCTGCATGTAAGATTAAATAGGGCTTTTGTGAGACAAAGCTGCCAATGCAGACACCCGCCTTGCGGATGCCAAGGTCAAGAGCATGACCATTTTCCAAGTAAGGAATTTAAACTCAATCTTACGGAAAGGTTCAAACCAATGAGATTGCAGGAACTGCAACACCACATTAAGATCCCCTGGTGCCACTCGGGGCACAAAGGGAGGTTGGATGTGCAGCACGCACTTCACGAAGGTCTGAACTTCTGGCCAATTCTTTCTGAAAGAAAATCGATAAAGCCGAAATTTGTACATTAATGGAGCCTAACTTTAGGCCCGCATCCACACCTGCTTGCAAAAAATGGAGCAAACGCCCCAGCTGAAATTTTTTCGTAGGAGCCTTCTTGGATTCACACCAAGACACATATTTTCTCCAAATATGGTGGTAAAGCTTCGCCATTACTTCTTTTCTAGCCTGAAGCAGTGTGGGAATGACTTCACTGGGAATACCATTTCTGGCTAGGATATGGCGTTCAACCGCCATGCCGTCAAACGCAGCCGCGGTAAGTCTTGATACACGCACGGTCCTTGCTGTAACAGGTCCTCTCGCAGAGGAAGAGGCCAGGGATTTTCTATGAGTAGTTCTTGTAGATCTGGATACTAAGCCCTCCTTGGCCCGTCTGGAACAAAGAGGATCGCCTGAACCTTTGTTCTTCTTATGATCTTTATCCCTTCAGAAAGAGTGGAAATGTAGGGAACACATAGGCCGACTGAAACACCCACGGTGTCACGAGGGCGTCCACCGCTATTGCTTGAGGGTCCCTCGACCTGGAACCATATCTCTGAAGTTTCTTGTTGAGGCGAGACGCCATCATGTCTATTTGAGGAATTTCCCAAAGACTTGTCACTTTTGTGAAAACCTCTTGATGAAGACCCCACTCTCCTGGATGGAGATCGTGTCTGCTGAGGAAGTCTGTTTCCCAGTTGTCTACACCCGGAATGAAGACCGCTAATAGAGCGTTTACATGCCTTTCTGCCAAGCGGAAAACTCTTGTGACTTCTGCCATTGCCGCTTTGCTCTTCGTTCCGCCCTAGTGGTTTACTTACGCCACTGCTGTTAAGTTGTCCGACTGAATTAAGACGGTCAGATCGCGAAGAAGATATTCCGTTTGCAGAAGGCCGTTGTAAATAGCCCTTAATTCCAGGAAGCTTATTGCAGACAAGCTTCCCGGCTTGACCTTTTTTCCTGGAAATTCTTCCCCTTGAAAGACTGCTCCCCAGCCTCGGAGACTTGTATCCATGGACACCAGGATCCAATCCTGGATCCCGAACCTTCGTCCCTCTAGGAGGTGAGAACTGTGTAGCCACCACAGGAGAGATAATCTGGTCCTAGAAAATAGGATTATTTTACGGTGCATGTGCAGGTGAGACTAATGATGTGCACCGGAAATTTTTCGGGTTTTGTGTTTTGGTTTTGGATTCGGTTCCACGGCCGTGTTTTGGATTCGGACGCGTTTTGGCAAAACCTCCCTGAAAATTTTTTGTCGGATTCGGGTGTGTTTTGGATTCGGGTGTTTTTTTACAAAAACCCCTCAAAAACAGCTTAAATCATAGAATTTGGGGGTCATTTTGATCCCATAGTATTATTAACCTCAATAACCATAATTTCCACTCAGTCTATTCTGAACACCTCACAATATTATTTTTAGTCCTAAAATTTGCACCGAGGTCGCTGGATGATTAAGCTAAGCGACCCAAGTGGCCGACACAAACACCTGGCCCATCTAGGAGTGGCACTGCAGTGTCAGACAGGATGGCACTTCAAAAAAATAGTCCCCAAACAGCACATGATGCAAAGAAAAAAAAAGGCGCACCAAGATCGCTGTGTGACTAAGCTATGCGACACAAGTGGCCGACACAAACACCTGGCCCATCTAGGAGTGGCACTGCAGTGTCAGGCAGGATGGCACTTCCAAAAAATAGTCCCCAAACAGCACATGATGCAAAGAAAAAAAGAGGCGCAATGAGGTAGCTGTGTGACTAAGCTAAGCGACCCAAGTGGCATACACAAACACCTGGCCCATCTAGGAGTGGCACTGCAGTTTTCTAGCGAGAGGATGAGTGCTTCCATCCTCATGTGAAGCTGAACCACTAGCCATGAACATAGGCCAGGGCCTCAGTCGTTTCTTGCTACTCCGTGTCGTAAATGGCATATTGGCAAGTTAACGCTTCTCCTCAGACGCTTTTAATTTTGATTTTTGGGTCATTTTACTGAACTTTTGTGTTTTCGATTTTACATGCTCTCTACTATGACATTGGGCATCGGCCTTGGCAGACGACGTTGATGGCATTTCATCGTCTATGCCATGACTAGTGGCAGCAGCTTCAGCACGAGGTGGAAGTGGATCTTGATCTTTCCCTATTTTACCCTCCACATTTTTGTTCTCCATTTTTTAATGTGTGGAATTATATGCCAGTATCAATAGCAATGGCCTACTACTATATATACTGCGCACAACTGAAATGCACCACAGGTATGGATGGATAGTATACTTGACGACACAGAGGTAGGTAGAGCAGTGGCCTACTGTACCGTACTGCTATATATTATATACTGGTGGTCAGCAAACTGTGCAAAACTGAAATGCACCACAGGTATGGATGGATAGTATACTTGACGACACAGAGGTAGGTAGAGCAGTGGCCTCCTGTACCGTAATGCTATTTATTATATACTGGTGGTCAGCAAACTGTGCAAAACTTAAATGCACCACAGGTATGGATGGATAGTATACTTGACGACACAGAGGTAGGTAGAGCAGTGGCCTACTGTACCGTACTGCTATATATTATATACTGGTGGTCAGCAAAATTATGCACTGTACTCCTACTATATACTACAATGCAGCACAGATATGGAGCGTTTTTCAGGCAGAGAACGTATAATACTGGTGATCACTGGTCAGCAAAACTCTGCACTGTACTCCTCCTATATAATATACTGGTGGTCCCCAGTACCCACAATAAAGCAGTGTGAGCACAGATATATGCAGCACACTGAGCACAGATATGGAGCGTTTTTCAGGCAGACAACATATAATACTGGTGGTCACTGGTCAGCAAAACTCTGCACTGTACTCCTCCTATATAATATACTGGTGGTCCCCAGTCCCCACAATAAAGCAGTGTGAGCACAGATATATGCAGCACACTGAGCACAGATATGGAGCATTTTTCAGGCAGACAACGTATAATACTGGTGGTCACTGGTCAGCAAATCTCTGCACTGTACTCCTCCTATATAATATACTGGTGGTCCCCAGTCCCCACAATAAAGCAGTGTGAGCACAGATATATGCAGCACACTGAGCACAGATATGGAGTGTTTTTCAGGCAGACAACGTATAGTACTGGTGGTCACTGGTAGAGATGAGCGCCAGAAATTTTTCGGGTTTTGTGTTTTGGTTTTGGGTTCGGTTCCGCGGCCGTGTTTTGGGTTCGACCGCGTTTTGGCAAAACCTAACCAAATTTTTTTTGTCGGATTCGGGTGTGTTTTGGATTCGGGTGTTTTTTTCCAAAAAACCTAAAAAACAGCTTAAATCATAGAATTTGGGGGTCATTTTGATCCCAAAGTATTATTAACCTCAAAAACCATCATTTCCACTCATTTTCAGTCTATTCTGAATACCTCACACCTCACAATATTATTTTTAGTCCTAAAATTTGCACCGAGGTCGCTGGATGACTAAGCTAAGCGACCCTAGTGGCCGACACAAACACCTGGCCCATCTAGGAGTGGCACTGCAGTGTCACGCAGGATGTCCCTTCCAAAAAACCCTCCCCAAACAGCACATGACGCAAATAAAAAAAGAGGCGCAATGAGGTAGCTGTGTGAGTAAGATAAGCGACCCTAGTGGCCGACACAAACACCGGGCCCATCTAGGAGTGTCACTGCAGTGTCACGCAGGATGTCCCTTCCAAAAAACCCTCCCCAAACAGCACATGACGCAAAGAAAAAAAGAGGCGCAATGAGGTAGCTGTGTGAGTAAGATAAGCGACCCTAGTGGCCGACACAAACACCGGGCCCATCTAGGAGTGTCACTGCAGTGTCACGCAGGATGTCCCTTCCAAAAAACCCTCCCCAAACAGCACATGACGCAAAGAAAAAAAGAGGCGCAATGAGGTAGCTGTGTGAGTAAGATAAGCGACCCTAGTGGCCGACACAAACACCGGGCCCATCTAGGAGTGTCACTGCAGTGTCACGCAGGATGTCCCTTCCAAAAAACCCTCCCCAAACAGCACATGACGCAAAGAAAAAAAGAGGCGCAATGAGGTAGCTGTGTGAGTAAGATAAGCGACCCTAGTGGCCGACACAAACACCGGGCCCATCTAGGAGTTTCACTGCAGTGTCACGCAGGATGTCCCTTCCAAAAAACCCTCCCCAAACAGCACATGACGCAAAGAAAAAAAGAGGCGCAATGAGGTAGCTGTGTGAGTAAGATAAGCGACCCTAGTGGCCGACACAAGCACCGGGCCCATCTAGGAGTGTCACTGCAGTGTCACGCAGGATGTCCCTTCCAAAAAACCCTCCCCAAACAGCACATGACGCAAAGAAAAAAAGAGGCGCAATGAGGTAGCTGTGTGAGTAAGATAAGCGACCCTAGTGGCCGACACAAACACCGGGCCCATCTAGGAGTGTCACTGCAGTGTCACGCAGGATGTCCCTTCCAAAAAACCCTCCCCAAACAGCACATGACGCAAAGAAAAAAAGAGGCGCAATGAGGTAGCTGTGTGAGTAAGATAAGCGACCCTAGTGGCCGACACAAACACCGGGCCCATCTAGGAGTGTCACTGCAGTGTCACGCAGGATGTCCCTTCCAAAAAACCCTCCCCAAACAGCACATGACGCAAAGAAAAAAAGAGGCGCAATGAGGTAGCTGTGTGAGTAAGATAAGCGACCCTAGTGGCCGACACAAACACCGGGCCCATCTAGGAGTGTCACTGCAGTGTCACGCAGGATGTCCCTTCCAAAAAACCCTCCCCAAACAGCACATGACGCAAAGAAAAAAAGAGGCGCAATGAGGTAGCTGTGTGAGTAAGATAAGCGACCCTAGTGGCCGACACAAACACCGGGCCCATCTAGGAGTGTCACTGCAGTGTCACGCAGGATGTCCCTTCCAAAAAACCCTCCCCAAACAGCACATGACGCAAAGAAAAAAAGAGGCGCAATGAGGTAGCTGTGTGAGTAAGATAAGCGACCCTAGTGGCCGACACAAACACCGGGCCCATCTAGGAGTGTCACTGCAGTGTCACGCAGGATGTCCCTTCCAAAAAACCCTCCCCAAACAGCACATGACGCAAAGAAAAAAAGAGGCGCAATGAGGTAGCTGTGTGAGTAAGATAAGCGACCCTAGTGGCCGACACAAACACCGGGCCCATCTAGGAGTGTCACTGCAGTGTCACGCAGGATGTCCCTTCCAAAAAACCCTCCCCAAACAGCACATGACGCAAAGAAAAATTAAAGAAAAAAGAGGTGCAAGATGGAATTGTCCTTGGGCCCTCCCACCCACCCTTATGTTGTATAAACAGGACATGCACACTTTAACCAACCCATCATTTCAGTGACAGGGTCTGCCACACGACTGTGACTGATATGACGGGTTGGTTTGGACCCCCACCAAAAAAGAAGCAATTAATCTCTCCTTGCACAAACTGGCTCTACAGAGGCAAGATGTCCACCTCATCATCATCCTCCGATATATCACCGTGTACATCCCCCTCCTCACAGATTATCAATTCGTCCCCACTGGAATCCACCATCTCAGCTCCCTGTGTACTTTGTGGAGGCAATTGCTGCTGGTCAATGTCTCCGCGGAGGAATTGATTATAATTCATTTTAATGAACATCATCTTCTCCACATTTTCTGGATGTAACCTCGTACGCCGATTGCTGACAAGGTGAGCGGCGGCACTAAACACTCTTTCGGAGTACACACTTGTGGGAGGGCAACTTAGGTAGAATAAAGCCAGTTTGTGCAAGGGCCTCCAAATTGCCTCTTTTTCCTGCCAGTATAAGTACGGACTGTGTGACGTGCCTACTTGGATGCGGTCACTCATATAATCCTCCACCATTCTTTCAATGTTGAGAGAATCATATGCAGTGACAGTAGACGACATGTCCGTAATCGTTGTCAGGTCCTTCAGTCCGGACCAGATGTCAGCATCAGCAGTCGCTCCAGACTGCCCTGCATCACCGCCAGCGGGTGGGCTCGGAATTCTGAGCCTTTTCCTCGCACCCCCAGTTGCGGGAGAATGTGAAGGAGGAGATGTTGACAGGTCGCGTTCCGCTTGACTTGACAATTTTCTCACCAGCAGGTCTTTCAACCCCAGCAGACTTGTGTCTGCCGGAAAGAGAGATCCAAGGTAGGCTTTAAATCTAGGATCGAGCACGGTGGCCAAAATGTAGTGCTCTGATTTCAACAGATTGACCACCCGTGAATCCTTGTTAAGCAAATTAAGGGCTCCATCCACAAGTCCCACATGCCTAGCGGAATCGCTCCGTATTAGCTCCTCCTTCAATGTCTCCAGCTTCTTCTGCAAAAGTCTGATGAGGGGAATGACCTGACTCAGGCTGGCAGTGTCTGAACTGACTTCACGTGTGGCAAGTTCAAAGGGCATCAGAACCTTGCACAACGTTGAAATCATTCTCCACTGCGCTTGAGACAGGTGCATTCCACCTCCTATATCGTGCTCAATTGTATAGGCTTGAATGGCCTTTTGCTGCTCCTCCAACCTCTGAAGCATATAGAGGGTTGAATTCCACCTCGTTACCACTTCTTGCTTCAGATGATGGCAGGGCAGGTTCAGTAGTTTTTGGTGGTGCTCCAGTCTTCTGTACGTGGTGCCTGTACGCCGAAAGTGTCCCGCAATTCTTCTGGCCACCGACAGCATCTCTTGCACGCCCCTGTCGTTTTTTAAAAAATTCTGCACCACCAAATTCAAGGTATGTGCAAAACATGGGACGTGCTGGAATTTGCCCATATTTAATGCACACACAATATTGCTGGCGTTGTCCGATGCCACAAATCCACAGGAGAGTCCAATTGGGGTAAGCCATTCCGCGATGATCTTCCTCAGTTGCCGTAAGAGGTTTTCAGCTGTGTGCGTATTCTGGAAACCGGTGATACAAAGCGTAGCCTGCCTAGGAAAGAGTTGGCGTTTGCGAGATGCTGCTACTGGTGCCACCGCTGCTGTTCTTGCGGCGGGAGTCCATACATCTACCCAGTGGGCTGTCACAGTCATATAGTCCTGACCCTGCCCTGCTCCACTTGTCCACATGTCCGTGGTTAAGTGGACATTGGGTACAACTGCATTTTTTAGGACACTGGTGAGTCTTTTTCTGACGTCCGTGTACATTCTCGGTATCGCCTGCCTAGAGAAGTGGAACCTAGATGGTATTTGGTAACGGGGGCACACTGCCTCAATAAATTGTCTAGTTCCCTGTGAACTAACGGCGGATACTGGACGCACGTCTAACACCAACATAGTTGTCAAGGCCTCAGTTATCCGCTTTGCAGCAGGATGACTGCTGTGATATTTCATCTTCCTCGCAAAGGACTGTTGAACAGTCAATTGCTTACTGGAAGTAGTACAAGTGGGCTTACGACTTCCCCTCTGGGATGACCATCGACTCCCAGCAGCAACAACAGCAGCGCCAGCAGCAGTAGGCGTTACACGCAAGGATGCATCGGAGGAATCCCAGGCAGGAGAGGACTCGTCAGAATTGCCAGTGACATGGCCTGCAGGACTATTGGCATTCCTGGGGAAGGAGGAAATTGACACTGAGGGAGTTGGTGGGGTGGTTTGCGTGAGCTTGGTTACAAGAGGAAGGGATTTACTGGTCAGTGGACTGCTTCCGCTGTCGCCCAAAGTTTTTGAACTTGTCACTGACTTATTATGAATGCGCTGCAGGTGACGTATAAGGGAGGATGTTCCGAGGTGGTTAACATCCTTACCCCTACTTATTACAGCTTGACAAAGGCAACACACGGCTTGACACCTGTTGTCCGCATTTCTGTTGAAATACTTCCACACCGAAGAGCTGATTTTTTTGGTATTTTCACCAGGCATGTCAGTGGCCATATTCCTCCCACGGACAACAGGTGTCTCCCCGGGTGCCTGACTTAAACAAACCACCTCACCATCAGAATCATCCTGGTCAATTTCCTCCCCAGCGCCAGCAACACCCATATCCTCCTCATCCTGGTGTACTTCAACACTGACATCTTCAATCTGACTATCAGGAACTGGACTGCGGGTGCTCCTTCCAGCACTTGCAGGGGGCGTGCAAATGGTGGAAGGCGCATGCTCTTCACGTCCAGTGTTGGGAAGGTCAGGCATCGCAACCGACACAATTGGACTCTCCTTGTGGATTTGGGATTTCGAAGAACGCACAGTTCTTTGCGGTGCTTTTGCCAGCTTGAGTCTTTTCAGTTTTCTAGCGAGAGGCTGAGTGCTTCCATCCTCATGTGAAGCTGAACCACTAGCCATGAACATAGGCCAGGGCCTCAGCCGTTCCTTGCCACTCCGTGTGGTAAATGGCATATTGGCAAGTTTACGCTTCTCCTCCGACAATTTTATTTTAGGTTTTGGAGTCCTTTTTTTACTGATATTTGGTGTTTTGGATTTGACATGCTCTTTACTATGACATTGGGCATTGGCCTTGGCAGACGACGTTGCTGGCATTTCATCGTCTCGGCCATGACTAGTGGCAGCAGCTTCAGCACGAGGTGGAAGTGGATCTTGATCTTTCCCTAATTTTGGAACCTCAACATTTTTGTTCTCCATATTTTAATAGGCACAACTAAAAGGCACCTCAGGTAAACAATGGAGATGGATGGATACTAGTATACAATTATGGATGGACTGCCGAGTGCCGACACAGAGGTAGCTACAGCCGTGGACTACCGTACTGTACTGTGTCTGCTGCTAATATAGACTGGTTGATAATGAGATGTAGTATGTATAAAGAAGAAAGAAAAAAAAACCACGGGTAGGTGGTATACAATTATGGATGGACTGCCGAGTGCCGACACAGAGGTAGCCGTGGACTACCGTACTGTACTGTGTCTGCTGCTAATATAGACTGGATGATAATGAGATGTAGTATGTATAAAGAAGAAAGAAAAAAAAAACCACGGGTAGGACTAGGTGGTATACAATTATGGATGGACTGCCGAGTGCCGACACAGAGGTAGCTACAGCCGTGGACTACCGTACTGTACTGTGTCTGCTGCTAATATAGACTGGTTGATAATGTGATGTAGTATGTATAAAGAAGAAAGAAAAAAAAAACCACGGGTAGGTGGTATACAATTATGGATGGACTGCTGAGTGCCGACACAGAGGTAGCTACAGCCGTGGACTACCGTACTGTACTGTGTCTGCTGCTAATATAGACTGGATGATAATGAGATGTAGTATGTATAAAGAAGAAAGAAAAAAAAACCACGGGTAGGTGGTATACAATTATGGATGGACTGCCGAGTGCCGACACAGAGGTAGCTACAGCCGTGGACTACCGTACTGTACTGTGTCTGCTGCTAATATAGACTGGATGATAATGAGATGTAGTATGTATAAAGAAGAAAGAAAAAAAAAACCACGGGTAGGTGGTATACAATTATGGATGGACTGCCGAGTGCCGACACAGAGGTAGCTACAGCCGTGGACTACCGTACTGTACTGTGTCTGCTGCTAATATAGACTGGTTGATAATGAGATGTAGTATGTATAAAGAAGAAAGAAAAAAAAAACCACGGGTAGGTGGTATACAATTATGGATGGACTGCCGAGTGCCGACACAGAGGTAGCTACAGCCGTGGACTACCGTACTGTACTGTGTCTGCTGCTAATATAGACTGGATGATAATGAGATGTAGTATGTATAAAGAAGAAAGAAAAAAAAACCACGGGTAGGTGGTATACAATTATGGATGGACTGCCGAGTGCCGACACAGAGGTAGCTACAGCCGTGGACTACCGTACTGTACTGTGTCTGCTGCTAATATAGACTGGATGATAATGAGATGTAGTATGTATAAAGAAGAAAGAAAAAAAAACCCACGGGTAGGTGGTATACAATTATGGATGGACTGCCGAGTGCCGACACAGAGGTAGCTACAGCCGTGAACTACCGTACTGTGTCTGCTGCTAATATAGACTGGTTGATAATGAGATGTAGTATGTATAAAGAAGAAAGAAAAAAAAAACCACGGGTAGGTGGTATACAATTATGGATGGACTGCCGAGTGCCGACACAGAGGTAGCTACAGCCGTGGACTACCGTACTGTACTGTGTCTGCTGCTAATATAGACTGGTTGATAATGAGATGTAGTATGTATAAAGAAGAAAGAAAAAAAAAAACACGGGTAGGTGGTATACAATTATGGATGGACTGCCGAGTGCCGACACAGAGGTAGCTACAGCCGTGGACTACCGTACTGTACTGTGTCTGCTGCTAATATAGACTGGATGATAATGAGATGTAGTATGTATAAAGAAGAAAGAAAAAAAAAACCACGGGTAGGTGGTATACAATTATGGATGGACTGCCGAGTGCCGACACAGAGGTAGCTACAGCCGTGGACTACCGTACTGTACTGTGTCTGCTGCTAATATAGACTGGATGATAATGAGATGTAGTATGTATAAAGAAGAAAGAAAAAAAAACCACGGGTAGGTGGTATACAATTATGGATGGACTGCCGAGTGCCAACACAGAGGTAGCTACAGCCGTGGACTACCGTACTGTACTGTGTCTGCTGCTAATATAGACTGGATGATAATGAGATGTAGTATGTATAAAGAAGAAAGAAAAAAAAAACCACGGGTAGGTGGTATACAATTATGGATGGACTGCCGAGTGCCGACACAGAGGTAGCTACAGCCGTGAACTACCGTACTGTGTCTGCTGCTAGTATAGACTGGATGATAAATAATGATATAAAAAATATATATATATCACTACTGCAGCCGGACAGGTATATATTATATAATGACGGACCTGCTGGACACTGTCTATCAGCAGAATGAGTTTTTTAATTTTTATAGAATAAAAAAACACCACACAAGTCACACGATGAGTGTACTTTTTCAGGCAGACATTCAATCACAATATACTATACTGGTGGTCAGTGTGGTCAGGTCACTGGTCACAGTGGTCAGTGGTCAGTCACACTGGCAGTGGCACTCTGGCAGCAAAAGTGTGCACTGTTTAATATGTACTCCTGGCTCCTGCTATAACCTATAACTGCTCCCCAGTCTCCCCCACAATTAAGCTGTGTGAGCACAGTCAGATATTATACATAGATCATGCAGCACACTGGGCTGAGCACAGATATGGTATGTGAGTGTGACTGAGTCACTGTGTATTGTTTTTTTCAGGCAGAGAACAAGAACAGAACGGATTATTAAATAATAATAAATTATAAAACTGCACTGGTGGTCAGGTCACTGGTCATCAGTCACTAGTATAACTCCTCCTAAGCTCCAGTAAGTAAATGAAGTGTCTCACTCTCACTCTCCTATCTATTTTAATTTCTAAACGGAGAGGACGCCAGCCACGTCCTCTCCCTATCAATCTCAACGCACGTGTGAAAATGGCCGCGACGCGCGGCTCCTTATATAGAATCCGAGTCTCGCGATAGAATCCGAGCCTCGCGAGAATCCGACAGCGTGATGATGACGTTCGGGCGCGCTCGGGTTAACCGAGCAAGGCGGGAAGATCCGAGTCGCTCGGACCCGTGTAAAAAAACATGAAGTTCGGGCGGGTTCGGATTCAGAGAAACCGAACCCGCTCATCTCTAGTCACTGGTCAGCAAAACTCTGCACTGTACTCCTCCTATATAATATACTGGTGGTCCCCAGTACCCACAATAAAGCAGTGTGAGCACAGATATATGCAGCACACTGAGCACAGATATGGAGCGTTTTTCAGGCAGACAACGTATAATACTGGTGGTCACTGGTCAGCAAAACTCTGCACTGTACTCCTCCTATATAATATACTGGTGGTCCCCAGTACCCACAATAAAGCAGTGTGAGCACAGATATATGCAGCACACTGAGCACAGATATGAAGCGTTTTTCAGGCAGACAACGTATAATACTGGTGGTCACTGGTCAGCAAAACTCTGCACTGTACTCTTCCTATATAATATACTGGTGGTCCCCAATCCCCACAATAAAGCAGTGTGAGCACAGATATATGCAGCACACTGAGCACAGATATGGAGCGTTTTTCAGGTAGACAACGTATAATACTGGTGGTCACTGGTCAGCAAAACTCTGCACTGTACTCCTCCTATATAATATACTGGTGGTCCCCAGTACCCACAATAAAGCAGTGTGAGCACAGATATATGCAGCACACTGAGCACAGATATGGAGCGTTTTTCAGGCAGACAACGTATAATACTGGTGGTCACTGGTGAGCAAAACTCTGCACTGTACTCTTCCTATATAATATACTGCTGGTCCCCAGTCCCCACAATAAAGCAGTGTGAGCACAGATATATGCAGCACACTGAGCACAGATATGGAGCGTTTTTCAGGCAGACAACGTATACTGGTGGTCACTGGTCAGCAAAACTCTGCACTGTACTCCTCCTATATAATATACTGCTGGTCCCCAGTACCCACAATAAAGCAGTGTGAGCACAGATATATGCAGCACACTGAGCACAGATATGGAGCGTTTTTCAGGCAGACAACATATAATACTGGTGGTCACTGGTCAGCAAAACTCTGCACTGTACTCCTCCTATATAATATACTGGTGGTCCCCAGTACCCACAATAAAGCAGTGTGAGCACAGATATATGCAGCACACTGAGCACAGATATGGAGTGTTTTTCAGGCAGACAACGTATACTGGTGGTCACTGGTCAGCAAAACTCTGCACTGTACTCCTCCTATATAATATACTGGTGGTCCCCAGTACCCACAATAAAGCAGTGTGAGCACAGATATATGCAGCACACTGAGCACAGATATGGAGCGTTTTTCAGGCAGACAACATATAATACTGGTGGTCACTGGTCAGCAAAACTCTGCACTGTACTCCTCCTATATAATATACTGGTGGTCCCCAGTACCCACAATAAAGCAGTGTGAGCACAGATATATGCAGCACACTGAGCACAGATATGGAGCGTTTTTCAGGCAGACAACGTATAATACTGGTGGTCACTGGTCAGCAAAACTCTGCACTGTACTCCTCCTATATAATATACTGGTGGTCCCCAGTACCCACAATAAAGCAGTGTGAGCACAGATATATGCAGCACACTGAGCACAGATATGGAGTGTTTTTCAGGCAGACAACGTATACTGGTGGTCACTGGTCAGCAAAACTCTGCACTGTACTCCTCCTATATAATATTAGAGATGAGCGCCTGAAATTTTTCGGGTTTTGTGTTTTGGTTTTGGGTTCGGTTCCGCGGCCGTGTTTTGGGTTCGAACGCGTTTTGGCAAAACCTCACCGAATTTTTTTTGTCGGATTCGGGTGTGTTTTGGATTCGGGTGTTTTTTTCAAAAAACACTAAAAAACAGCTTAAATCATAGAATTTGGGGGTCATTTTGATCCCAAAGTATTATTAACCTCAAAAACCATAATTTACACTCATTTTCAGTCTATTCTGAATACCTCACACCTCACAATATTATTTTTAGTCCTAAAATTTGCACCGAGGTCGCTGTGTGAGTAAGATAAGCGACCCTAGTGGCCGACACAAACACCGGGCCCATCTAGGAGTGGCACTGCAGTGTCACGCAGGATGGCCCTTCCAAAAAACCCTCCCCAAACAGCACATGACGCAAAGAAAAAAAGAGGCGCAATGAGGTAGCTGTGTGAGTAAGATTAGCGACCCTAGTGGCCGACACAAACACCGGGCCCATCTAGGAGTGGCACTGCAGTGTCACGCAGGATGGCCCTTCCAAAAAACCCTCCCCAAACAGCACATGACGCAAAGAAAAAAAGAGGCGCAATGAGGTAGCTGTGTGAGTAAGATTAGCGACCCTAGTGGCCGACACAAACACCGGGCCCATCTAGGAGTGGCACTGCAGTGTCACGCAGGATGTCCCTTCCAAAAAACCCTCCCCAAACAGCACATGACGCAAAGAAAAAAAGAGGCTTTTTACTGATATTTGGTGTTTTGGATTTGACATGCTCTGTACTATGACATTGGGCATCGGCCTTGGCAGACGACGTTGCTGGCATTTCATCGTCTCGGCCATGACTAGTGGCAGCAGCTTCAGCACGAGGTGGAAGTGGATCTTGATCTTTCCCTAATTTTGGAACCTCAACATTTTTGTTCTCCATATTTTAATAGGCACAACTAAAAGGCACCTCAGGTAAACAATGGAGATGGATGGATTGGATACTAGTATACAATTATGGACGGGCTGCCGAGTGCCGACACAGAGGTAGCCACAGCCGTGAACTACCGCACTGTACTGTGTCTGCTGCTAATATATAGACTGGTTGATAAAGAGATAGTATACTCGTAACTAGTATGTATGTATAAAGAAAGAAAAAAAAACCACGGTTAGGTGGTATATACAATTATGGACGGGCTGCCGAGTGCCGACACAGAGGTAGCCACAGCCGTGAACTACCGCACTGTACTGTGTCTGCTGCTAATATATAGACTGGTTGATAAAGAGATAGTATACTCGTAACTAGTATGTATGTATAAAGAAAGAAAAAAAAACCACGGTTAGGTGGTATATACAATTATGGACGGGCTGCCGAGTGCCGACACAGAGGTAGCCACAGCCGTGAACTACCGCACTGTACTGTGTCTGCTGCTAATATATAGACTGGTTGATAAAGAGATAGTATACTCGTAACTAGTATGTATGTATAAAGAAAGAAAAAAAAACCACGGTTAGGTGGTATATACAATTATGGACGGGCTGCCGAGTGCCGACACAGAGGTAGCCACAGCCGTGAACTACCGCACTGTACTGTGTCTGCTGCTAATATATAGACTGGTTGATAAAGAGATAGTATACTCGTAACTAGTATGTATGTATAAAGAAAGAAAAAAAAACCACGGTTAGGTGGTATATACAATTATGGACGGGCTGCCGAGTGCCGACACAGAGGTAGCCACAGCCGTGAACTACCGCACTGTACTGTGTCTGCTGCTAATATATAGACTGGTTGATAAAGAGATAGTATACTCGTAACTAGTATGTATGTATAAAGAAAGAAAAAAAAAACACGGTTAGGTGGTATATACAATTATGGACGGGCTGCCGAGTGCCGACACAGAGGTAGCCACAGCCGTGAACTACCGCACTGTACTGTGTCTGCTGCTAATATATAGACTGGTTGATAAAGAGATAGTATACTCGTAACTAGTATGTATGTATAAAGAAAGAAAAAAAAACCACGGTTAGGTGGTATATACAATTATGGACGGGCTGCCGAGTGCCGACACAGAGGTAGCCACAGCCGTGAACTACCGCACTGTACTGTGTCTGCTGCTAATATATAGACTGGTTGATAAAGAGATAGTATACTCGTAACTAGTATGTATGTATAAAGAAAGAAAAAAAAACCACGGTTAGGTGGTATATACAATTATGGACGGGCTGCCGAGTGCCGACACAGAGGTAGCCACAGCCGTGAACTACCGCACTGTACTGTGTCTGCTGCTAATATAGACTGGTTGATAAAGAGATAGTATACTACTAATATTATATATACTGGTGGTCAGGTCACTGGTCACTAGTCACACTGGCAGTGGCACTCCTGCAGCAAAAGTGTGCACTGTTTAATTTTAATATAATATTATGTACTCCTGGCTCCTGCTATAACCTATAACTGGCACTGCAGTAGTGCTCCCCAGTCTCCCCCACAATTATAAGCTGTGTGAGCTGAGCAGTCAGACAGATATATAATATATATAGATGATGCAGCACACTGGCCTGAGCCTGAGCAGTGCACACAGATATGGTATGTGACTGACTGAGTCACTGTGTGTATCGCTTTTTTCAGGCAGAGAACGGATATATTAAATAAACTGCACTGTGTGTCTGGTGGTCACTCACTATATAATATATTATGTACTCCTGGCTCCTGCTATAACCTATAACTGGCACTGCAGTAGTGCTCCCCAGTCTCCCCCACAATTATAAGCTGTGTGAGCTGAGCAGTCAGACAGATATATATAATATTATTTATATATAGATAATAGATGATGCAGCACACTGGCCTGAGCCTGAGCAGTGCACACAGATATGGTATGTGACTGAGTCACTGTGTGCTGTGTATCGCTTTTTTCAGGCAGAGAACGGATTATAAATAAAACTGGTGGTCACTGGTCACTATCAGCAAAACTCTGCACTGTACTGAGTACTCCTAATGCTCCCCAAAATTAGTAAATCAAGTGTCTCTCTAATCTATTCTAAACGGAGAGGACGCCAGCCACGTCCTCTCCCTATCAATCTCAATGCACGTGTGAAAATGGCGGCGACGCGCGGCTCCTTATATAGAATCCGAGTCTCGCGATAGAATCCGAGCCTCGCGAGAATCCGACAGCGTCATGATGACGTTCGGGCGCGCTCGGGTTAACCGAGCAAGGCGGGAAGATCCGAGTCGCTCGGACCCGTGAAAAAAAACATGAAGTTCTGGCGGGTTCGGATTCAGAGAAACCGAACCCGCTCATCTCTATATAATATACTGCTGGTCCCCAGTCCCCACAATAAAGCAGTGTGAGCACAGATATATGCAGCACACTGAGCACAGATATGGAGCGTTTTTCAGGCAGACAACGTATAATACTGGTGGTCACTGGTCAGCAAAACTCTGCACTGTACTCCTCCTATATAATATACTGGTGGTCCCCAGTACCCACAATAAAGCAGTGTGAGCACAGATATATGCAGCACACTGAGCACAGATATGGAGTGTTTTTCAGGCAGACAACGTATAATACTGGTGGTCACTGGTCAGCAAAACTCTGCACTGTACTCCTCCTATAATCCTGCTGGTCCCCAGAATAAAGATATGCAGCCCCCTGAAACAAAGTGAGAGGACGCCAGCCACGTCCTCTCACTATCATTTCCAATGCACGAGTGAAAAATGGCGGCGACGCGCGGCTCCTTATATAGAATCCGAATCTTGCGAGAATCCGACAGCAGGATGTTGACGTTCGGGCGCGCTCGGGTTAACTGAGCCATACGGGAGAATCCGAGTATGCCTCGGACCCGTGTAAAATGGGTTAAGTTCGGGGGGGTTCGGTTTCCGAGGAACCAAACCCGCTCATCTCTAGGTGAGACCAGGACCACATGTCCAACTGGTCCCCTGGCATTTAACCTGCTCACCGAATGGCCTCGTAGGCCGCAACCATCTTCTTCATCAACGGAACGTATGGATGGATTTACACTGTTGCAAATATGATCCAACTCTGGAAAAACAAACAAACTCTCAACAAAAAACAAACTCTCAACAGTTCTGTGTCTAACCTTATTCCCAACTCCGACATCTGCGTCGTTGGGATCAACAGTAATTCTGGCAAGTTTAGGCGCCAACTACTTGTTGAAGATCTGTCAGAGAGAAAACAACGATTTGCACCACTTGTTTCTTGACCTCTCCGTAGTCAGGAGAGCGTCCCAGTACAGAATAATAATGGCTTTTACTATTGAAGGAAAACCATCATACTGCCATCACTCCGGTGAATTGGCAATGACAATCCTGAATAGCAAACCCAGGTAAGCCTAATGCGGAAGAAACCGTACTTAGACCCTCTGTCTCCTTTTACAGATTGGAGATCTCTGCCCTGAGAGATTCCATCTTGTAGTTCAACTTCTTAAGTAGAAATTTTTGGGATTGTTCTGACCGAGCCATCCGAGCTCAGTGTTATGCACACCAGTGCCTGCAGGAATGTACTGGTGTTTGAACTGTTATGCACACCAGTGCCTGCAGGAATGTACTGGTGTCTGAACGGATAGGGATGCAAAACAAATGAACTTACAGACAGACTGGGGAATATGACATTCCGTACACAGAAGGTGATAGGGTAACAAAATAAACACAAAGTGAACAGAGAAGCCCAGAGGCTAAGAAACTGGGTGTCTCCCTAGTATTAGTAATGCTCAGATGGAAAAAGCAAGATGTTGTGTTTTAATACGTAGAGAACCCGAAATGCTGTTGCTAAGGGCAACAGCAAAACCCTAAAGGGTTACCAACGGGTGTGGCAGTAAACTCCTTGGTCAGAGATGGAATGATAGACACAAGGAGAGTCTCCACAATCCTAATCCTCACTTGCAGTGCACAGGTTCAGTTTACTGCCACTAAACTGACACCTGAACTCCTTGCACAGTGAGACAGGATTTAGGCAGGCAAATCTGAGAATACAGCCGCAAACTTGCTAAGTTCACAGAGTAGCAAAAGAACCCCAGCAAGTTAAACGACTGACTCCAGTCTTACTGCTAGGTCTGGATTGGCAGAGTGTAGTACCAAATCCCCAGGCCTATTTGCAGTAAGCAACAACAAATACAAAGCTACACAGTACTGGCTAACTTTCAGGAACTGACTAACCAACAAAGATTCAGCAGCATCTGCTTAACCTGAGAAGAGGCCTTATATAGCAGGTGCTGTCCACGCCCCACTCAGACCTCACAGACTGTGAGCACAAAAACCAGCACCGGATCCCCTGCCGTGCACAGAGCCTGTAACCACTGCACAGCAAAAGACCCGAACCGGAGTATCAGCTGCGCTCAGGTTACTCCGCTAGCACTTGTCTCCCGGTTGCCATGACGACGTGGCAGCACAGGGCAGGAGACCCTAACAGTACCCCCCCTCTGACGAGGGGTCAAAGAACCCCTACCACCGGGTTTATCGGGGAACTGCGAGAAGAAAGAGCGTATCAGTCTGGGGGCATGAAGATCACAACTGCGCACCCATGACCGCTCCTCCGGGCCATACCCCTTCCAGTGCACCAAAAATGACAGCCGACCCCGAACCATCTTGGAGTCAAAAATCCTTTCAACAACAAACTCCCTCTGGCCACGTATCAGAAGAGGGGAAGGTCTTCCACTGGAAGAAGGATTACTAATCGCCCGTTTTAAAAGGGAACAATGAAATGTTTTATTGATACCCAAAGAACGGGGCAGATCTAACTGAAATGCCACCGGATTGATAACCCTGGTGATCTTATAAGGGCCGATGAACCGGGGGCCTAACTTATGAGATGGCTGTCTCAACTTCAAATTCTTGGTAGACAACCAGACGAAGTCTCCTAATTTGAAGCTGCAGGGTCTTTTCCGCTTATCAAAAACCCTTTTGGTCACTAATGACACAGACACAAGGGCTTTCTTCACTTTCCTCCAAATACCTCTAAGGACCGAAACCACAGAGGAACCACCAGGCGTGGAGTCCAGGGGGTCAAAGGAATTGGCCTTAGGATGATGCCCATACACACAAAGGAAGGGAGAGATCCCTGTAGCAGAGTGAGCCGCGTTGTTATAGGCAAACTCCGCCATGGACAGATGAGCAACCCTCTGACACTTGGAGACATAACACCTGAGGAACTGCTCCAAGGACTGGTTCACCCTTTCAGTCTGCCCATTAGACTGCGGATGGTAGCCTGACGACAAGCTGACAGAAATCTGGAGATCGGAACAAAATGCCCTCCAGAATTTGGCCACAAACTGGGATCCGCGGTCAGAGACCACATCAAGTGGCAACCCGTGGAGACGCACAACATGCAGCATAAATAATTCAGACAGGCGTCTGGCCGATGGCAGCCCAACCAGTGGAACGAAGTGCGCTATCTTCGAAAACCTGTCAACGACAACCCAGATGGCTGTCATCCCCGAGGATTTGGGCAAGTCCACCACAAAATCCATTGAAATGTGGGTCCATGGCTTAGATGGGATAGAGAGTGGATGTAATGGGCCAACAGGAACCCCTCTAGGAGTCTTATTTCGGGCACAGATGTCACATGCCCGAACCCACTGATCCACATCCTTAGCCACCGAGGGCCACCACACCGCCCTAGATAGCAACTCCCGAGTTCTGGCAATACCCGGGTGACCTGCCGACTTCTTGGCATGGAATTCCAGGAACACTCGCTGTCTTAACCTAGGAAGCACAAACAAAAGACCTACCAGAAGGTCTGGAGGAGCCTGCTCCTGTGCTCTAAGGACTAATGATAAGAGGTCCTGGGTAATGCCCACTTTAATACATGATGGGGACACAATGGGCAACGGCTCCTCGGTGGTCTCCTGGATTGGAGCAAAACTCTGCGAGAGCGCATCAGCCTTGATGTTTTTTGACCCAGGGCGATATGTTATCAAAAAATTAAAGCGAGCAAAAAACAAAGCCCATCGTGCCTGCCTGGCATTGAGACGCTTCGCTGACTCTAAATATGCCAGATTCTTATGGTCGGTGAGAATTGAGACCACAAACTTAGCCCCCTCAAGCCAGTGTCTCCACTCCTCGAGTGCATCCTTAATAGCCAACAATTCCCGGTTACCCACGTCATAATTCATCTCAGCAGGCGAAAATTTACGGGAAAAGTAAGCACAGGGATGAAGGCGATTATCAGACACTCCCATCTGAGAGAGCACTGCCCCAATACCCATCTCAGAGGCATCCACCTCCACCACAAAAGGACGCTCTGGATCTGGGTGTCGCAGCACCTTGGCCGAGACAAATGCCCTTTTGAGACGGGCAAAAGCCGCTTTGGCCTCACAAGACCAGTGAGCAACATCCGCCCCTTTCTTAGTGAGTGCCACCAAGGGCGCCACTATAGACGAAAATCCAGCGATAAATCGTCTATAAAAATTCGCAAAGCCCAGGAAACTCTGAAGAGCCTTCAAACTAGTGGGCTGCACCCAATCCAGGACTGCCTGCCTGTACCTTGGAACCCTCCATTTGGAAACCTTCTGGGGAGATAATATATCCTAGAAATGCGATTTGCTGAACTTCAAATTCGCACTTCTCCAGCTTCGCCCCAAGCCGGTGGTCTCTGAGTTTCTGGAGGACTAAGCGTACATGCTGCCGATGTTCCTCCAGGGAATGGGAGAAGATTAATATGTCATCTAAGTATACAACTAAGAATCTATCCAAATATTCCCTGAGTACATCATTCATGAAATCCTGGAAGACTGCCGGGGCATTACAGAGCCCAAAAGGCATCACCAAATATTCATAATGCCCTGAGTGGGTATTAAAGGCAGTCTTCCATTCATCCCCCTCTCTTATTCGGATTAGATTGTACGCACCGCGTAGGTCAATCTTAGAAAAAATGGTGGCAGTACGAAGCTGGTCAAACAAGACCAAAATGAGAGGCAGTGGGTATGAGTTTTTAATCGTGATACGGTTCAATTCCCTGAAGTCGATGCAGGGTCGCAACGAACCGTCCTTTTTACCCACAAAGAAAAACCCCGACCCAACTGGAGACTGTGAAGGTCTGATAAATCCCTTAGCCAAGTTCTCCTGAATGTACTCTGCCATAGCCTGAGTCTCAGGACGTGACAGGGAGTACAACCTGCTCTTGGGAAGCTTAGCATTTGGCAACAAATCAATGGCACAGTCATAGGGGCGATGGGGAGGTAGTACCTCTGCAACTTTTTTGGAGAACACGTCCGCAAAATCTGCATAACACCCTGGCAATCCTGGCAAACTTAGCTGCGAGAGCCTGACTGGAAGGCTCAAGCAACTCCTGAAACAATCAGTACCCCAACTAAGAATCTCCCCAGAGACCCAGTCAAATTTAGGATTGTGGGCCCTTAACCAGGGTAACCCCAACACCAATGGGGCAAAAGTACAGACAGTCACATAAAAGGACAATTTTTCAGAGTGTGTGGCTCCAATAAACAAAGAAATCTGGCTAGTGCAAGAGGTAATTTTACCTTGGGATAATGGTTCCCCGTTTAACCCACAAATCTCAACTTCCGATGCCAAGGGTACTAAGGGAACAGAGTGTTTCAGGGCGAATTGGCGGTCCATAAAAACCCCGTCGGCCCCACTGTCCACAAAGGCCTCAGTCTTGACAGTTTGACCGAGGATCTTCAAGGTCACCGGAATGATAAAAGTCTTCTTGGGAAATTCTGACTTCTGGCCTGACAGGATATTTCCCATCACCCTCAGGCCCTGAAGTTTTCCGGCTTTTCTGGGCATGATACTACCACATGACCTTTATTCCCACAGTACAAACACAACCCCTGCTGTCTCCTCCGCGTCTTCTCACGCGAGGAGAGGCGGGTAGCCCCAATCTGCATAGGCTCCTCGGAAAATTCCTAAGAGTCTGAGGTTCCCTTGGGAAAGAAGGAAACCTCGGTCTCCCTTTCAAGCCTACGCTCTTTCAGTCGTCTATCCACCCGGATGGATAACTGCATGAGCTGATCCAAGCTATCAGGCAAGGGATATTGTACCAGTTGGTCTTTTATCTGGTTAGAAAGACCTCTTCGGTACTGGTGTCTCAGGGCTGGGTCATTCCACTGGGTATCATGGGCCAACCTCCGAAACTCCGTACAGTAAACCTCAACTGGCCTTCGCCCTTGCTTAAGGATCGAAATCTGAGCCTCGGCTGAGGCCGTCTTGTCAGGGTCATCATACAACATGCCCAGTGCTGTAAAAAAAGCATCAACACTTTTAAGCGACGGACAGTCAGGCTGCAACCCATATGCCCAGACCTGTGGGTCTCCTTGTAGCAAGGAAATCACTATGCCCACCCGCTGAATCTCCGACCCAGAAGACTGAGGCCTAAGCCGGAAGTATAGCTTGCAGCTCTCCTTGAAACAAAAGAACTGCGAGCGATCTCCAGAAAAACGATCCGGGAGATTTACTTTCGGCTCCTTAACCCCTGAAGGTGCTGCTGCTGCGGGAGCTCCGCCAGCGGCCTGGGAGGTGTGCATTTTAATGGACAAATCATTAAATTGTCGAGTCAGGACCTGCACCTGATCGACCACCTGTTGCAACGTATTTTGAGGGGTATGCTCCATATTCCCACAAAATTTCAACAGGAGTATTAGGCTGCTGAATATGTTATGCACACCAGTGCCTGCAGGAATGTACTGGTGTTTGAACTGTTATGCACACCAGTGCCTGCAGGAATGTACTGGTGTCTGAACGGATAGGGATGCAAAACAAATGAACTTACAGACAGACTGGGGAATATGACATTACGTACACAGAAGGTGATAGGGTAACAAAATAAACACAAAGTGAACAGAGAAGCCCAGAGGCTAAGAAACTGGGTGTCTCCCTAGTATTAGTAATGCTCAGATGGAAAAAGCAAGATGTTGTGTTTTAATACGTAGAGAACCCGAAATGCTGTTGCTAAGGGCAACAGCAAAACCCTAAAGGGTTACCAACGGGTGTGGCAGTAAACTCCTTGGTCAGAGATGGAATGATAGACACAAGGAGAGTCTCCACAATCCTAATCCTCACTTGCAGTGCACAGGTTCAGCTTACTGCCACTAAACTGACACCTGAACTCCTTGCACAGTGAGACAGGATTTAGGCAGGCAAATCTGAGAAACAGCCGCAAACTTGCTAAGTTCACAGAGTAGCAAAAGAACCCCAGCAAGTTAAACGACTGACTCCAGTCTTACTGCTAGGTCTGGATTGGCAGAGTGTAGTACCAAATCCCCAGGCCTATTTGCAGTAAGCAACAACAAATACAAAGCTACACAGTACTGGCTAACTTTCAGGAACTGACTAACCAACAAAGATTCAGCAGCATCTGCTTAACCTGAGAAGAGGCCTTATATAGCAGGTGCTGTCCACGCCCCACTCAGACCTCACAGACTGTGAGCACAAAAACCAGCACCGGATCCCCTGCCATGCACAGAGCCTGTAACCACTGCACAGCAAAAGACCCGAACCGGAGTATCAGCTGCGCTCAGGTTACTCCGCTAGCACTTGTCTCCCGGTTGCATGACGACGTGGCAGCACAGGGCAGGAGACCCTAACACTCAGAAGCACAAAAAAGCTTGAATAACAGCTTTTTTTTTTTTTTGTGACCGGGACAGCAGGACAATGTCCTGAACCTGACCCAACTCTTGTATGGCGTCGCATACTACCTCCCCGTCCAGAGGAGAATCGGTAAGATCTATTTGAAAAATCAGTGAGGGGAATCGTCTGGAAACTCTAGTATGTCCCCCTTGGGACTCTTTTCTTAACTCACTGGTCCATGTCCATTCCAGGACTGACTGAAGAGTATTAGACGCGGTCCCACCGGTGTGGGCTCCCGCAAGATAGACCCAGCGACATGCGGTGGACTTGGTAGAAACAGAGGATGATTTCTGCTTCTGCAAACTTAAAAAGGCTGCTGACCTCTTACCTTTTCACCTTCCTCTACCTGCAAAGAAGGGGAAAAAAACGTATCCATCCGGTCGAAATGACTGCATCCTACAAAAATGCGTCACCAACCGTTGTGAGGGAACATAGCTCAAGAAGGTAGACTTACCAGTGGTATCTGCCGAGATCAACTTAACAAAGCCATCCCCAAACCAGGTTTCACCTTCATAGGGAAGATACTCGAGTACTTCTCGGAGTCAACCTCAGTATTCCATTGGTGAATCCACAACGTCTTCCTAGTCGAGACCGCCATGGAAGTGGCCCGCAAACCCAAGAGTCTGCAGTATGCTGCAGTGATATAGACATGACTCAACTTCAGGAGAACCCCGCATACAACTACTCCCCCATGTGCATGAAATGCTTGTATAATCAACGTACGTGCGGACACATAATTAGAGTATCACATATCTTCCTGTATACGATCCTTTGTGACAGAGCCCCGTGCAGAACAGGGGTGACTCTCACTTTCTTCTATCCATGAGAAGGAATAACTTTACCTCAGCATTCATTATATATATAAATATACTAGGTGATTCATCGCGCCCTACGGGCGCTCTTCACACCGTCGTAAGGGGCTACGCCCCGATAAACTCGACAGAAAAGTGAAGGAGTAGAATAGTAGATGGTGAAGTTGTGGTGGAATGGTTGGTTTGTTTGTGGGTAGATGTAGTATGACAAAAGGGAATGTGATGGTGAATGGGGTACAGGGTCTTCTGAGTGGGTGAGCAGTGTCTATAGGGGAGGCTGGTTAGATTGTAGGTGTAAATGTTATGTATAGTAAAGATGGTTGTTCAAGGCAAGTATCTGAAGATATGGTTTACATTTGAAAAATTTGTGTAAAAACTACATTTTTCGTAAAGTGTTGGGTGTCACCAAAGAGCTGGCCTTGTTGTTCAGTTGGTGTAATGTGTACTTTGACGTGATGTGCTTTTCTTGAGCGTGATAATGCAACGTACAGTTGCCCATGTGAGAAGACGGATGTCTGTAGAAGAATGCCAACGTGATCAAAAGTTTGGCCTTGTGATTTGTTAATGGTTATAGTGTAAGCTGGAGTGATAGGAAACTGTCTACGGCGTAAGATAAATGGTAATGTTGTATCACTTGGTGCCAAATCAATGCGTGGAATAAACACAACGTCCCCGTGGTTGCACTCTGAAAGAATGCAGCATTTTATGAAGTGGTGTGCCAGGTCTTCCACGATTAATCGTGTGCCGTTACACAATCCATGTTGTGGGTTAAGGTTGCGTAAAAGCATGATAATGACACCTTTTTTTAAGAGCAGGACATGTGGAGGCATTCCTGAGGGTGTTTGGTTGTGTAGAAATTCTAGGGGGAAGGTCAAAGTGTCGTTTGGATCTTCCGTGTCCACAGAGTCGGCACTGTAATAAATTGTGGGATTTCCTGGTATTAAATCAATGATTTTTCTATTCATGTCTAGTGTGTGTGCATTTGTGGGTGCAACAATGACTCGTTTTGCAAGGGAATCCTCTGACATGTCATGTACATTAGTAAAAATAGTTTCAATAAGATCGTCGTGGGTGATCATATGTGGTGGGATTTGAATGGTGGTATTGTCATTGAAATGCGGGTTTGGTGGCAGGCTTCCCATTCCAACGTGTAGAAGCCATGTATTGTGTGCCTCCTCTCCCTCTGTGCGCATGTTGGTTGTAAGAGTGAGATGAGTGAAAAGTTTCCATAGGTGGCTTGCTTTAATGCAGCATTCAAGAATATCAGTTTGGGTGCCTCTTGGAACAACTGGAAGTGTTTGTCGGAAATCTCCTCCTAAGACGATAACTTTGTTTCCAAATGGTGTGTTTATGTTCATGATGTCACGTAAGAGTGTGTCAATACAGCGTAGTCCATGTTTTGGAAGCATAGTAATTTCATCAATAATGATGAGGTTAGCTTGACGTAAGAGATCTGCTTCAGGTGAAGTTAGGCGGAGGGAAGAAACGGAGGTATCAAGTAGTGGTACAGGAAGTTTGAATCCACTGTGAACAGTGCGTCCTCCTTTGAGTAAGGTAGCGGCAATTCCAGTGGTTGCAAATGGCAATACAGTTTTACCCTTTCCTCGTATGTATGCTATGAGTGTGGTGTAGAGGAAGGTTTTGCCCGAGCCACCGGGTCCATCCAGATAAAATGCATGGTTGGTAACTTGGCTGTTATCCACAGCCATGATAATTGTGTTGAAAGCATGTAACTGCTGTGGGTTGAGCATTGCAAGGCGTGTCATAGCTTCCTGAGCCTCTTCTGTGAGATTATACAGGTGTTCTGGTGGTGGGTGACCCAGTGGATTAGGTAAACCAAGTAGTGTACAGGAAAGTCCATGTTGTTTTAAGACTGTGTTAATTGCGTGTAGCGCTTTGTTTTGTGCAATGTTGGGAGATTTTTTTTGCACAAAGTCAAGAGTTAGATCCAGTAGGTGATCTTCCCACAATTGTAGTGGGTGAGTAGGCTGACAAAAGCAGCAGATGTATGAGAACATTTCGCGTAACTGTTTTGGCATAAGGTAGGTGGCTCCGTCTGTTAAGCAGTGATGCCATTCTTCATCGGATGCAAGAAGTCCACGTGCAAAAGCAGTGGCTTTAAAGGTTTCATAGTGTACATTATTGACTGTGCGCAATGATTGAAAACTGGTTGCACCGGGCACATGTAGAAGTAACATGCGTAAGTAGAAGCGTTCTTCATTTTTGAGACTGACCGTATACATTCTTGCCACAATTTTATCACCTCCTCGTTTTCTTTTTTGCCAAAGTCCATGCGTATAAACGTAGTATTGTGGAATGTCAGTGTAGAGCCATTGTTGTGCATGTTGGTCATGTGTGTTGAGGTCAAACCAAGATTCCAGTTTAGTTTTTCCAGTTTTGGCAGCAAGGAGGGCTTCTTCCTCATGTCCGTGTTCAAACATGAGTGTTTGTTGGTGAGGTAGATGACGTACTGGAAGTCGTATGACAGCGTGGGATCTTTTGTGCATGACATATTCTCGTAGTCGCCAAATAGCTTCTGGTGGGCTTACATAGCGACAGTCGATAAAATTTTGGATTTCATTGTACTGTTGCTCTGCCTGACCATCTGGTTTGATAACCACATTAGCACAATCGAATCCCTTAAAAATGTACTTGTAGATGTACTTAATAGCGTAAAGGGATGTGCAAACTTCCACATTTATGTGTGCATTGTACTTTAGGGCCAAGTATGGATTGTATGGTACCACATTTTGGTTGGACATAAGTACGCCTCGAACTTCAACGGTTTCTTGAGGTCGACGTTGGTAGACAGGATAAGTATGACGATGTATAATGGTGTTGTCATTAAACAGTTTTGGGAAATTTTTGGAACATTTTCCATCTTTCATGCAGGGTGCTCGTGGATTAGTGGTGCCGCATGGACCATGTAGCATGCAGCGGAGAATGATTTGGCGTAAAATGGGTGTTTCTACATGTGGTATTTCTGCGGATACAAACTTATTGATTTGTTCAACAGTGTTAAATTTATCCTCAGCTCGTAGTGCAAGTAGTATGTGAGCGTGAGGAAGTCCTCTTTTTTGGAATTCGATAGTATAGACAAAGGATTTTGTCTGTCCGAAAAGGCAATGCTTGGTTAGGTCATCCATAAGTGCATCAAGTTTGATTTTGAAGACGCGTGCCACTAAATCAGGTCTATCAGAAGTGTGTTCACCTGGCCGTAAATTGGTGAGTATTTCCGGCCATGTGGGATTAGCAGTGAAAGTAATGAAAACATCTGGTGCTCCCCACTTACAGAAAATAGACATAGCGTCACAGCAACGTTCACGCATATGTCTTGGGGATCCTTCAAAGGTAGACGGTAGAATAATGTGAACGCCAGCTGGTATGTTATTGTAGTCTGCCATGTTTGCAACGTGGTCAGCTAGTCCCTGATACTGTTCTGCTCGTAATCTGCTTTGATTGTGGCGAATGTAGTTTAATCGGTTTGCCTCAACCTGAAGATAGGAATCAACTAACCACTGTTGTGTTAATTTGCCTGCGGACATAATGGGACTGAAATCATCGCGAATAGCTGTTAAAGCGGCTTTGTATTGCAACATAGTAACATAGTTGCGAACTTGATTGAGTTGTGCTCCACTGTAAGAATGACCAGAGCCGGCCTTAGGCATAGGCAAACTAGGCAAATGCCTAGGGCATTTGGTATGCTTAGGGGCACCAGCAGCTTCTGCTGATTAAAATGATATGTAGCATGCCTATATTCTGTGTGTGACTGCGGCTGTATCTGCATATGAAATGCTACGTTGCAGTGTACTCCTGGAAATCACTGTAATGTAGCATTTCATATGCAGATACAGCCGCAGTCGCACACAGAATATAGACATACTGCGTATCATTTTAATCAGCAGAAGCTACTTGTGCGTCCTAGCCATATAGTAATGCAAATAAGATGCATTTTCATAAACAAAAGGCGCCCAACGTTAGCAGAGCTGCCAACTGACTCATGCCAGGCATCTCCTGCAGAACTAGTGGTGGTGCTAGGGGGCACCAGCCAAAATCTTGCCTAGGGCATCATATTGGTTAGGGCCAGCTCTGAGAATGACATTGCCAATTTGGTTGCCAGCCAGGTTCCCCATAAGGGAAAAACAGAGCATATGTCATAGGATCCATGTTTGGGCTTAGAATGTTAAGGTTAATGAATGGTTGGTTTGGATTTTCAGGATTCTTAGGATCGATTCTTATGTCTCGTTGAAACGGTGGTTCTCCATCTTCGTTAACAAAGATCATGGCAACTTCATTGGATGTGGGGTTGTTGTATCGTCGGTAATCAGAGTGGCGATCACGTCTTAGGGCCATACTAACGACAGGAACTTGTTCTCCTGTTTGAGCGGCAAGTTGCACGTGGTGTTTATGAATGTTAGTAATGAGCTGGTAGCTATGTGCAAGGCGATTGTGTTTGCGAAAGAAGCGATCAATTTGGTCCATAATTTCTGGTCGACAATCCTCATTTGCGGCATGCTGTTCACAAAAGGTGGCTGCTTGTGTGCTGTCTATAACGTATAGCTGTGCAAACTGTGGACCTTGGTTGTTGACCGGCTGTAGGTGTGAAGTGCGATGGTATGTCTGTCCGTGTACTTTGAAAACGTAAGGGCCTTTTCCTGGTAAAGTCACAATTGTAGCTCCCATTGAAGCAAAGGAAACGGCACTGTTGTAAGAGTGGATGTTTTCTCGAAAATGAATGCGGTTGGGGTTAGCTGTGTCAGAGAGTAATTTGTGTAGAAAATCAGGATACAGTAAATCGACGGAATTGATGTCTTGTGGCTTTGGCAGCTTAACTTTGCCTTTTTGGCAACAGCTAGTAAATTTGCCATCAGATGGTCGTTCTGGTAGAAAATGTCGTGCTCCACAAAATTGGCACATGACGTTAAAAGGTCCGCAAGTGTGTGGGGTGACATGCTGGTGTTGTAACGTAATATCATTAAAATGTATAAAGTGAGTGTGTAAGTCCTGAGCGTCTAAATGGGGTTCTAAATGTGGCAAAGGTGTTGGTGTAGTTGTGTCAGTAGTTTGACGCATGCGGCTACGCTGCTGAGAGTGAGCATGTGCAGTGCGGCGTACAGTGCCTTTTTCTAAAGTTTCTTGTTGGAGTCTTATTTTGTGTTGTAGTGCATCTTTAGTGCGACGTGACTGAGCTTGTTGTGTAGTTTGTTTGTGACGTTGAAGGCGTTGAGAGTTTGTATGTTGAGATCTGCGGACTGTGCTGGTCTTCAATGTTTGGCTTAGTAGTCTGGCTCGTTCATATGCCGCTTTGTTTTGTCGGCGTGTTGTGGTTTGTTGCATGGTTTGGAGATTATGTTTTTGTTGGAGTGATACTGTTTTACTGGCCACAATGGCACTGCGCGAGGCTTGGCTTTGTTTAGCTAGCCATCTGGCCTGGCGTTCTTTGTTTTTTCGTTTTTTTCGTACTAAGGGATCCTCATGTAAATCCATAGTAATCTACTGTTGAGTACATAAGAGTGTTAGTGGAGACAATGATTTTGCCTGGTATACATGTGTGTAAAGGTGAGGGTTTGTGGAAGTAATAGCTGTGTATGATACTCTTGCTTATGTGGAGAAGAAGGGGAAATGTGGGTAATAGAGGGAGACATAAAAATCACTGGCTAGTAAATAGTATAACAGAGTGAATACGTTATGAAGGTGCAGAGGCACGGTATGTAGAAATGACAGAGATGAAAGGTGATAGGCAGGTGAATGGTAATGGTAAAAAAAGTCACATACATGACTTGGGAGGAAGGAAGGTGGGTTACAGAGGGTGAAATGGATAGTATTAGAATAAGGAAGAAAAGGAAGGAGTGTACAGTTACATTGCGGTGTGTTACATGGGAAATGGTGTTGGTTAGTGATGGTATGTGGAGTTAGAAAGGGGCAATAATGCCGATGTGTCATAAATGGTGGATGTTATTTAGGGCATAGTCCTGTGTAGTTTGGAAGTGGAAATGTGCTGATAGGTGATGTTAGGGACATGTATTGTTGAAAGTTGTGTTGTAAGGTTTGAATAATTGTAGTGGTAATAGGTAATTGGTTAGGTTGTCTAACTGTGTGTATTGTTGTTGTTTTTTTTGGTGTGGGGATAAACATGCAGTGAATGATAAATTGTGAATTAGTGATCAATGAGAGGGAGGACAGTAGGTAATGTAGTAGTAAAGGTAGGTGATTAGACCGGGAAGCAAAACATAGTGTGAGTAAGGGGCATTGTAAGAAGTGGTGTGAGGTGCAATTGGAATGCGTTACAATTCTAAGTAGGTGTTAATGGGTAAAGATAGGAATGGTGTTATAGATAGTGTGTGTGTGGTGGATAGGTAAAAGGGGTGTGTGGGTGTGTGTATGTGTGAATAGTGGTGTATTGACAAATGTTATGTGTTCATGGGTTTATTGGTGTTGCTTGTGGAGTGGGGTTGAAGTAGATGGAGGTGAGGAAAAGCTGTTGTGGATGTGGGTGTGTGGTCAGGGGTATGTATGTTGCGTGGTTTGGAGGAAGAGAGAGGATGGGGGTAGTATAGATTTTGCTATGTTTTGTTTTGTTTTAGGGGGGGGTGATGGCCATTGTAGGTGTGATGTCTGTTGGAGGTGCAGATGGTGTGTGTAGGGAAGGGGGTAAGGTATGTGAATGTGGAAGTTTGTGTTAATGTGTAGGGGGTAGTGTTGGTTAGTGAATGTGTGGGAGGTGTGTGGAAGGTATGGTGTTTTGGTTGGTGATGCAATGGAGTGGGTAGGGTGTTGAAGGTGTTGTGGATGGTGGCGTGTTGATTTGCAGGGGTAGGGGGATAGTGCTAGTTGAGGGAAAGTTGGTGTGAATGTGGGGGTGTGGGCAGGGGTATGTGTGTTGCGTCTTTTGTAGGAAGAGGGTGGATGGGGGTAGTATAGATTTTGCTATGTTTTGTTTTGTTTTAGGGGGGGTGATGGGCATTGTAGGTGTGATGTCTGTTGGAGGTGCAGATGGTGTGTGTAGGGAAGGGGTTAAGGTATGTGAATGTGGAAGGTTGTGGTAATGTGTAGGGGGTAGTGTTGGGGGGTGAATGTGTGGGAGGTGTGTGGAAGGTATGGTGTTTTGGGGGAGTGGTGTATGGGCGTATGAGGTGGGTTGGGTGTTGGTAAGGTGTTTTGGGTGGGAGAGGGAGTGTATGGGGAATAAGGGTGTTTGGATTGTATGCAAAAGGGGCTGGTAGCATGAAGGTGGAGTTGTGTCGTGCAGTTAGTGTGGTCTTGTGTTTGAGGAAGTGACTTGTAGCGTGTAGGGATGGTGTTATAGATAGTGTGTGTGTGTGGTGGATGGCTAAAAGGGTTGTGTGGGTGTGTGTGTATGTGTGAATAGTGGTGTGTTAATGGGTTTTTGGGTGTTGGTTGTGGAGTGGGGTTGAAGGAGATGGAGGAGGGTGTTTGGATATGGTGTGTGTGTGGGAGGAAGGGTTGGTATGTTTGAGTAGGGGCATGTTGTGTATGTTTTGCTGTTTGGTTGGTGATGCAATGGAGTGGGTAGGCTGTTTAAGGTGTTCTGGATGGTGTTGTGTTGATTTACAGGGGTAGGGGGATAGTGGTAGGTGAGGGAAAGTTGGTGTGGATGTGGTGGTGTGGCCAGGGGTATGTATGTGTTCTGGTGTGTGTATATGTTGTGTTGTAGGGGTGAGTGGATATGGGTGGTTGATGTGTACATGTGTTGTGTGTGATGTATTTGAAGGCCATTGTAAGGTGTACTTTGGTCACTGGTGGTGTGTGTGGGTGAGTGTTGTGTGGAGATAGTGAAAGTTGTTTTGTTGTAAATGGGTTGTTGGAGTGGCGGTGTATTTGTGAAGGTTGGTTTGTAAATAAAGTGTTAGTGTGTTTGAGGACTGGCCTTGTGAGCTGTTGTTGGAGAGGCATGTGCATGGTTGTTGGGTGTGTGGTTTAGGTTCATGGCGTTGTGGTTAGGTGGGGATGTGGTATGGAAATGTGGGATGTCACATGGAGTGTTGAAAGTTGTTGGGGCAGGATTGTGCGTGTGTTGTGTGTTTGGTTTGAGAAGGGGATATGTGGATGTGAGAGTACAGTTAGAGTGTAAAATGGGTTATGTAGGTGTTGTCAGTGGTGGTGGGTGTGCTGTATGGAGTATGAGTGTGTGTGAGAGGGAATGGTGGTGAAGTGAGTGACTCAGTGAGTTAATGTGTGTGGGTGTGTGTAAGGTTTGTTGTATGGTGTCCTTTTGGTGTGGAAGATGGTGTGTACTGTAGGTGGGTTGTTAAAGGGCCTTTAGGAAATGTTAGTTGGTAATGGCAGTGTTGTGTGATCATTGTGAAAGGTTTAGTGGAATATAGGTTTGCAGAGGGTGCGGTAGGGTGTAGAAGGTGTTGTGGATGGTGTCCACTTGATTTACAGGGGTGGGGGGATAGTGGTAGGGGAGGAAATGCTGGTGTGGGTTGTGGAGGTGCGGGTGTTGGCAGGGGTGTGTATGTGTACTTGTGTGTGTAGATGTTGTGCTGTAGGGGTGAGTGGATATGTGTGGTTGAGGTGTACATGTGTTGTGAGTGTGTTATTTGGTGGGTATTGTAAGGTGTGCTATGGTTAGTGGGTGTGTTTGTGGGTTACTGTTGTGTACAGAGAGTGAAATTTGTGTGTTTGTAAATGGGATGTTGGAGTGGTGGTGTATGTGTGAAGGTTGTTTAGGAAATAAGGTGTTAGTGTGTTTGACAGTTGGCCTTGTGAGGTGTTGTTGGAGAGGCATGTGCATGGTTGTTGGTGGTGTGGTTTAGGGTGCAGGAGTTGTGTTAAGGGTTGGAGTTGGGATGTAAAGTTTGGTTGTGAGACGTAGTGTGTAAAGATGGTGTGGAAGGTTGTGCGTGTGTTGTTTGTCTGGTGTAAAAAGTGGATATGTTGATGTGCTGGTACAGTTGGAGTGAAAAATGGTTTATGTTGCTGTTCTCAGTGGTGGTTGGGTGTCGTGTGTGGAGGCTGAGAATGTTAGAGAGGAAATTGTGGTAGAGTGAGTGAGTGCGTGAATGTGTGTTGGCGTGTGCAAGGTGTTTGTTGTATGGTGTCCTTCAAATGGGGGAGTTGGGTATGGTAGAGGGGGTGCATAGGTGGGGGGGTTGGATAAAGGTAGGGGTTATTAGGGGTAGGGACATGTTTATTATATGAGTAGTTTAGTGGTGTGTTGTGATGTGATAGAGAGTGTGGTGGGTGTTTTGTGTTTGTGTATTTGGTAGCGTTGGAAGGGTGGGTAAAGATGATTAATTGTAGTGGGGGAGTAATTGTGTGTGTAGTGTGTATTGGGAAGTGTTAAGAAATGTGGATGGTTAATGTAAAGGTGAGGTGGGGTAGGAGGGAGGGATGGGTGAGGAGGCAACAGATAGTAAATGTGGTGGTGTTGTGCAGGGGGATGGGTGACTGTGTTCAACACGGTACCGATATCCCCCCTGAGTTCAAGGGTGGTAGTTAGTGCATGTCCACAGCAGGGGCATCCGCTGTTTGCTGAGTTTGTCCAACAGGATTTGTGGTACTTCTGTCCCCAGCTGGACATATATATGCGGCTTGTGATAATGTGGCGGCCTGTGTAAGGGAGGTAGCTGTATTAGGGGTAGGGGCATAGTTGTGATGCGTGTATGTGTTTGGTGGGTTGTGCTAGGGTATGTGCAGGGTGAAGAAAGTGTTGTTGATTTTGGAGTGGTGGTAGGGCGTGTGAAGTAGATGTTGTGGGGTGGGGGGTTTGACAAATTGTATGTTGTGAATGTGTTTGTGTGTAGGGTAAAGGTGTAGTGTTGTGGGGTTTGAAGGTGCCATAGGTGTTGGTTTTGTGTAGAATGTGTAAGATATTGTGTTGTGTGGTGTGTGGATGGGAGTTTGTGGTGGGAAGCAGAAAGTGGCATGTGGGTGGGTGTTAGTGATAGTGAAACTGTTGTGGGCTAATACGTGGGGTGATGGTGTGTAAAAATCCATGGTGTGTATAAAGAGGGAGGTGATTGTGTATTGTAGGTAGTGTGGTGTTGGGGGGGCATGTGGCGGGTGTGTAAGGTAATGGGGGTGTTGGAGTGTTATGTTGGAGTGGTGAGTTGGTGTGTGTGTGGGTTGAAGAAAAAGAGTAGGGTACTGATGTATGTTGGCTGTGGAATAGAGTGGGGGTAAGTGTGTAGCTTTGTATGTATTGTTGTCGTAGTGAGGGATGGGGGTAGTGATATGATGTCCAAAGTAGGTTGAACAGGAGTAGGGGCTTAGTGGTAATGATTTGTTGGTGAGGGGTGTTGTGATTGGGTGTGTGTAGGGTATGGTAAGTAGTTGTTTTTGTTGAGTGGTGGTAGGGTGTGTGAAGTAGAAAGTGTGGAGTGTGTGTTGAAATATGTCTGTAGTGCATGTGTGTGTTTGTAGGTGAAAGGGGTAGTGTTGTTGGGTAGTAAGAAGAATTGTGGAGGGTCATAGTGTGTATGTGGTAGGTGTTGATTGTATTGCATGGTGGATTGTGGTGGGGGGTGAAGGAACAATGGGTGGAGTGTTGTTTGTTGTGCAAGGGATACATGGATTGTAGTTGGTGTTTGAAATGTGGTGTGTTTGGATGGCGTTAGGTGAGTGAGTGTGGATGTGGTGTGGTGAGTGTATGAATTGGTGTAGGGGTAAGGGCTGGGTGAGGTTGTAGAAGGTGTATGTGTGTGTTATAGGATGAGTTTGTTGGAAGCTGGCATCGCTGTGTGTGTTATGTTTAGTGAGCTGTGTGTAGGGTATTGTGGTGTGTATGTGTGGAAGGTTGAGTGACTGCAGGGGCCGACAGAGAATTTTCCATGTTATTGTTTGTGTGTGCGTCACTTCTACAGAGGGTGTTACGTGTGTAAGCGTCACTGGTACAGGGGTCGTTACATGTGTAAGCGTCACTGTTACAGGGGGCGTTACGTGTTTAAGCGGCACTGGTACAGAGGGCGTTTCGTGTGTAAGCGTCACTGCTACAGGGGGCATTACGTGTGTAAGCGGCACTGGTACAGAGGTCGTTACATGTGTAAGCGGCACTGGTACAGGGGTCGTTACGTGTGTAAGCGGCACTGGTACAGGGGGCATTACGTGTGTAAGCGTCACTGGTACAGGGGCCGTTACATGTGTAAGCGGCACTGGTACAGGGGTCGTTACGTGTGTAAGCGGCACTGGTACAGGGGGGCCGTTACGTGTGTAAGCGGCACTGGTACAGAGGGCGTTACGTGTTTACGCCGCACTGGTACAGGGGCGTTACGTGTCTAAGTGGCAGTGCTACAGGGGCGTTACGTGTGTAAGTGTCACTGGTAAAGGGGGGCATTATGTGTGTAAGTGTCAAGGGTACAGGGGGGTGTTACGTGTGTAAGTGGCACTGATGCAGGGGGTGTTACGTGTGTAGGCGTCACTGGTACAGGGAGCGTTACGTGTGTAAGCTTCACCGGTACAGGAGACGTTACGTGTGTAAGCGTCACTGCTACATGGGGTGTGTGTGTTATGTTTAGTGAGCTGTGTGTAGGGTATTGTGGCGTGTATGTGTGGAAGGTTGATTGAGTGCGGGGGGCGAAAGAGAAATTTCCATGTTATTGCTTGTGTAAGCGGCACTTCTGCAGAGGGCGTTACGTGTGTAAGCGTCACTGGTACTGGGGGCGTTACGTGTGTAAGTGGCACTGTTACAGGGGGCGTTAAGTGTTTAAGTGGCACTTGTACAGAGGGCGTTTAGTGTGTCAGCGTCACTGGTACAGGGGGCGTTACATGTGTAAGCGGCACTGGTACAGGGGGCGTTACGTGTCTAAGCGGTACTGGTACAGAGGGCGTTTTGTGTGTAAGCGTCACTGCTACAGGGGGCATGACGTGTGTAAGCGGCACTGGTACAGGGGTCGTTATGTGTATAAGCGGCACTGGTACAGGGGGCGTTACGTGTGTAAGCGGCACTGGTACAGAGGGCGTTATGTGTTTACGCGTCACTGGTACAGGGGCGTTATGTGTCTAAGCGGCACTGCTACAGGGGCGTTACGTGTGTAAGCGTCACTGTTAAAGGGGGGCATTATTCTCTGTGTAAGTGTCAATGGTACAGGGGGGTGTTACGTGTGTAAGTGGCACTGATGCAGGGGGTGTTACGTGTGTAAGCGTCACTGGTACTGGGAGCGTTACATGTGTAAGCCTCACCAGTAGAGGAGAAGTAACGTGTGTAAGCGTCACTGCTACATGGGCTGTGTGTGTTATGTGTAGTGAGCTGTGTGTAGGGTATTGTGGTGTGTATGTGTGTAAGGTTGAGTGACTGGGGGGGGCGGAAAGAGAAATGTCCATGTTATTGCTTGTGTAAGCGTCACTTATAGAGAGGGCGTCACGTGTGTATGCGTCACTGGTACAGGGGGCGTTACGTGTGTAAGTGTCACTGGTACAGGGGGCGTTACGTGTGTAAGCGGCACTGGTACAGAGGGCGTTTAGTGTGTAAGCGTCAGTGCTACAGGGGGCATTAGGTGTGTAAGCGGCAGTGGTACAGGGGTCGTTACGTGTGTAAGCGGCACTGGTACAGGAGGGGTGTTACGTGTGTAAGCGGTACTGGTACAGAGGGCGTTACGTGTTTAAGCGGCAGTGGTACAGGGGCGTTATCAGCCTTACTGGCAAGGTGGGGGAGGGAGTAGGGGGGGGGGGGTGCTGGCTCCTATATAGAGCAGATATACTGTTGTGTGTGTGATGGTGGTGGGGGGTGGATGGGGAGGGTGGATTGTGGTGGGTTAAAGCATTCCACGTCCCACCCTTGCAGCACAATAGCAGGCATGATATTATGGTCCCCCCCCCCCCCCAACAAAATCAGTTCTACTGGCAAGGTGGGGAAGGGAGGAGGGGGGGGGGGTTGCCGGCAGATGTACTGCTGTGTAGCTGATGGTGGTGGGGGCGGGGGGTGCATGGGGAGCGTATACTGGTGTGTGTCTGATGGTGGTGGAGGTGGGGGGTGGATTGTGGTGGGTGAAAGCATTTCACTTCACCCCCTTTGCTGCAGATTAACAGGCATGACGTTATATTTCTCCTCCCCCCCAACAGTATCAGGCTTACTCCGAAGGTGGGGGGAGGGGGGGTGCTACAGGTGGTTGGGGGCGGGGGTGCAGGGGTGGATGTGTGGTGGGTGATGGTGGACGGTGGGGGGGGGGGTGCTGGCAGTTATACCACTGTGTGGCTAATGGTGGTGGGGGCGGGGGGTGCATGGGGAGCGTGGCTTGTGGTGGGTGAAAGGATTTAACTTGCCCCCCTTTCCTGCACATTAACAGGCATGAAGTTATATTCCCCCCCCCCCCCCCCCCCCCTCCAAAAAAATCAGGCTTACTCCGAAGGTGGGGGGAGGGGGTGTGCCACAGGTGGTTGGGGGCAGGGCCGGCAACAGAAATCTCGGGGCCCGGTACACTAATACCTCTGGGGCCCCCCTCTTCCCTCCAACCACCTGCCCCCCCCCCCCCCCCCCCCCCGGATACCAGACCCGCACCAGACCCGCACATCCGTCCCTTGCATGTGCCAATAAATGTATTGCCATATAGGTGTATTGTTCAGGTGTACACAGAGAAATAGAGAATTTGACGGCAGATAAGAACCACTTGGCCCATTTAGTCTGCCCTAAACACGTGTACACACACTGATTTACACACAGTATATCTTTGGAGTGTGGGAGGACACTCAAGTACCCAGAGGAAACCCACACAAGCATGGGGAGAATATACAAACTCCACACAGTTAGGGATGTTACTATACATACAGTACACTGCACTACTGCTGAGCAAAGTGGACCATAATATATTATCTGCACTTTGAATAGAAGTCCTCTACCAGTGAAATACGTATTTGTTATTAATATTGTTGAATTGCTGGCATAATGTTATTTAATTCTAAAATAACATTATGCCGACAATTCAACAATATTAATAAAAACCACTAATGTCACTGCTATCAGGTAGAGACGTTCTATTGAAAATGCAGATAGTGTTATAGCATATCCTCAGCAGTAGTGCAGTATATTTTTATTACATTGCATATTGAATGTTTTTTTAAATATTATAAAAAAAACACAGATAATATTCACTATGCACTTTAATAAAAATATGCTGCATTACTTTGAAATAGCATTGCATTATTGAATATTATCTGACTGGTTGGTTTGTTTGTTTGTTTGTTTGTTTGTTTGTTTGTTTAAAACATTGTATGCTCTGGCTCATGAGAGACACTGCGTGACAGCGTTTCCACACTCTGACTGCTGTCACTTACCAAAATACCACTGCTATCCTCCAGTTCCAAGCTGCCTGGGCTGTCTCTCCTGCAGTCCAGTGTTTCTCCTGGGCACTGGACTGGGCTCCTCTTTGGACCGTCGCCACTGCAAAGACTGAAGTGAACTGTGAAAGGCGGGGAGTAAGTGAAGGGTGTAGCGTTGTATGGATGCGTCATGTGATATCTACGCACACAGTGGGACACGGACAGGTGACTGTGGGCAGTGGCTGGGTTACCGCCGCAGAGAGGGGGGGGGGTTCCACCGACGGAGTTATCAACTATACAGTGCCACAGCTCTCTTCCGGCCAGCGCAATCCGTTTAAATTATACCCCATCCTACGTGTTGCACTGCCACAGCTTGATGCCATGGTTGATGCCCAGATCCTTGGGGCCCCTCACAACGTCGGGGCCCGGTACGGGTGTCCCCTTTGACCCCCCCTGTCGCCGGGCCTGGTTGGGGGTGCAGGGGTGGATGAGTGGTGGGTGTTGGTGGAGGGTGGGGGTGCTGGCAGATATACTGTTGCGTGACTGATGGTGGTGGTGGGGGGGGGGCACATGGGGAGCGTGAAAGCATTTAACTTGGCCCCCTTTCCTGCACATTAACAGGCATGACATTATATTCACCCCCCGCCCCCCCCCCCCCCACCAAAATCAGGCTTACTCCGAAGGTGGGGGGAGGGGGTGTGCTACAGGTGGTTGGGGGTGGGGGTGCAGGGGTGGGTGAGTGGTGGGTGATGGTGGAGGGTGTGGGGGGGGCGGGCAGATATACTGCTATGTGGCTGATGGTTGTGGGGGCGGGGGGTGCATGGGGAGCGTGGCTTGTGTTGGTTGAAAGCATTTCAGTTGCCCCCCTTTCCTGCACATTAACAGGCATGAGGTTATATTCTCCTCCCCCCCAACAAAAAAAAGCATGCCTTACTCCGAAGGTGGGGGGAGGGGGTGTGCTACAGGTGGTTGGGGGTGGGGGTGCAGGGGTAGATGAGTGCTGGGTGATGGTGGAGTGGCAGATGTCGGCCGCAGGCAGAGCGGGGCGGGAGGCGCAGGTAGCAGGGACATCGCTGCGGGTGACGGAGGTGCCGCTGGCTTGGCTTCAGCTGCGGTGTGTGGCGCCTCCGTGACACAGGGTGAGCGCTGTGTGCGTCTCGGTGACGGGGCTGCTGAAGGGCGGTGGAACTGAGGGAGGCGGCTGTGCGGGGGTGCTCCGTAAGTGCAGTGCGGCCGTGATGTATTGCTACGGCGCGGCTCCTGTTCGGCACCTCCGTGAGCTGTGGGTGAGGGGGCTGCTGAAGGGCGGTGAATGTGAAGGAGGCTGCTGTGCAGTGTGGTCGGTGTCCGTATGGTGTGATGTGATGTATTGACGGCGCGGCTGCATAACAGATGGTAGGGGGGGGGCTAGCGCCGGCCTTGGTAGCGGGTGTGTGTTATGCCGTGGTGGGTAAGGTGGGTGTAGTAGGTGGTGGTGGGTGGTGAGGGTGTGTGGGTGTCTATTTGCTTACCTGCCAGTGTGGGCCATCAGTGAGAATGGTGTGTCTCCTGGTGGTCCCTTCTGCTATGGTGTGTCATGTGGTGTGCTGACACAGATAGGGCAGGGTCTGTGACTCCACCCAGCGTTAGAAGTGCAGCCACAGAGTCACAGGGCTAATATATAGGAGATATATATATAACCATACCTTCAAATGCACCTATACACACCTATATCTATATATATAGCTAATACGTATACATATATCCTTTTGTCAGGAACAGCAGGGTCCCTAGTGACGTTAATACATTCCAATGTGTATGAACAGGTACTGAATGCCGATTTTGTGGATCTGATCAGGAAACATTATGTCACGATCCGGGTATCTGGACGCCATTTCTTACCTATCAGATGCCTCCTAAGGCTGGCTCAGCGCTCCAGGACCGGATCCCATCTGTTATCCTGATGTGCACATTCCCGCATCCTCTCCCGTCTCTCTGGACGCAGTCACAGTAACGCCTTATACATCTGGCATGGCGTCTCCCGTGGCCTCCGCCGCCGTCCCTGAGCTTCTGCATTCAGAGTGGCGATTACGTCAGCCGCGGCCTCCGCTGTGTCCGCGTGGTCGGATGTGCATCTGTCAGCCTGGCGTCTCCTGTCTCCGGTGGCCGGCGCCGCCATTACTGTTTTCCAGACCACATGGATTACAATCCAAACTTCCCTCCAAGTGTCTGCATGGGCGCAGCCATCTTGGATTCTGTCAGCTGATCATTCCTACCAATCCGTTGTCAGTATTATTAATTTGCATAATTGCCTAGCCAATGCCTTCCTTGCTGCAGGTATAAATAGGTTGTGCCTGAGCAAGGAAGGCGTCAGTGCTTTGGTTGTCAAACCTAGTTCCAGTTTGTCTCTCTTCTGTGAATGTCTTCCAGGTTCCAGCTCCTGTCTCCAGACTTCTGCTATAGAGACCCGCACCAGCATTCCATCTGCGGTGTAGCCTGACTCTCCGATCCATTCTGGACTCACCTGTTTCCAGCTACAACATCACCTGCTTCCAGCTTAGCTTCCAGCAGTGTACAGCTTCTCTTAAAGGGCCGGGGTGTCCTTTCTGCAGTTTACCACTCTCCACCGGTATTATTATTTCTCCGCTCTCAAATTCTACATTTCATCTACATTGCATCGTTCTCAAGCTTTATTTATTATTTAACTGGTTCCAGCCAGTATCCACTCCGTGCCAACACCTGTCTGGTTCTAACCAGTACCCACAGCAGCATTTTATCTACAGCAGTCCAGCTTTCCCTGGAACACCAGCTGGTACGACCCTGGGCTTTCCTCATTGCTACAGTTGAGCCTGGTAAGGACTTTCCAACTTGCAGATAATAAGAACTGTCTCATACCACCAGAGCTCTGTGGCCCCTGCCACCCTGTAGTACCCAGGAACTGTATTATTATTTCTCTGCTGATTTTTATGTTACTTTTTACTGCTACTGTGATGCATGGAGTTTGTCATAAATAAATATCATTGACTTTTACTCAAGTTGTCGTGGTCACGCCTTCGGGCGGTTTCTCTTCATGTTACTTACATGTCCAGGGGTCTGATACAACCTCCCAGGTTCCGGTACATCTCAGCCCCTACAACTGAGGCTGCCTTCCGTCAGCTCAGGCCCTCAGTTGTGACAGTAAGCACTGACCTAATGAATCCAGCCGGAGACCAGGATCAAGCGGCCAGGCCGATGCAAGAACTGGCAGCCCGACTTGAACATCAGGAGGCTGCACAGGGCCACATCATCCGCTGTCTCCAGGATCTCTCTACTCGGCTGGATGGGATTCAGACAACTCTCCGTGGATCAGGCGCATCTGGGGCGTCAACCACAGTGACTCCAACTATAACCCCACCCACCTTACCCGTTTCTGCTCCACGTCTTCATCTTCCAACGCCAGCAAAATTTGACGGATCTCCAAGATTCTGCAGGGGATTTCTCAACCAGTGTGAGATTCAGTTTGAGCTACAACCTGGCAATTTTCCCAGTGACCGTACAAAAATTGCCTACATCATCTCACTTCTCAGTGGCTCAGCCCTTGACTGGGCATCACCGTTATGGGAGAGGTCCGACACCCTGCTATCTTCTTACACTGCATTCGTGTCAACATTCAGGCGCATCTTCGACGAGCCAGGCCGGGTAACTTCAGCTTCGTCTGAGATTCTCCGTTTACGCCAGGGATCACATACTGTAGGACAATATCTTATACAGTTCCAGATCCTGGCATCTGAACTGGCATGGAACGACGAGGCCCTGTATGCTGCATTCTGGCATGGTTTATCCGAGCGTATTAAAGATGAGTTAGCTACCAGAGACTTACCCTCCAAGTTAGATGAGCTAATCTCACTTTGTACAAAAGTTGACTTACGTTTCAGAGAGAGAGCAACTGAGCGTGGAAGATCATCTGCTCCAAAATCTTCTGCTCCTCCTCCTCGCCAACTGTCACCAACTAAAGATGAACCCATGCAAATTGGCCGTTCCCGTTTAACTCCTGCTGAGCGCCGAAGACGTCTCTCCGAGTCTCTCTGTCTTTATTGTGCAGCTCCGTCTCACACCATTAATGCCTGTCCCAAACGTCCGGGACTCCAAGTCCTAGCTCGTCAAGGAGAGGGCCGGCTAGGAGTAATGATCTCCTCTCCATCTCCTCAAGATTGTAATCTCCCAGTCTCGCTTCAAGTTGCTCAACGTTATCAGAACGTCATTGCCCTCCTGGATTCCGGAGCAGCTGGGAACTTTATTACCGAAGCCTATGTTAAACGGTGGTCCCTACCCACCGAGAGACTTCCTTCCTCCTTTTCCTTAACTGCCGTGGATGGCAGTAAAATTTTTGATACAGTTATTGCTCTAAGGACTCTACCAGTTCGTCTGAGAGTGGGAGTTCTTCATTCCGAACTTATTTCACTTTTAGTGATTCCAAGAGCCACACATCCTGTGGTCCTGGGCCTTCCATGGCTCCGTCTTCACAATACTACAATTGATTGGATGACTACGCAAATCCTGGCATGGGGTCCCTCCTGTGCTGAGACATGTTTGTTTAAAGTGTTGCCTGTCTGTTCTTCCTCCCCCAGGTCGTCTGATGTTCCACCTCCTCCATATCAAGATTTCACGGATGTGTTCAGTAAAGCTTCTGCTGATATCCTTCCTCCTCATAGAGAATGGGACTGCCCGATTGATCTCGTTCCAGGGAAGGTTCCACCTCGAGGCCGAACTTATCCGTTGTCTCTGCCCGAGACGCATTCTATGGAGGAATACATTAAAGAGAACCTAGCAAAGGGGTTCATTCGACCTTCTTCTTCTCCAGCCGGCGCAGGCTTCTTTTTTGTAAAAAAGAAAGATGGTGGTCTGCGGCCGTGCATCGACTACAGAGGTTTGAACGACATTACCATTAAGAACCGCTATCCTTTACCCCTGATTACTGAGCTCTTTGACAGAGTTAGCAGAACTACCATCTTTACAAAGCTGGACTTGAGAGGTGCATACAATCTCATCCGGATCCGTGAGGGTGACGAGTGGAAGACCGCATTTAACACCCGTGACGGTCATTATGAGTACCTCGTCATGCCCTTCGGATTGAGCAATGCTCCAGCTGTCTTCCAGCATTTCGTCAATGAGATCTTCAGAGACATTCTATACCGTCATGTCGTGGTCTATCTAGACGATATCCTCATTTTTGCCAACAATTTAGAGGAACATCGTTTTTGGGTAAAGGAGGTTCTGTCCCGTCTCCGTGTCAATCATCTCTATTGCAAATTAGAGAAATGCGTCTTTGAAGTCAAGTCCATTCCGTTTCTAGGGTACATTGTGTCCGGTTCCGGACTAGAGATGGATCCTGAGAAACTACAAGCAATCCAGAATTGGCCGGTACCCTTAACCCTCAAAGGGGTCCAGAGGTTCTTAGGGTTCGGCAATTATTACCAAAAGTTTATACGAGACTTTTCCACCATTGTGGCGCTATTACTGCTTTCACCAAGAAGGGTGCTAACCCGTCCAAGTGGTCTGAAGAAGCCATGCAAGCTTTTCATCTTTTAAAACAGAGGTTCATCTCTGCGCCTGTCCTGAAACAGCCTGACATCGACTCTCCTTTCATCCTAGAGGTGGATGCCTCCTCCGTTGGAGTAGGAGCGGTGTTATCTCAGAGGGCTAAAGATGGCCATTTACATCCTTGCAGTTTCTTCTCACGGAAGTTCTCCCCAGCGGAGCGCAACTATGCCATTGGCGACCAGGAGTTGCTAGCTGTTATGATTCCAGTACTTCTGACCAGAGGAGATCTTATGACAAAGGCCAGAGTACTGGAAGGGAATGCTGGTTACGGGAGCAGGAAAGCCTAGTAACCCCTGGCGCCCTAACTCCGTTGTCTCGCCCGTGTTATCAGAAATCCCCTGCGAGACTATGGTTGCTTGAGCCCATGGCAGCCGCGTTTGAAGGGCGGATTATGTCTGCCCAACTCCGATGCCCCCTCAGGTCTTAATGGGAGACAAAGGGAAATCCGAGACAGGGTGATAACAAGGGGCCCTCTGACTAAACAACCAGGCCAGGGGCTACAAGCTAACTAAACTTAAACCAGAAGTATGTGCGGACAAACCGCCAGGGAAAAGGACAACCAAAATCCACTAATCCGTTACTCCTACCCAGCACCGCTGGATACCAGAGTGGATTTGTGGGAGCGGAATCCTCCGCAAAAGCTCCGAGACTCAATATAACAAATAGTAAGCGGTCAAGCCGCAACACACGGCTACGCCGCGACTCACGAACACCACAGGATGTTAAAGGTGCTCGGTCAGGACTCCAGGAACAGATAACAACTTCCGAGTACTGGACCACTGAGGACAGGAACGACCGGATAGAGCAGGACTGGAAACACTCTCTGCAACAGATACAGCAAACAGGAAGCTATTACCGGCGTCTGTGAGAAGTCCTGAGAGTGCCTTTAAATGGAAGCCCTCCAATCAGGTGCCAGACAGGGCTAATTACAAACATGCCGTGCAGCTGCCATACTGCACGGCCAGGAACAAGTGTGGTAATTAACTTTGGACCCAGCAACGGGGAACGCGGTCCGACAGTGGCATCCCCGTTGCTAGGGTCTGTGCGGCTCCGTGCGCCCGGCGTCTAGCGTTGCCAGGGAGCCGGCGGCTGTCCGCGTACGGCGTCCCTGGTTACTAGGCGCCGGGCCGCACTGACGAGCGGACCCTCGGCGCCTAACAGTACCCCCCCCTTGAGGAGGGGTCAAGGAACCCCTAAAGCCAGGTTTCCGAGGAAATTCTCGGAAAAATGCCCTCTTGAGCCTCGGGGCATGGAGATCCTTATCCAGGACCCAAGACCTTTCTTCTGGACCATAACCTCTCCAGTGTACCAGAAAATAAAGCCGACCCCGGGACAACTTGGAATCAAGAACCTTCTCCACCAAGAACTCCTGATGACCCTGTACATCTACTGGTGATTTCCCCTGAGAGATCTTTCGAGGAAATCTACTGGAAGAAACGTATGGTTTCAACAAGGAGCAATGGAACGTATTTCCGATCCGGAGAGCTCTTGGTAAACGTAACCGGAAAGCAACTGGATTGATTTTTTTAATAATATGAAATGGTCCAATAAATTTGGGACCCAATCTGGCTGAGGTTTGTCGAATTTTAATGTTGCGAGTCGACAACCATACCCTATCTCCTACCTTAAAAGTGCAAGGCCGCCGGAGCCTGTCAGAAAATTTTTTCTCCCGAAATGCCGCTTTTCTGAGAGCAAGGTGCACTTTTCTCCAAATGAGTCTGAGATGAGAGGTTAAGGTTATCGAGGAGACAGAGGAATGTTGAAAAAAGGAATTAGCTCTGGGGTGAAAACCAAAAACTGTAAAGAATGGAGACACATTGGTGGAGGAATGACAGGAATTGTTGTAAGCAAACTCCGCCAAAGGAAGAAACTCAGACCAATCATTTTGGAGTTTGGCTGAGTACAAACGCAAATACTGTTTTAATGATTGATTAACTCGCTCAGTCTGCCCGTTGGATTGGGGATGGTAGCCAGACGTCAAAGACAATTTCATCTTTAATGAGGCACAAAAAGACTTCCAAAATTGTGCAATGAATTGTGGACCCCGATCAGAAACAATATCAGTAGGTAACCCATGGAGTCTGAAAACATGACGGAGGAACGAAACTGCCAATCCCTGGGCAGATGGCAATCGGGGAAGAGCAATGAAATGGGCCATCTTGCTAAAATGGTCCACTACTACCCATATGACTCGGCATCCGGCTGACAGAGGGAGGTCTACCACAAAATCCATGGAAATATGAGACCATGGCCTGAGAGGAACATTCAAGGGCATAAGTTGCCCGATAGGCAAGGAACGGGGAACTTTATGCTGTGCACAGACCTGACAAGAAAAAACAAACTCCTTAATGTCTTTAGAAAGACCAGGCCACCATACTGAGCGGGAGACTAATTCCAAAGTCTTAGAGATCCCCGGATGCCCGGCAACTTTGCTATCATGAAACTCAGTCAAAACAGTTGCTCTCAAAAACTCAGGGACATAAAGACGACCAGCAGGAGTATTTCCAGGAGCTTGATGTTGAAGCTGCTTTAACTGGGTAAATAAATCTTGTGTGAGGCCTGCCCGAATGACTGAAGACGGAAGTATGGGAGTAACAGGACTGTTATCATGAACTGGAAGAAAACTGCGTGATAGGGCATCCGCCTTGGTATTCTTGGAACCTGGCCTGAAGGTGATAATGAACTTGAAATGAGTAAAAAATAAAGCCCAACGAGCCTGCCGGGCATTCAGCCGTTTAGCTGATTCGATGTACTGAAGATTTTTGTGATCAGTCAAAACTGAAATGGTATGTGTTGCTCCCTCAAGCCAATGCCTCCACTCCTCGAAAGCCCATTTAATAGCCAGTAATTCCCGGTTACCAACATCGTAGTTGGATTCAGCAGATGAGAATTTCCTGGACATAAAGGCACAAGGATGTAATTCTAGAGAGTCCGGATCCTTCTGAGACAGGATAGCCCCTACTCCAACCTCCGAGGCATCAACCTCAACAATGAAAGGCAATTCTGGGTTGGGATGTCTGAGGACTGGGGCTGAGACGAAGGCTTGTTTCAAGGCCTGAAAAGATAACTCAGCTTCACGAGACCAACTGGTTGGATCCGCTCCCTTCTTAGTAAGTGCCACAATGGGAGCAACCAGGTCGGAAAAAGAATGAATAAATCTTCTATAATAATTCGCAAACCCTAAAAAGCGCTGAATTGCTTTTAAGTTGGTGGGTTGCGCCCAACTAAGGATGGCTTGGAGCTTCTTTGGTTCCATACAGAATCCCCGAGGGGAAATAATGTACCCCAAAAAGGATACCTCCGTGACATGAAATTCACACTTCTCCAGCTTGGCATATAGGTGATTTTCACGTAATTTTTGAAGAACCTGACGCACCTGGGTAACATGTTGTTCAATAGAGTCAGAATAGATCAAGATATCGTCTAAGTAAACGACCACGAATCTTCCAAGAAAATCACGGAGCACGTCGTTAATGAGATCCTGGAAAACTGCAGGAGCGTTAGACAGGCCGAATGGCATAACCAGATACTCGTAGTGACCCGACTGAGTACTGAATGCCGTTTTCCACTCACCTCCTGACTTGATTCGGATGAGGTTATATGCTCCTCTCAGGTCAATCTTAGAAAAAATCACAGCCGAACGTAGCTGATCAAAGAGGACAGAAATCAGCGGCAAAGGGTAAGTATTTTTTACTGAGATTTTATTCAAGGCTCTAAAGTCAATGCAAGGTCTGAGTGATCCATCTTTCTTCTCCACAAAGAAGAAGCCTGCACTTAACGGGGATTTAGATGGCCTGATAAATCCTTTCCCTAGGCTCTCTTTAACATACTCATTCATGGCCACAGTTTCTGGTCCGGACAATGCATATAACCTTCCCTTTGGCAATGTGGCACCAGGAATTAGCTCAATAGCACAATCATAAGGCCGATGGGGAGGCAGAATGTCTGCATTGCCCTTGGAAAATACATCAACAAAATCCTGGTATTCCACAGGAATGGGTTCGGGAATGGCAGCAGCTATTCTGATGGGAAACGTAATACATTCCTTATTACAGATGGTACCCCATTGTGAGATCTCCCCCGACTGCCAATCAATGATGGGATTATGAAAGGCCAGCCAAGGGTGACCCAGAACCACTGGAACTGCAGGGCAATGGGTAAGGAAAAATTCAATCTTTTCGGAATGAAGAGCTCCTACCGAAAGTAGAACAGGGGGTGTACAGAGGGAAATAACCCCATTGGACAAGGGACTCCCATCTAAACCATGCATGGTGATACGCCTACCCAAGGTTAACTGAGGAATACCTAAGGCCTTGGCCCACGTTAAGTCCATAAAGTTCCCTGCAGCTCCACTGTCAACAAAAGCCGACACCGAAGAACAGAGGCTGCCAAAGGAAACTTTAGCTGGGACTAACAGGGAATTATTCGAGGAGATAAGCTGCAGACCAAAGTGAACCCCCTCACAATTCACTTGGTCGAGGCGTTTCCCGACTTGTTCGGACAATTACGGGCAAAATGTCCCTTACCCCCACAGTACAAACAAAGACCAGAATTTTGCCTTCTGGTTCTTTCTTCAGGAGACAGCTTGGAGAGACCCATCTGCATGGGCTCCTCTAAGTCCACAGGAATGGAAAAAACACAAGGAGAAGACCCAACAGGTGCTCCTTTTTCAGCCCTCCGCTCTCTGAGACGACGATCAATCTTAATAGAAAGCTCCATGAGTTTATCGAGAGTCTCAGGAGCGGGATACTGAAGGAGACTGTCTTTTATAGACTCAGATAAGCCGAGGCGAAACTGACTGCGCAGGGCAGGGTCATTCCAGCCACAGTCGTTCGACCAACGGCGAAACTCCGTACAATAAATCTCTGCGGGATTCCTACCCTGTCTGAGAGCACGCAACTGACTCTCGGCGGATGCCTCTCTATCAGGGTCATCATACAAAAGCCCTAAAGACCCCAGAAAGGCGTCTACAGACAATAATGCCGGATCCTCTGTTCTTAAACCAAAAGCCCAGGTCTGGGGATCCCCCTGAAGTAAAGAAATAATAATTCTGACCCGCTGAGATTCCGTACCTGAGGAGATTGGTCTTAAGCGAAAATAAAGTTTACAAGACTCTTTAAAATTAAAAAAACTGCTTCCTATCACCAGAAAAACGGTCAGGGAAATGCATTTTCGGTTCAGGGATGACCCTCGGGGAAGTCCGTAAAAGATCTTCCTGCGACTTCACCCGAAGGGAAAGATCCTGAACCATCTGAGTAAGTTCTTGAATCTGGCTAACTAGAAGCTGGCCAGGATTTGGCCCTAAACCAGTGGGATTCATGAGGCCGACAAATCTTCCAAACTGAAATAAGGAAAAAAATCAAACCTTGTTTAATTTTAAGTTTTGGTGTGGCCGGTAATAATGTTATGATTCCAGTACTTCTGACCAGAGGAGATCTTATGACAAAGGCCAGAGTACTGGAAGGGAATGCTGGTTACGGGAGCAGGAAAGCCTAGTAACCCCTGGCGCCCTAACTCCGTTGTCTCGCCCGTGTTATCAGAAATCCCCTGCGAGACTATGGTTGCTTGAGCCCATGGCAGCCGCGTTTGAAGGGCGGATTATGTCTGCCCAACTCCGATGCCCCCTCAGGTCTTAATGGGAGACAAAGGGAAATCCGAGACAGGGTGATAACAAGGGGCCCTCTGACTAAACAACCAGGCCAGGGGCTACAAGCTAACTAAACTTAAACCAGAAGTATGTGCGGACAAACCGCCAGGGAAAAGGACAACCAAAATCCACTAATCCGTTACTCCTACCCAGCACCGCTGGATACCAGAGTGGATTTGTGGGAGCGGAATCCTCCGCAAAAGCTCCGAGACTCAATATAACAAATAGTAAGCGGTCAAGCCGCAACACACGGCTACGCCGCGACTCACGAACACCACAGGATGTTAAAGGTGCTCGGTCAGGACTCCAGGAACAGATAACAACTTCCGAGTACTGGACCACTGAGGACAGGAACGACCGGATAGAGCAGGACTGGAAACACTCTCTGCAACAGATACAGCAAACAGGAAGCTATTACCGGCGTCTGTGAGAAGTCCTGAGAGTGCCTTTAAATGGAAGCCCTCCAATCAGGTGCCAGACAGGGCTAATTACAAACATGCCGTGCAGCTGCCATACTGCACGGCCAGGAACAAGTGTGGTAATTAACTTTGGACCCAGCAACGGGGAACGCGGTCCGACAGTGGCGTCCCCGTTGCTAGGGTCTGTGCGGCTCCGTGCGCCCGGCGTCTAGCGTTGCCAGGGAGCCGGCGGCTGTCCGCGTACGGCGTCCCTGGTTGCTAGGCGCCGGGCCGCACTGACGAGCGGACCCTCGGCGCCTAACACTAGCCATCAAGCTCGCTCTAGAGGAGTGGAGATATTGGAGGGAGCTTCTCATTCAATCACCATCCTTACAGACCACAAGAACCTTCTATATCTGAAAGGCGCACAATGTCTCAACCCTCGTCAGGCCAGATGGGCACTTTTCTTTTCCAGGTTCGACTTTAAACTCCAGTTCTGTCCGGGCTCTCAGAATCGCAAGGCCGATGCCCTTTCCCGCTCATGGGAGCAAGAAAATGAGTCAGAGTCTTCAGACAAGCATCCTATTATAAATCCGTTGGCATTCTCCACGGTAGGGATGGACTCTACGCCCCCATCAGGGAAAAGTTTTGTGAAGCCGACACTAAGGAAGAAGCTCATGCATTGGGCCCATGCTTCCCGCTTTGCCGGACATACAGGTATCCAAAAAACCCTGGAGTTTATCTCTAGGTCTTATTGGTGGCCAACTCTGAAAAAGGACGTTTTGGAGTTTATTGCATCTTGCCCAAAGTGTGCTCAACATAAAGTATCCCGCCAGTCGCCTGTGGGGCAACTGGTTCCACTATCTGTTCCCCGTCGACCATGGACCCATTTGTCGATGGATTTTATTACAGATTTGCCCATGTGCAACAAGTTTAATACCATCTGGGTGGTAGTTGACCGGTTCACCAAGATGGCACACTTCATTCCTCTCACCGGTCTTCCGTCAGCTTCCAAGTTGGCTCAAGTATTCATACAAGAGATCTTTCGACTCCACGGTCTTCCAGAAGAAATTATCTCAGATCGAGGAGTTCAATTCACAGCCAAATTCTGGCGAAGTTTATGTCAAGCCCTCCAAGTCAAGCTAAAGTTTTCCACGGCTTACCATCCTCAGACCAATGGTCAAACTGAGAGGGTGAATCAGGACTTGGAGTCCTTCCTCCGCATCTATGTGTCCTCCTCTCAAGATGACTGGGTTCAATTACTTCCCTGGGCCGAGTTCTGTCATAACAACCAGTATCATTCTTCATCTTCTTCAACACCATTCTTCACCAACTTTGGATTCCACCCTAAAGTCCCTGAGTTCCAACCGCTTCCAGCAACTTCTGTTCCCGCAGTGGATATCACCTTGCATCAGTTTGCCAATATCTGGAAGAGCGTACGATCAGCTCTGCTCAAGGCATCGTTCAGGTACAAGAAGTTTGCGGATAAGAAGCGTCGAGCAGTTCCTGCTCTCAAGGTGGGTGATCGGGTATGGTTATCCACAAAGAATTTGAGGTTAAGAGTTCCCAGTATGAAGTTTGCACCTCGCTACATCGGTCCTTTTAAAATTGATCAAGTCATCAATCCTGTTGCTTACAGACTCCAGTTGCCTCCCTTCTTAAAGATACCCAGGACATTCCATGTTTCCCTGTTGAAACCGCTAATCTTGAATCGGTTTCATTCCTCACTTCCTCCAACTCCGAAAGTCCAAACTCAACGAGGCGTTGAGTATGAAGTAGCCAAGATCCTGGACTCACGTCACCGTTACGGTCAACTTCAGGGGGGGGGGGTGCAGGAAACTAGAGGAACCATTTTATTTCAAAGTCCAAATTCAATCCCCCTGGCTGAAGGGTGCCTAGGTCGTAGATCATCTTCATTTCGGTTTTTGCTAATTGTTGGGCTAGATCCCGCCGTCGCCAATGTCCCTTCACCCATTTTAGACCTACAAATCTTTTTATTGCCCCGGTGGAGCAATCATGATGTTTTCTAAAGTGGTCCGAGAGGGCATGCGTCTCTAGCCCCCTTTTGATGTTTCTCAAATGCTCCCCCCATCGTACTTTCAACACTCTAGAGGTCCTTCCTATATAAAATAGGTTGCAGTCACACTCTATTGCATTTATGGCATTCTTCGTGTTGCAGGTAATGAAGTCTTTGATCTCAGATTTCTTCCCATTAATAGAGACTTCACTTGTTTTACTTTGATCTTTTACTTCCCTACATGCAACACAGTTCATACATCGATGGAATCCTTTAGTTCTGATTCCTGATCGCACCGGTGGTGGTAATGCGCTGCGTACAAGACTATTACCCAAGTTGGGTGCTTTTCTATATACGCATTTGGCTCTCTGTGGGAGTTGTGACCCCAATATCGGGTCCTTCTGTAGGATCCCCCAATGTTTCTTAAGGATTTTTTCGATGGCTTTAGATTGATCATTAAAGGTGGTTATAAAGGCCCACTGGTAGTCTCCCTGGTTCTCATTTGGTTGTGGTTCCATTTTTATCTTTTCTCTTTCTTCCACTATTTGCTTTTGGGGTTGGAAAAGCCCCTTTAAGATACTGCACTGACTAGCTGCCTATGCGCACCGTTGGGTACTATTTCAATTTTTTTTCTCAGTATCTTATTGACTGGAAGGGTTATGGCCCTGAGGAACGTTCATGGACCAATGCTTCTGATGTCCATGCTCCTGCCTTGGTCCGGAGATTCCATTCCAAGTTTCCTCAAAAGCCAAAGAAGTGTCCTGGGGCCACTCCTAAAGGGGGGGGTGCTGTCACGATCCGGGTATCTGGACGCCATTTCTTACCTATCAGATGCCTCCTAAGGCTGGCTCAGCGCTCCAGGACCGGATCCCATCTGTTATCCTGATGTGCACATTCCTGCATCCTCTCCTGTCTCTCTGGATGCAGTCACAGTAACGCCTTAAACATCTGGCATGGCGTCTCCCGCGGCCTCCGCCGCCGTCCCTGAGCTTCTGCATTCAGAGTGGCGATTACGTCAGCCGCGGCCTCCGCTGTGTCCGCGTGGTCGGATGTGCATCTGTCAGCCTGGCGTCTCCTGTCTCCGGTGGCCGGCGCCGCCATTACTGTTTTCCAGACCACATGGATTACAATCCAAACTTCCCTCCAAGTGTCTGCATGGGCGCAGCCATCTTGGATTCTGTCAGCTGATCATTCCTACCAATCCGTTGTCAGTATTATTAATTTGCATAATTGCCTAGCCAATGCCTTCCTTGCTGCAGGTATAAATAGGTTGTGCCTGAGCAAGGAAGGCGTCAGTGCTTTGGTTGTCAAACCTAGTTCCAGTTTGTCTCTCTTCTGTGAATGTCTTCCAGGTTCCAGCTCCTGTCTCCAGACTTCTGCTATAGAGACCCGCACCAGCATTCCATCTGCGGTGTAGCCTGACTCTCCGATCCATTCTGGACTCACCTGTTTCCAGCTACAACATCACCTGCTTCCAGCTTAGCTTCCAGCAGTGTACAGCTTCTCTTAAAGGGCCGGTGTCCTTTCTGGAGTTTACCACTCTCCACCGGTATTATTATTTCTCCGCTCTCAAATTCTACATTTCATCTACATTGCATCGCTCTCAAGCTTTATTTATTATTTAACTGGTTCCAGCCAGTATCCACTCCGTGCCAACACCTGTCTGGTTCTAACCAGTACCCACAGCAGCATTTTATCTACAGCAGTCCAGCTTTCCCTGGAACACCAGCTGGTACGACCCTGGGCTTTCCTCATTGCTACAGTTGAGCCTGGTAAGGACTTTCCAACTTGCAGATAATAAGAACTGTCTCATACCACCAGAGCTCTGTGGTCCCTGCCACCCTGTAGTACCCAGGAACTGTATTATTATTTCTCTGCTGATTTTTATGTTACTTTTTACTGCTACTGTGATGCATGGAGTTTGTCATAAATAAATATCATTGACTTTTACTCAAGTTGTCGTGGTCACGCCTTCGGGCGGTTTCTCTTCATGTTACTTACATGTCCAGGGGTCTGATACAACCTCCCAGGTTCCGGTACATCTCAGCCCCTACAACTGAGGCTGCCTTCCGTCAGCTCAGGCCCTCAGTTGTGACACATTATGGTCGACATAAGAAACATTATTTGAGTCGATCTCAGGGAGTAGTAACTGGGCAAAATAAAATTTTTGCGATCCCGAGGGGTCTGAGAGAAATCTATTCTATGAATATGACTCCCTCCATAAATATTATCGCGTCTGTGATCGTGCCACAGACCAATGTAACCTTACTATACATACATATACATATAGGTATAGCACTTTCAGATATTGTTGGTGCCAACAGGGTCACCCACCACGTCTGTGTCTCACATATAGTTTTCTCTCGGGAAAAATATATCTCTACTGACATGTTGACATTGATTTACATGTACCAAGTACTATTAGGAGTCGACAGCGCCGACATAGTCATTCCCTTTGTGGCAGAGCACTCAGCCTCAGATATGCCGACACACGTGTACCAAACACCCACCGACATTACACTGGCTATAAGGGATAGACCCCAGTACATTCTGTCATGGAAACACATAAGGAGTTTATCAGCTAATTTACACCGTGCTCATGATATAGTGTGCTTTTATTTTTAACTTATATTGCACCAAACAACTGTGCCCCCCCCCCTCGTTTTTCACTCTGATCTATACAGCAGTGTTTTGGAAGGACCAGTATCTCTGTGTGGAGAAAATGGCGCTGGTTAGAGCTGTGATGGCTAAGCCACGCCCCCTTCATGGCGCGCTTCAGCGCCGCTATTTTCTATATTTTTATACTGGCGGGGGTCTTTATTTAGTGCCCAGGCACTTAATATCTCTCTTGCTAGTCTCTATCTGAGGTATACATGCTGTCCAGGGCGCCCCCCCTGCGCCCTGCACCCTTGTAGTGCCGCTTGTGTGTGGGAGCAATGGCGCGCAGCGCGGTACCTCAGACACTAAACTCTTCTGCCGTCACTGAAGTTTTCTGTTCTTCTTTTACTCACCCGGCTTCTTTCTTCTGGCTCTGCAAGGGGGGTGACGGCGCGGCTCTGGGAACGAGCAGCTAGGCGTACCAAGTGATCAGACCCTCTGGAGCTAATGGTGTACAGTAGCCTAAGAAGCAGTGCCTTTGAACTCACTTAAGTAGGTCTGCTTCTTTCCCCTCAGTCCCACGATGCAGGGAGCCTGTTGCCAGCAGTGCTCACTGTAAATAATAAACCTAACTTAAAGTCTTTTCCGAGAAACTCAGCAGAGCTCCTCAGTATGTGACCAGTCTCTCTGGGCACAGAATCTAACAGGAGGGGCATAGAGGGAGGAGCCAGTTCACACCCCTTTTAAAGTCTTAAAGTGCCCATGTCTCCTGCTGATCCCGTCTATACCCCATGGTTCTTGAAGCATCCCCAGCATCCTCTAGGACGTATAAGAAAAAACACTTTAAAAAATAAACTATAAAATAATAAGATAAAAGATGCAATTATAACTTAAAGGGTTCTTTCCAGTGCAACTGATTGCTTATCAGACAATGTAGTCTACTGTACATTGCCTGAGGAAGTGCGTAGTTTGTTGGTTCCAGTTGATTAGGTTGTTGATTTAGTGTTGCTACAAATGTTTCATTGGGTCAGAAACAATTTTATATTCATTATTATACATTTTTACTAGAAGGTTTATTGGCTAGCATTATTCATATTATTAGAATGAATAGATTAACATTCTAAACCTGTTGTAACCTGTTTGCATTATAATTTACACTGGGAGTGAAGGATTGAACACCCCAGAACCTGTATAACGTGACACTAGATTCTAAATTAAATATTATTTTTACTAATGAATGATGTCTCTATTATTTAATTTCTCACAAATTTAGTGGATCTCCAATTTTTGAACATTGTTTATTAGGATAACCCTGGAATTAGAGCCCTCAATCATTTAGGATATGCACATTGTATTTGGGTACATGATACACTTATCATATCATTTTTAGGGGCCCCTAATCCACTGCTGGAGATAAACCAATCTATTTCACATATTAATTTCAACTTTTCCTCAGCCTACTATCCACAACTCAATTGGCAGGTGGAGCATGTCAAATAGTCTGTGGAGATCTATCTTAGGGCGGCATTCAATTGTTGCCTTCCCCTCCCTGCCCCTATCGCGCCTGCCGGCAACTATTCAAATGTTGCTGCCGGCGGGCACGACATCAGCATTTCAGCTCGCTACCGCAAGGGTGGCGAGCTGAAATACGTTAAAAATTACCCATTTGGGCGCCCAAACGGCAGTTTTTCGCATTGCGCCCAGTAGTTTAGTCAGGTTTAGCTGCTTTACACAGCTAAGCCTGAATGCTATGGGCACGATATGCGCAAAAATGGGGGACAGTTGAATATTGCACCCATGATCTCCCGTCAATTTAGACGGGAGATCGGGCGTAATATAACAATTGAATTCCGCCATTAGAATCTATGTAACCAAAGCAACAACTTCCCCAAACAATAATTTAGCATCTAATATTTTGGAAATTGAGCAGATACAGATTTTATTTATTGATTTATTTTCATTCGTGATCTATTTCTTCAATACCATCTTTTACCTTTTCTGTGTTGGTTTGAACAAATGTGCCTGATTTCACATAGAATGTTATTGCTTTATAAATTCTGCAGCAAAACCACAATCGGCAACTTTGGAAACCTGTCACTTATTAATTGTACCCTAGGACTATTTTATGGGTAGTAACCTGTTGCATTTTATTTTCTTGTTTTGTTTGCCCTGCTTCTATATTTGTACTATGGAAGGTGCTGTACAGCACTTGTGGTGCCATATAAAAAAGGATAATAATAATAATAATAATAATAATAATACAGACCACTCTCAGCATAATAACACACCGGGGGGCAGGTTCACAAAATCAAGTCAGGCAAATCTCTGGTGTACTATTCTGCTTAATACCAGAAAGTGGAGCTTTTAGACAGAGGTCTAAAATTAAGGAAAAATCAAATCACAGAAATACCCTACACACACACACACACACACACACACACACACACACACACACACACACACACACACACACACACACACACACACACACACACACACACACACACACACACACACACACACACACAGTCATACACCCCCTCATGTTTTATTGGTATATGAGGAGATGCTTTTGAACTTTTTAGTTTACTTAATAAAAGGACATTTCATTGCAGAGTTAAATTAATACACTATATTTAGAAACATTTTCTGTCCATAAGGTGTAGAGACTAGGGTGTCTTTTCAAACCTGATCTTGTAAATGTGAATTATGTGACTGATTCTATTTTTTCATGGAAATATATAGTTATTTCTGAGTCAGCCCCAAATTCTCCAGATGTCTCCTACTGTACATTTACTGAGCATCATTTAGTGGTTACAAATGATGGAAACATGCTAAATAATATACACTTTCAATGACATGCCTCCTAAGTACTAGAGTACAGTATGTACAGTTAATTCAGAATAAAAATGTAATCCAATTGCATTACCCAGGAAATGGTACTGTAGCTATCTTCCAGCAGAGACAGTTGTGCATCTTTTGACATTTATTAAACTCTCTATCCAGGGGCGTTTTAAGAGAGAGGAAACCTGCGTGCAGCCTCCGTGTTGGGCCCCCTCCTCTCCGGCAGCTGGCATACTGCCAAAGTCTACTGCGCATGTGCAGGTCTCCGGGAACATGGCGCCTGCGCCTTGTTCCCGGGGACAACACCAGTGCGTATGCGCAAATCACTTGGAAATGGCCACGGCCGCCATTTTCCGAGTGATTTATGCCTGCACTAGAGGGTAGTCGCCGCAGGACTCCGGAATGGTGAGTATATTAAATGGGTGCAGTGTGTGCGGTGTGAGCCCCCATGGACCCAGGGGCCAGTGTGCACCCCACACACTGCACCCATTATAGAAACGCCAATGTCTCTATCTGCTGGTGCATTCCATACTCAAACATACAATACTTTATATAATAAATTGGGATATATAAAATTAGGTATGGTGGCAGGGAGAAGAACGGCCTAACGTTCTGTATAGCATAAATTTATTGAGCTAACAAAATGGTCCAACTGCCCACAAACAGACAAGTATGAGGCCACCATCCTTGACAACAATTAGTAAGGAGAAAGGCCAACTGTCCAACCCTTATGGGGACAATACTGCAAACAGATGAGGCCAACTTGAGGTGCAATGTCATCCAAGTGAGAAGGACCAATGGTGCCCTTGAACCATCCTGTCACCACTCCTACCCCTCTCAATGGTAAAGCTAACATAACCCAAACAAACCTTCAACAATCAAACCGAAGAGAGACCGCCACCCACAAGCACAAAGACTATGAACCACAAAGCTTTCCCACAACCCAGAAAAGCCAAGACCCTATTGGCTAACAAAAAAACAACCTCAATACTCAAAATTAACCCACTGCGGTAAATTTACTAAGATGGGAGTTCTATTTAAGATGAGGTGTTGCCCATAGCAACCAACCAGATTCCAGGTATTATCTTCTAGAAGGTGTTAGACATAAAAGATTATCTAAAAGTTTTACAGAAATAACTATACTAATATTTAGCAAAAAAAAATTCTTATGAACGTCAAAAAATGGGTGTTGCAGTTACTCAGGAGGCAAGACAAAAAAGGCATGAAACTAATTTAAGAACAGTAGGCCACTTTAAGTATTTAGCAAATACTGTAAAGTTAGTTTGCGGGCATAATGTAGTTTTGGGTTAAAGCATCTTTTAGTTTTGCACAAAATATGCATTTAGCTTATGCAGATTGTCGCATTTTGTGCTTGCAGGATGACTGACTGCGCTGAGACAGTCGTAAGAAGCGAGGTATGGGAGCATGGAAATTCATTTTGATTCCTCTTGCTGATACTGTACTTTATAAATTAGCTGCTGCAATAATCAATATTTGCTTTCCATCCTCATCAGGAAAGCAGATCTTCATTTAATTTTTTACAGTAATTAATACTTTTATTATGCACATTTGCCGTAATTGATTGTATTGACATACAAAATGCTAGAACAGAAATAGGATGATAAAGTCCTTGTGCGCACAATTAGGCAGCTCTGATAAGCCCTGAGATAGGGGATCACACCCTGGATCCCAAATAGTATATACAAAAACAAATTATCACTGGCTTATTTGTGCGCCCAAACAAATTAAATAACAAATGAGAGAAAAAGATGTACTCCCCTGATTAATGTGATTCTGGAGGTATTCCACTTGTCTCTTAAGATGATGTAAAGCATAAAAGAAAACAGAAAGACACAAAAATCCTTGTGTAATACTGTTGGGCAGAATTGCACATTCAAAGAATAGAGGAATAACACTTCACTGATAGTGATATATATCGGGGTCTGATACCCCTACATCAAATCACTCACAATCGTGAATAAAAAACTAAGCTTCTCATATATATTATTAACAGAGAACCGTCACCATATGAATTTCAGGGGATGCCCCCTTAAGTGAAGACTCACAAGTAAAAACTTGCATTCAGGCACATATAATACTCAATCACGTGGATCCAACACCAGATATAGATACCAGGGGATACCCCCTTCACCAAGACACTCACAGACTAAACCTTGTATAGATGCATAGTAGGTGGGTCTTTTCTCTTCCTTTTAATCCACATTCATCTCCCACATGTAAATCCTCAGGAAAGAGTATATAAGTGAACCAGTTTTTCACTCATAAAAACACTTTATTAAAAAAAAAAAGAACAACTTCTTAAAAACTTTAAGGAGCATACCCGGATTGGAGATAGCCCAGGGATAGGATGATGACTTTGAAAAAAACGGGACCCCGTTTAATCAATCCCGGAATTCTCTCCTCACCAGATAGCGTCCTCTCCGTAGCACAGGGGGTACCTGTGCTACGGAGAGGATGCTATCTGGTGAGGAGAGAATTCCGGGATTGATTAAACGGGGCCCCGTTTTTTTCAAAGTGATTTGATGTAGGGGTATCAGACCCCGATATATATCACTATCAGTGAAGTGTTATTCCTCTATTCTTTGAATGTGCAATTCTGCCCAACAGTATTACACAAGGATTTTTGTGTCTTTCTGTTTTCTTTTATGCTTTACATCATCTTAAGAGACAAGTGGAATACCTCCAGAATCACATTAATCAGGGGAGTACATCTTTTTCTCTCATTTGTTATTTAATTTGTTTGGGCGCACAAATAACCCAGTGACATACAAAATGCGTCTTCAGTTTTTATTAATACAGCTGCCAACACACAGACAGACTGTCTTGTTTTATAATGGGGGCATCATTTATGTAGCCATAAAATAACAAATGTTGCCCCCATCATGGAAACATGTTTAAGGGCCAACTGACAATTAATTAATATTGCAACTTTAATTTATAAATTATATTGCTCTGTTACTAATTCCCCCCCAGTAATTTTTCACCTCTTTTTAGCACGCTCTTGGAGCTGAATTTATAACAGGTCCCAGCGACAAGCAGTCACAGAGCTACCCAAAGGGCCCTTAGGACACTGAGTGCCTCCTACGTCTTGGCGGTATTGCCACCTAGTTGTGATGTCATCACGTGTTCAGGAGGTGGGGCCCGCAAAGAGCACAGTGTCGCTATACTAAAATCCTCTACAGTGGGTTGGGCTTTAGTGAATCTGTAGGATGCGATCCCGCTGGTAAAAACACCATCCCGCTGCAAAAGCAAATGTGCCACTTAGCAAATATATCAGAAAGAGTTACAGAGTAGCAGTTACAGTATTGTGACACCATTGCAGGCACTAAAGACACCAGTGTGCCAGGTGAATATCTTGTGAGTACAACTTTTTTAACTCATAGGTTGTGCAGGGTGGTCTTCTGGTTGCCGAATGTTGGGATCCCGGCGCACAGTATAACGGCGCCAGAATCCCGACACCTGGCATATCGACACATATTCTCACTCGTGGGGGTCCACAACCCCCCTGGAGGGAGAATAAATAGCGTGGCGCGCATAGCGCGCCACCGTGCCCACAGCGTGGCGAGCGTAGCGAGCCCGCAAGGGGCTCATTTGCGCTCGCCACGCTGTCGGTATGCCGGCGGTCGAGCTCCCGGCACCGGTATGCTGGTCGCCGGGAGCCCGGCCGCCGGCATACCATACTACACCCGTTGTGCACACTGTGTTTAGATACACTCTAGGCAGAGCCTTCCACTTTGGCAAAAGGCAGCAATTTTCCCAGTCATCTGGTTCAGATAGGACTTTAGAAGGTTGATGAGGCTGGACCCACATTCTCTCTCACTATAATCTGCCACCACTCTAGGCAAAGCCTTCCACATTGGCAAAAGGCAGCAATTTTCCCAGTCATCTGGCTTAAATAGGAGCTTAGAAGGTAGATGAGGCTGGAGCTACATACTCTTTCACTATAATCCGCCACCACTCTAGGCAGAGCCCTCCACCAGAGCCGTAACTAGGTGTGTGCTGATGGTGCCTTGCCCACAGCGCAAATGCACTGAGGGCTCACCATCGAGCATCACACCCGCACGGCCGCAGATTCACTGTTTTAGGCAGCGCCGCCTGTGTACCGCTGAAGCAGCAGCCACCCGCCCGACAGTGTCCTGCTGTAGCCGCCGCCCACCTGCCTGTGTCCAGCTTAAGCCGCCACTGCTGCTGAGGTCCTGACAGCGCTGCGGCTGAGTTCTCTGCCTGTGAAGTGGACAGGAGGAGTCAGGAGCCGGCAACAGTGCTGGAAGAACGTACACATCACGTAAGTGCCTACACAGACACTACACTACACTACACTACACTACAATACACTATACTACACTACACTATACTATATTACACTACACTTCACTGCATTATATTACACTACACTTCTCTACAGTATACTACACTACACTACAGTATATTACACTACACTTCACTACAGTACACTACACTACACTACACTACGCCACAGTACACTTCACTACACTACACTCTAAGGGTAGGGGGGGTGTAATGGGGAATCTGCCTGCCGTACTGTGTTAAAGGGGGACTCTGCCTGCCATAATGTGTAAAAGGGGACCTATCCTGCCATAACGTGAAAAAGGTGGACTCTGCCTGCCGTAACGTGTAAAAGGTGGACTCTGTCTGCTGTAATGTGTCAAAGGGGACGCTGTCTGCCGTAACGTGTAAAAGGTGGACACTGTCTGCCGTAATGTGTAAAAAGGGGACGCTGTCTGCCGTAATGTGTAAAAAAGGAGACTACTGTGCACCATTATATGAATTGGTATTATTTTGTGGCCACCCCCTTTCCCGTGAAGCCACCCCCCTATATTTTTTGCGCGTGCCTACGGCGCGCACTGCCGCCGGTTTACGCTAAGAGGGGTGGGGGGGGGCCGATGCCGTTTCCTTCACACAGCGCTAAAATGTCTAGTTATGGCACTGCCCTCCACATTGGCAAAAGGCAGCAATTTTCCCAGTCATCTGGCTCAGATAGGACTTTAAAAGGTTGATGAGGTTGGAGCCACATTGTCTCTCACTATAATCCACCACCACTATTCACACAATGGAGGTCTGAGCTTGAGTACTTTGTATATGGCTACTCCCTTCTAAGGGACCCTTTTTCTAGGCTTAATAAAAAGAGATGTGCACAAACCATGTGTTTTGGTTTTGGTTTTGGTGCCGGATATGTATCTCCCTCATGTTTTGGATCTGTATTTGGTTTTCACAAAACCGCTCTTGTGTGTTTTGGTTTTGGGTTTGGATCTGTATTTTTTTTTTTAAATCATAAAAACAGCTAAAATAGCAGAATTTGGGCCTGTTTTTCTTCCTACAGTAATATTAACCTCAATAACATTAGTTTCCAATCAATTAGATCACTTCACAGCTCACAATGGGGGTAATTCCAAGTTGATCGCAGCAGGATTTTGTTAGCAATTGGGCAATACCATGTGCACTGCAGGGGAGGCAGATATAACATGTGCAGAGAGAGATAGATTTGGGTGGGGTGTGTTCAATCTGCAATCTAATTTGCAGTGTAAAAATAAAGCAGCCAGTATTTACCCTGCACAGAAATAAAATAACCCACCCAAATCTAACTCTTTCTGCACATGTTATATCTGCCTCCCCTGCAGTGCACATGGTTTTGCCCAATTGCTATCAAAAATCCTGCTGCTATCAACTTGGAATTACCCCCAATATTGTTTTCATCCATTTTAAGCCAAAGACTGCAGCGAGCTGGCTGGTTACTAACCGAAAGATCAGCAGCGCAAACATGCGACAGTTTATAGCACATCTATGAAACAATGCCACACATCAGCGGCAGAAAATAAAACTGGTGCAAGATGGAATTGTCCTTGGGACCCTCCCTCCCCCCCTATGATGGATATTAAAAAGGACATGCACAGTGTAACAAACAAAGCACTTCAGTGAAAGGGACTGACACTTTTGTGGCTAAAGTGCTTGCTCTGTTTGAGCCCCCACAAAACAATTTTTTGGAAGAACTACTTTACCTCCGATCACTAATGAGGTTGATTATGAGGGTGTTAATTACATAATAATCTTGTAAAAAAAATGTCATTAACTCGCCGCAAATGACGTAACATGGAGAAGGTGCCTAAATGGCTAAGGTCCCTACCTTTACTAACTCTGGCCTTACAAATGGCGCAGATGCCTTCACAAACATTGTCAGGATTTGGGTAAAAATATTCCCACACCCAAGAGGTGTCTTTTTTGGTCTTATGCCCAGGCATCACAATGGCTTTCTTTTTTATCATGGTCAAGAAGTGCAGCAACTGGTGGCTGACTTACACAAACAACATCATCAATATCCTCATCTTCAGAGTCAGATATTAGTAGTACACACATATACCCCTCATCCTGTTCCACTTCCACACAAGCATCCTCAATTTCTATTTTATCCTCATCACCATCTTTACTTGTACTGCTCCCCACATGTGGAGATGGTACAGAAATGGTGGTAAAATATACTTCTCTATGAGAACAGTGTGAGAAATGTCAGACTCACACATAGCTAACAAGGACACTCCTACACGTTCCTCAGGAATGTGAGACAGTTCTGAATGCGCAGTCTTAGTGGTTTTAATTTTTTTGACACCTGTTCTAGACTTTAAGTGAAAAGTTCTTGCATCATCATAAGATGTAGAAGAAGTTGCCTCACTGACAGTTGCAGAACCACAATTTATAAATAAAGGCCAACCTGAGCCTTTACTTGCCACTCCATGTGGTGAATGGCATATTGCCAATGTCATGTTTCTCTGCAGCTAATTTTCCTTTTGAGTTTTTTTATTTACCACTATAAAGTTAAATTGCTTCTGTGATTATACATGCCCTGATTTAAACCTTCTAAGCCAATGGGCATCGGCCTTAGTGGCGTAAGCACATACCACAATTTGTACAAAAAATTTACCACCTACAGTGTCACAATAAGTGTATGAGTCAGACATAATAATCTAACAGTGCAGTTTACTTTCACCTACAGTATCACACAATACGTGTATGAGTCAGAAATAATATAACAGTGCGGTTTACTGTCACCTACAGTGTCACACAATATGTGTATGAGTCATAAAAAAATAATCTAACACTGCAGTTCACTTTCACCTACAGTGTCACATAATACATGTATGAGTCAGAAAGAATCTAACACTACCCTGCACCCCTGCGGATGGACCACCTACAGTGTCACACAATACTTGTATGATACACTGTGGTCTGACAGCCGTGTCACAGTAAAATATGTATATAATACTGTGTATAGATACATAGATAGATTTATTTATTTATTTTCCATTTGTGGCTTTAATTTAGTTTTTTTACACTGGAGTTGCACCTCTGGTTTGACAGATCACCCCTGGATGGCCAACACAGCACCCCTGAGTTTGGCCCACCTACATTGTCACATAATATGTGTATGATTCACTGCAGTGTCACCAAAAAATAATAGTATAGTACATTCGAATATAGCACCAAAAAAAAATTTTTTTTTTTTTAAAACTAGATATTTAGCTTTTATTTTATTTAATCTGGGGAAGAGCACCCGTAGATTGACAGAGCACCCCTGGAGGACACAGCACCTCTTTATGGATGGAGAGGGTACCCCTGGAGAACACAGCACCTCTTTATGGACCGAGAGAGTACTAGGAACACCCCTGGATGGACAACCCAGCACCTATGGATGCAGGGCCGATGCTAGGGTGTTCGGCGCGCTCCTGCAAACTATAAATTTGCACCCTCCCATACTTTACAAAGGGACAGCACACATAATACCCCCTGTAGTAGTGAAGTGACACTTGCACACGTGTGACACCCACACATGTAACACCCTCTGTACCAGTGACACTTACACACGTAATACCCCCTGTAGCAGGGACGCTTACACACATAACGCCCCCTGTACCAGTGCCACTTACACACGCAATGCCCCCTGTTGCAGTGCCGCTTACACACATAACGCCCCTTGTAGCAGTGACGCTTGCACACATAACGCCCCCTTTGTGATGTTAGTGTATTAGAATGCTTAATATTTGTAGACACTCCTTTACTAACATGTGTAAGCCTGAATC